>NC_092086.1:5756282-5806282 GCF_045679555.1 Salvelinus alpinus | reverse complement strand
ATACTGGACTACAGATAGCTGTGTTAGTACCAGTCCTACTGGACCCCAGGATAGGTACTGGACTACAGATAGCTGTGTTAGTACCAGTCCCTCTGGACCCCAGGATAGGTACTGGACTACAGATAGCTGTGTTAGTACCAGTCCCTCTGGACCCCAGGATAGGTACTGGACTACAGATAGCTGTGTTAGTACCAGTCCTACTGGACCCCAGGATAGATACTGGACTACAGATAGCTGTGTTAGTACCAGTCCCTCTGGACCCCAGGATAGGTACTGGACTACAGATAGCTGTGTTAGTACCAGTCCCTCTGGACCCCAGGATAGGTACTGGACTACAGATAGCTGTGTTAGTACCAGTCCCTCTGGACCCCAGGATAGGTACTGGACTACAGATAGCTGTGTTAGTACCAGTCCCTCTGGACCCCAGGATAGGTACTGGACTACAGATAGCTGTGTTAGTACCAGTCCTACTGGACCCCAGGATAGATACTGGACTACAGATAGCTGTGTTAGTACCAGTCCCTCTGGACCCCAGGATAGGTACTGGACTACAGATAGCTGTGTTAGTACCAGTCCTACTGGACCCCAGGATAGATACTGGACTACAGATAGCTGTGTTAGTACCAGTCCCTCTGGACCCCAGGATAGGTACTGGACTACAGATAGCTGTGTTAGTACCAGTCCCTCTGGACCCCAGGATAGGTACTGGACTACAGATAGCTGTGTTAGTACCAGTCCTACTGGACCCCAGGATAGGTACTGGACTACAGATAGCTGTGTTAGTACCAGTCCCTCTGGATCCCAGGATAGATACTGGACTACAGATAGCTGTGTTAGTACCAGTCCTACTGGACCCCAGGATAGGTACTGGACTACAGATAGCTGTGTTAGTACCAGTCCTACTGGACCCCAGGATAGATACTGGACTACAGATAGCTGTGTTAGTACCAGTCCCTCTGGACCCCAGGATAGGTACTGGACTACAGATAGCTGTGTTAGTACCAGTCCTACTGGACCCCAGGATAGGTACTGGACTACAGATAGCTGTGTTAGTACCAGTCCCTCTGGACCCCAGGATAGGTACTGGACTACAGATAGCTGTGTTAGTACCAGTCCCTCTGGACCCCAGGATAGGTACTGGACTACAGATAGCTGAGTTAGTACCAGTCCCTCTGGACCCCAGGATAGGTACTGGACTACAGATAGCTGTGTTAGTACCAGTCCCTCTGGACCCCAGGATAGGTACTGGACTACAGATAGCTGTGTTAGTACCAGTCCCTCTGGACCCCAGGATAGGTACTGGACTACAGATAGCTGTGTTAGTACCAGTCCCTCTGGACCCCAGGATAGGTACTGGACTACAGATAGCTGAGTTAGTACCAGTCCTACTGGACCCCAGGATAGGTACTGGACTACAGATAGCTGAGTTAGTACCAGTCCCTCTGGACCCCAGGATAGATACTGGACTACAGATAGCTGAGTTAGTACCAGTCCCTCTGGACCCCAGGATAGATACTGGACTACAGATAGCTGAGTTAGTACCAGTCCTACTGGACCCCAGGATAGGTACTGGACTACAGATAGCTGAGTTAGTACCAGTCCTACTGGACCCCAGGATAGGTACTGGACTACAGATAGCTGAGTTAGTACCAGTCCTACTGGACCCCAGGATAGGTACTGGACTACAGATAGCTGAGTTAGTACCAGTCCTACTGGACCCCAGGATAGGTACTGGACTACAGATAGCTGTGTTAGTACCAGTCCCTCTGGAACCCAGGATAGGTACTGGACTACAGATAGCTGAGTTAGTACCAGTCCTACTGGACCCCAGGATAGGTACTGGACTACAGATAGCTGAGTTAGTACCAGTCCTACTGGACCCCAGGATAGGTACTGGACTACAGATAGCTGTGTTAGTACCAGTCCCTCTGGACCCCAGGATAGGTACTGGACTACAGATAGCTGTGTTAGTACCAGTCCTACTGGACCCCAGGATAGGTACTGGACTACAGATAGCTGAGTTAGTACCAGTCCTACTGGACCCCAGGATAGGTACTGGACTACAGATAGCTGTGTTAGTACCAGTCCCTCTGGAACCCAGGATAGGTACTGGACTACAGATAGCTGAGTTAGTACCAGTCCTACTGGACCCCAGGATAGGTACTGGACTACAGATAGCTGAGTTAGTACCAGTCCTACTGGACCCCAGGATAGGTACTGGACTACAGATAGCTGTGTTAGTACCAGTCCCTCTGGACCCCAGGATAGGTACTGGACTACAGATAGCTGTGTTAGTACCAGTCCTACTGGACCCCAGGATAGGTACTGGACTACAGATAGCTGAGTTAGTACCAGTCCTACTGGACCCCAGGATAGGTACTGGACTACAGATAGCTGTGTTAGTACCAGTCCTACTGGACCCCAGGATAGGTACTGGACTACAGATAGCTGAGTTAGTACCAGTCCTACTGGACCCCAGGATAGGTACTGGACTACAGATAGCTGTGTTAGTACCAGTCCTACTGGACCCCAGGATAGGTACTGGACTACAGATAGCTGAGTTAGTACCAGTCCTACTGGACCCCAGGATAGGTACTGGACTACAGATAGCTGTGTTAGTACCAGTCCCTCTGGACCCCAGGATAGGTACTGGACTACAGATAGCTGTGTTAGTACCAGTCCTACTGGACCCCAGGATAGGTACTGGACTACAGATAGCTGAGTTAGTACCAGTCCTACTGGACCCCAGGATAGGTACTGGACTACAGATAGCTGTGTTAGTACCAGTCCTACTGGACCCCAGGATAGGTACTGGACTACAGATAGCTGAGTTAGTACCAGTCCTACTGGACCCCAGGATAGGTACTGGACTACAGATAGCTGTGTTAGTACCAGTCCTACTGGACCCCAGGATAGGTACTGGACTACAGATAGCTGAGTTAGTACCAGTCCTACTGGACCCCAGGATAGGTACTGGACTACAGATAGCTGTGTTAGTACCAGTCCCTCTGGACCCCAGGATAGGTACTGGACTACAGATAGCTGTGTTAGTACCAGTCCTACTGGACCCCAGGATAGGTACTGGACTACAGATAGCTGTGTTAGTACCAGTCCTACTGGACCCCAGGATAGGTACTGGACTACAGATAGCTGTGTTAGTACCAGTCCCTCTGGACCCCAGGATAGGTACTGGACTACAGATAGCTGTGTTAGTACCAGTCCCTCTGGACCCCAGGATAGGTACTGGACTACAGATAGCTGTGTTAGTACCAGTCCCTCTGGACCCCAGGATAGGTACTGGACTACAGATAGCTGTGTTAGTACCAGTCCTACTGGACCCCAGGATAGGTACTGGACTACAGATAGCTGTGTTAGTACCAGTCCTACTGGACCCCAGGATAGGTACTGGACTACAGATAGCGGTGTTAGTACCAGTCCCTCTGGACCCCAGGATAGGTACTGGACTACAGATAGCGGTGTTAGTACCAGTCCTACTGGACCCCAGGATAGATACTGGACTACAGATAGCTGTGTTAGTACCAGTCCTACTGGACCCCAGGATAGGTACTGGACTACAGATAGCTGTGTTAGTACCAGTCCCTCTGGACCCCAGGATAGGTACTGGACTACAGATAGCTGAGTTAGTACCAGTCCCTCTGGACCCCAGGATAGATACTGGACTACAGATAGCTGTGTTAGTACCAGTCCTACTGGACCCCAGGATAGATACTGGACTACAGATAGCTGTGTTAGTACCAGTCCTACTGGACCCCAGGATAGATACTGGACTACAGATAGCTGTGTTAGTACCAGTCCCTCTGGACCCCAGGATAGATACTGGACTACAGATAGCTGTGTTAGTACCAGTCCCTCTGGACCCCAGGATAGGTACTGGACTACAGATAGCTGTGTTAGTACCAGTCCCTCTGGACCCCAGGATAGGTACTGGACTACAGATAGCTGTGTTAGTACCAGTCCTACTGGACCCCAGGATAGATACTGGACTACAGATAGCTGTGTTAGTACCAGTCCTACTGGACCCCAGGATAGGTACTGGACTACAGATAGCTGTGTTAGTACCAGTCCTACTGGACCCCAGGATAGGTACTGGACTACAGATAGCTGTGTTAGTACCAGTCCTACTGGACCCCAGGATAGGTACTGGACTACAGATAGCTGTGTTAGTACCAGTCCTACTGGACCCCAGGATAGATACTGGACTACAGATAGCTGTGTTAGTACCAGTCCCTCTGGACCCCAGGATAGGTACTGGACTACAGATAGCTGTGTTAGTACCAGTCCCTCTGGACCCCAGGATAGGTACTGGACTACAGATAGCTGTGTTAGTACCAGTCCCTCTGGACCCCAGGATAGGTACTGGACTACAGATAGCTGTGTTAGTACCAGTCCTACTGGACCCCAGGATAGATACTGGACTACAGATAGCTGTGTTAGTACCAGTCCTACTGGACCCCAGGATAGGTACTGGACTACAGATAGCTGTGTTAGTACCAGTCCTACTGGACCCCAGGATAGGTACTGGACTACAGATAGCTGTGTTAGTACCAGTCCCTCTGGACCCCAGGATAGGTACTGGACTACAGATAGCTGTGTTAGTACCAGTCCTACTGGACCCCAGGATAGGTACTGGACTACAGATAGCTGTGTTAGGACCAGTCCTACTGGACCCCAGGATAGGTACTGGACTACAGATAGCTGTGTTAGGACCAGTCCTACTGGACCCCAGGATAGGTACTGGACTACAGATAGCTGAGTTAGTACCAGTCCTACTGGACCCCAGGATAGGTACTGGACTACAGATAGCTGTGTTAGTACCAGTCCTACTGGACCCCAGGATAGATACTGGACTACAGATAGCTGTGTTAGTACCAGTCCTACTGGACCCCAGGATAGATACTGGACTACAGATAGCTGTGTTAGTACCAGTCCTACTGGACCCCAGGATAGGTACTGGACTACAGATAGCTGTGTTAGTACCAGTCCCTCTGGAACCCAGGATAGGTACTGGACTACAGATAGCTGTGTTAGTACCAGTCCCTCTGGAACCCAGGATAGGTACTGGACTACAGATAGCTGTGTTAGTACCAGTCCTACTGGACCCCAGGATAGATACTGGACTACAGATAGCTGAGTTAGTACCAGTCCCTCTGGACCCCAGGATAGATACTGGACTACAGATAGCTGTGTTAGTACCAGTCCCTCTGGACCCCAGGATAGGTACTGGACTACAGATAGCTGTGTTAGTACCAGTCCTACTGGACCCCAGGATAGATACTGGACTACAGATAGCTGTGTTAGTACCAGTCCTACTGGACCCCAGGATAGGTACTGGACTACAGATAGCTGTGTTAGTACCAGTCCTACTGGACCCCAGGATAGATACTGGACTACAGATAGCTGAGTTAGTACCAGTCCCTCTGGACCCCAGGATAGATACTGGACTACAGATAGCTGTGTTAGTACCAGTCCCTCTGGACCCCAGGATAGGTACTGGACTACAGATAGCTGTGTTAGTACCAGTCCTACTGGACCCCAGGATAGATACTGGACTACAGATAGCTGTGTTAGTACCAGTCCTACTGGACCCCAGGATAGGTACTGGACTACAGATAGCTGTGTTAGTACCAGTCCTACTGGACCCCAGGATAGGTACTGGACTACAGATAGCTGTGTTAGTACCAGTCCCTCTGGAACCCAGGATAGGTACTGGACTACAGATAGCTGTGTTAGTACCAGTCCTACTGGACCCCAGGATAGGTACTGGACTACAGATAGCTGTGTTAGTACCAGTCCTACTGGACCCCAGGATAGATACTGGACTACAGATAGCTGTGTTAGTACAAGTCCTACTGGACCCCAGGATAGATACTGGACTACAGATAGCTGTGTTAGTACCAGTCCCTCTGGAACCCAGGATAGGTACTGGACTACAGATAGCTGTGTTAGTACCAGTCCTACTGGACCCCAGGATAGGTACTGGACTACAGATAGCTGTGTTAGTACCAGTCCTACTGGACCCCAGGATAGATACTGGACTACAGATAGCTGTGTTAGTACAAGTCCTACTGGACCCCAGGATAGATACTGGACTACAGATAGCTGTGTTAGTACCAGTCCCTCTGGAACCCAGGATAGGTACTGGACTACAGATAGCTGTGTTAGTACCAGTCCCTCTGGACCCCAGGATAGATACTGGACTACAGATAGCTGTGTTAGTACCAGTCCCTCTGGACCCCAGGATAGATACTGGACTACAGATAGCTGAGTTAGTACCAGTCCTACTGGACCCCAGGATAGGTACTGGACTACAGATAGCTGTGTTAGTACCAGTCCTACTGGACCCCAGGATAGGTACTGGACTACAGATAGCTGTGTTAGTACCAGTCCCTCTGGACCCCAGGATAGATACTGGACTACAGATAGCTGTGTTAGTACCAGTCCCTCTGGACCCCAGGATAGGTACTGGACTACAGATAGCTGTGTTAGTACCAGTCCCTCTGGACCCCAGGATAGGTACTGGACTACAGATAGCTGTGTTAGTACCAGTCCTACTGGACCCCAGGATAGGTACTGGACTACAGATAGCTGTGTTAGTACCAGTCCCTCTGGACCCCAGGATAGATACTGGACTACAGATAGCTGTGTTAGTACCAGTCCCTCTGGACCCCAGGATAGATACTGGACTACAGATAGCTGTGTTAGTACCAGTCCCTCTGGACCCCAGGATAGGTACTGGACTACAGATAGCTGTGTTAGTACCAGTCCCTCTGGACCCCAGGATAGATACTGGACTACAGATAGCTGTGTTAGTACCAGTCCCTCTGGACCCCAGGATAGATACTGGACTACAGATAGCTGTGTTAGTACCAGTCCCTCTGGACCCCAGGATAGATACTGGACTACAGATAGCTGTGTTAGTACCAGTCCCTCTGGACCCCAGGATAGATACTGGACTACAGATAGCTGTGTTAGTACCAGTCCTACTGGACCCCAGGATAGGTACTGGACTACAGATAGCTGTGTTAGTACCAGTCCCTCTGGACCCCAGGATAGATACTGGACTACAGATAGCTGTGTTAGTACCAGTCCTACTGGACCCCAGGATAGATACTGGACTACAGATAGCTGTGTTAGGACCAGTCCTACTGGACCCCAGGATAGATACTGGACTACAGATAGCTGTGTTAGTACCAGTCCTACTGGACTACAGATAGCTGTGTTAGTACCAGTCCTACTGGACCCCAGGATAGATACTGGACTATCACCACAGCTATGCAGTAAGTCAGGTCTGTAGATCCACAGCTATGCAGTAAGTCAGGTCTGTAGATCCACAGCTATGCAGTAAGTCGGGTCTATAGATCCACAGCTATGCAGTAAGTCAGGTCTATAGATCCACTGCTATGCAGTAAGTCAGGTCTGTAGATCCACAGCTATGCAGTAAGTCAGGTCTATAGATCCACACCACAGCTATGCAGTAAGTCAGGTCTATAGATCCACAGCTATGCAGTAAGTCAGGTCTATAGATCCACCCCACAGCTATGCAGTAAGTCAGGTCTGTAGATCCACAGCTATGCAGTAAGTCAGGTCTGTAGATCCACAGCTATGCAGTAAGTCAGGTCTATAGATCCACCCCACAGCTATGCAGTAAGTCAGGTCTGTAGATCCACAGCTATGCAGTAAGTCAGGTCTATAGATCCACCCCACAGCTATGCAGTAAGTCAGGTCTGTAGATCCACAGCTATGCAGTTAGTCAGGTCTGTAGATCCACAGCTATGCAGTAAGTCAGGTCTATAGATCCACAGCTATGCAGTAAGTCAGGTCTATAGATCCACAGCTATGCAGTAAGTCAGGTCTATAGATCCACCCCACAGCTATGCAGTAAGTCAGGTCTGTAGATCCACAGCTATGCAGTTAGTCAGGTCTGTAGATCCACAGCTATGCAGTAAGTCAGGTCTGTAGATCCACAGCTATGCAGTAAGTCAGGTCTATAGATCCACAGCTATGCAGTTAGTCATGTCCACACTGGACACTCCTCCTTTTGACCTCTCTCTCCCCCCTCTCTCTCTCCCCCCTCTCTCTCTCTCACCTCTCTCTCTCTCACCTCTCTCTCTCTCACCTCTCTCTCTCACCTCTCTCTCTCTCACCTCTCTCTCTCTCACCTCTCTCTCTCCCCTCTCTCTCTCACCTCTCTCTCTCACCTCTCTCTCTCACCTCTCTCTCTCACCTCTCTCTCTCTTTCTCACCTCTCTCTTTCTCACCTCTCTCTTTCTCACATCTCTCTCTCACCTCTCTCTCTCTCTCTCACCTCTCTCACCTCTCTCACCTCTCTCTCTCACCTCTCTCTCTCACCTCTCTCTCTCACCTCTCTCACCTCTCTCTCTCACCTCTCTCTCACCTCTCTCTCACCTCTCTCACCTCTCTCTCTCTCTTTCTCACCTCTCTCTTTCTCACCTCTCTCTTTCTCACCTCTCTCTCTCTCACCTCTCTCTCACCTCTCTCTCTCTCACCTCTCTCTCACCTCTCTCTCTCTCACCTCTCTCTCTCACCTCTCTCTCTCTCTCTCTCTCACCTCTCTCTCTCACCTCTCTCTCTCACCTCTCTCTCTCACCTCTCTCTCTCACCTCTCTCTCTCACCTCTCTCTCTCACCTCTCTCTCTCACCTCTCTCTTTCTCACCTCTCTCTCTCTCACCTCTCTCTCTCTCACCTCTCTCTCACCTCTCTCTCTCTCACCTCTCTCTCTCACCTCTCTCTCTCACCTCTCTCTCTCCCACCTCTCTCTCTCTCACCCCTCTCTCTCTCTCTCACCTCTCTCTCTCTCACCCCTCTCTCTCTCTCTCACCTCTCTCTTTCTCACCTCTCTCTCTCTCTCTCACCTCTCTCTCTCACCTCTCTCTCTCACCTCTCTCTCTCACCTCCCTCTCTCACCTCTCTCACCTCTCTCTCTCACCTCTCTCACCTCTCTCTCTCACCTCTCTCTCTCACCTCTCTCTCTCTTTCTCACCTCTCTTTCTCACCTCTCTCTCTTTCTCACCTCTCTTTCTCACCTCTCTCTCTCACCTCTCTCTCTCTTTCTCACCTCTCTCTCTCTTTCTCACCTCTCTCTCTCACCTCTCTCTCTCTTTCTCACCTCTCTCTCTCTTTCTCACCTCTCTCTCTTTCTCTGTCTCTCTCTCTTCTCTGTCAGGTAAGAGTTGTGATGAAGGGAAGTCATTCCTGACTGAAGTCCCAGACTCCCCTGCTGCTGCTGCTTACCACACTATAGTACAGAGTGAGTATACAACACACACAAACACACAGAGAGAAACAAACACACACACACACACACACACACACACACACACACACACACACACACACACACACACACACACACACACACACACACAGAAACAAACACACACACTCCTACAGACACACACAACACTCACAGAGAGAAACAAACACACACACACACACACACACACACACACACACACAAAGAGAAACAAACACACACACACACACACACACACACACACACACACACACACACACACACACACACACACACACACACACACACACACACACACACACACACACACACAGAAACAAACACACACACTCCTACAGACACACACAACACACACAACGAGAGAAACACACACACACAGAGAAACAGAAACAAACACACACACATGTGTTTAATTGTGTTGAAATGGTGTTAAAGAGGAAGAGAGTCTCTACCAGAGGAACAATAACAACATTATCAGGAAATGAAATCTAGTTTAATCAAGTCGGGAGGGGGGGGTCATCAGACTGTTAGACCAGAGGATTACTGCTGGGGGGGGGGGGTCATCAGACTGTTAGACCAGAGGATTACTGCTGGGGGGGGGGGGTCATCAGACTGTTAGACCAGAGGATTACTGCTGGGGGGGGGGGGGTCATCAGACTGTTAGACCAGAGGATTACTGCTGGGGGGGGGGGGTCATCAGACTGTTAGACCAGAGGATTACTGCTGGGGGGGGGGGGGGTCATCAGACTGTTAGACCAGAGGATTACTGCTGGGGGGGGGGGGGGTCATCAGACTGTTAGACCAGAGGATTACTGCTGGGGGGGGGGGGGGGTCATCAGACTGTTAGACCAGAGGATTACTGCTGGGGGGGGGGGGGGTCATCAGACTGTTAGACCAGAGGATTACTGCTGGGGGGGGGGGGGGTCATCAGACTGTTAGACCAGAGGATTACTGCTGGGGGGGGGGGGGGTCATCAGACTGTTAGACCAGAGGATTACTGCTGGGGGGGGGGGGGTCATCAGACTGTTAGACCAGAGGATTACTGCTGGGGGGGGGGGGTCATCAGACTGTTAGACCAGAGGATTACTGCTGGGGGGGGGGGGGGGTCATCAGACTGTTAGACCAGAGGATTACTGCTGGGGGGGGGGGGGTCATCAGACTGTTAGACCAGAGGATTACTGCTGGGGGGGGGGGGTCATCAGACTGTTAGACCAGAGGATTACTGCTGGGGGGGGGGGGTCATCAGACTGTTAGGCCAGAGGATTACTGCTGGGGGGGGGGGGGGGGTCATCAGACTGTTAGACCAGAGGATTACTGCTGGGGGGGGGGGTCATCAGACTGTTAGACCAGAGGATTACTGCTGGGGGGGGGGGGGTCATCAGACTGTTAGACCAGAGGATTACTGCTGGGGGGGGGGGGGTCATCAGACTGTTAGACCAGAGGATTACTGCTGGGGGGGGGGGGTCATCAGACTGTTAGACCAGAGGATTACTGCTGGGGGGGGGGGTCATCAGACTGTTAGACCAGAGGATTACTGCTGGGGGGGGGGGGTCATCAGACTGTTAGACCAGAGGATTACTGCTGGGGGGGGGGGGGTCATCAGACTGTTAGACCAGAGGATTACTGCTGGGGGGGGGGGGGTCATCAGACTGTTAGACCAGAGGATTACTGCTGGGGGGGGGGGGTCATCAGACTGTTAGACCAGAGGATTACTGCTGGGGGGGGGGTCATCAGACTGTTAGACCAGAGGATTACTGCTGGGGGGGGGGGGTCATCAGACTGTTAGACCAGAGGATTACTGCTGGGGGGGGGGGGTCATCAGACTGTTAGACCAGAGGATTACTGCTGGGGGGGGGGGGGGGGTCATCAGACTGTTAGACCAGAGGATTACTGCTGGGGGGGGGGGGGGGGTCATCAGACTGTTAGACCAGAGGATTACTGCTGGGGGGGGGGTCATCAGACTGTTAGACCAGAGGATTACTGCTGGGGGGGGGGGGTCATCAGACTGTTAGACCAGAGGATTACTGCTGGGGGGGGGGGGGGGGGTCATCAGACTGTTAGACCAGAGGATTACTGCTGGGGGGGGGGGGTCATCAGACTGTTAGACCAGAGGATTACTGCTGGGGGGGGGGGGGGTCATCAGACTGTTAGACCAGAGGATTACTGCTGGGGGGGGGGGGGTCATCAGACTGTTAGACCAGAGGATTACTGCTGGGGGGGGGGGGTCATCAGACTGTTAGACCAGAGGATTACTGCTGGGGGGGGGGGGGGGGTCATCAGACTGTTAGACCAGAGGATTACTGCTGGGGGGGGGGGGGGGTCATCAGACTGTTAGACCAGAGGATTACTGCTGGGGGGGGGTCATCAGACTGTTAGACCAGAGGATTACTGCTGGGGGGGGGGGGGGGTCATCAGACTGTTAGACCAGAGGATTACTGCTGGGGGGGGGGGGGGGGGTCATCAGACTGTTAGACCAGAGGATTACTGCTGGGGGGGGGGGGTCATCAGGCTGTTAGACCAGAGGATTACTGCTGGGGGGGGGGGGGTCATCAGACTGTTAGACCAGAGGATTACTGCTGGGGGGGGGTCATCAGACTGTTAGACCAGAGGGGGCGCGATCAGGCTAAGACGGGCTGTCATGTCTTGTTTGTGAGACAAGAGGTCACGAGTTGGTACCAATTGTGGGAGGGGTCAATAAGGAGGAAGTGGTCGTCGCTCCGGCTGTTTGACGTCACTGTGACACATGGAACGCCTTGATGTTATCAAACCACATATCTGACGTGTCCTCGTTTCTCTCTCCTTCCTACTATCCCTCCCTCCCTCTCTCCCTTGATGTTATCAAACCACATATCTGACGTGTCCTCGTTTCTCTCTCCTTCCTACTATCCCTCCCTCCCTCTCTCCCTTGATGTTATCAAACCACATATCTGACGTGTCCTCGTTTCTCTCTCCTTCCTACTATCCCTCCCTCCCTCTCTCCCTTGATGTTATCAAACCACATATCTGACGTGTCCTCGTTTCTCTCTCCTTCCTACTATCCCTCCCTCCCTCTCTCCCTTGATGTTATCAAACCACATATCTGACGTGTCCTCGTTTCTCTCTCCTTCCTACTATCCCTCCCTC
Organism: Salvelinus alpinus; assembly: GCF_045679555.1. Classification (NCBI taxonomy): domain Eukaryota; kingdom Metazoa; phylum Chordata; class Actinopteri; order Salmoniformes; family Salmonidae; genus Salvelinus; species Salvelinus alpinus. The sequence goes on along the minus strand of NC_092086.1, from coordinate 5,793,863 downwards.
CCTCTCTCCCTTGATGTTATCAAACCACATATCTGACGTGTCCTCGTTTCTCTCTCCTTCCTACTATCCCTCCCTCCCTCTCTCCCTTGATGTTATCAAACCACATATCTGACGTGTCCTCGTTTCTCTCTCCTTCCTACTATCCCTCCCTCCCTCTCTCCCTTGATGTTATCAAACCACATATCTGACGTGTCCTCGTTTCTCTCTCCTTCCTACTATCCCTCCCTCCCTCTCTCCCTCCCTCCCTCTCTCCCCACCTCCCTCCCTCCCCACCTCTCTCTCTCCCTTCGCTCCCTACCTCCCTCTCCTCCCTACCTCCCCCTCCCTCCTCTCCCTCCCCTCCCTACCTCTCTCCCTACCTCCTTCTCTCCCTCCCTCCCTCGCGCCCCACCTCCCTCTCTCCCTACCTCCCTCCCCTCCCCACCTCTCTCTCTCCCTCCCTCCCTCCTCTCCCTCCCCTCCCCACCTCTCTCCCTCCCTCCCCTCCCTACCTCTCTCCCTACCTCCTTCTCTCCCTACCTCCCTCCTCTCCCTCCCCACCTCTCTCCTCTCCCTCCCCACCTCTCTCTCTCCCTTCCCTCCCTACCTCTCCCTCTCTCCCTCCCTCCCTACCTCCCTCCCTCTCTTTTCCTCCCCTCCCTCTCTCCCTCCCTCCCGTTGTTTCCAGGTATCCAGGCCTACTGCTTGTCCCATGTGACACGGGAGGAGAGTGCTGGCTAGAAGCCAGTCTGGAGGCCGCCATGTTGCTCTGGATGCCAGGGACGGATCACATGTCGAGGGTCCTACTGTCTGGAGAATTAATAAATCACAAGTGTCTCATAGGTCTGCTGATGTAGGATCAGGGCCCCACCCCATTCACAAAGTGAATAGTAGTACTGCTGATCAGGACCCCCCATTCAGAGTAGTACTGCTGATCAGGACCCCCCATTCACAGTGTCTCAGAGTAGTCCTGCTGATATAGGATCAGGACCCCCCATTCACAAAGTGTCTCAGAGTAGTAATGCTGATGTAGGATCAGGACCCCCATTCACAAAGTGTCTCAGAGTAGTAATGCTGATGTAGGATCAGGACCCCCATTCACAAAGTGTCTCAGAGTAGTACTGCTGATGTAGGATCAGGACCCCCCCCATCCACAAAGTGTACAGTTCTGTTACTCTGAGACTGTGAATATGGGACCTGATCTTAGATCTAGTTCTGTTACTCTGAGACTTGTTTGTGAATATGGGACCTGATCCTAGATCCAGTTCTGTTACTCTGAGACTGTGAATATGGGACCTGATCCTAGATCTAGTTCTGTTACTCAGACTGTTTGTGAATATGGGACCTGATCCTAGATCCAGTTCTGTTACTCTGAGACTTGTTTGTGAATATGGGACCTGATCCTAGATCTAGTTCTGTTACTCAGACTGTTTGTGAATATGGGACCTGATCCTAGATCCAGTTCTGTTACTCTGAGACTTGTTTGTGAATATGGGACCTGATCCTAGATCTAGTTCTGTTACTCAGACTGTTTGTGAATATGGGACCTGATCCTAGATCCAGTTCTGTTACTCTGAGACTTGTTTGTGAATATGGGACCTGATCCTAGATCTAGTTCTGTTACTCAGACTGTTTGTGAATATGGGACCTGATCCTAGATCCAGTTCTGTTACTCTGAGACTTGTTTGTGAATATGGGACCTGATCCTAGATCTAGTTCTGTTACTCAGACTGTTTGTGAATATGGGACCTGATCCTAGATCTAGTTCTGTTACTCTGAGACTTGTTTGTGAATATGGGACCTGATCCTAGATCTAGTTCTGTTACTCTGAGACTTGTTTGTGAATATGTGTACAGTTCTATAGTATCACAACTCTGACTTTTTTATTTTTTAAATTGATAGTTCACCTGAAATGATATTTTGATTTCCTTACCCTGTAAGCAGTCTTGGGACAAAGACTAAATTGTAATTACTTAAAAAAATTAATAAAAAGACGGTAATCCATGCTTTGTTTTTGTTTTACCTGGACACTGTCTCCAAATAATAAACGTGTTGTTGTTTGTTGTTGTCCAAAACCCTGCAAGTCAATGTCCCCCCTCATGTCCTGGATGAACTATCCCGTCAACCCTTTACACCGGTGGGGATTGGCGTCCCCCCCTCATGTCCTGGATGAACTATCCCGTCAACCCTTTACACCGGTGGGGATTGGCGTCCCCCCCTCATGTCCTGGATGAACTATCCCGTCAACCCTTTACACCGGTGGGGATTGGCGCCCCCCCCCTCATGTCCTGGATGAACTATCCCGTCAACCCTTTACACCGGTGGGGATTGGCGTCCCCCCCTCATGTCCTGGATGAACTATCCCGTCAACCTTTTACACCGGTGGGGATTGGCGTCCCCCCCTCATGTCCTGGATGAACTATCCCGTCAACCCTTTACACCGGTGGGGATTGGCGTCCCCCCCTCATGTCCTGGATGAACTATCCCGTCAACCCTTTACACCGGTGGGGATTGGCCATTCCACTGAAAGGGTCCTTACAGAAGAAATGTGGAACGCATAAACATAGTAGACACATGTTTTTATTTAAAGAACAGTTTGGAGATTATGGGGACAGTTTGGAGACTATGGGGACAGTTTGGAGATTATGGGGACAGTCTGGAGACTATGGGGACAGTTTGGAGACTATGGGGACAGTTTGGAGACTATGGGGACAGTTTGGAGACTATGGGGACAGTTTGGAGACTATGGGGACAGTTTGGAGATTATGGGGACAGTTTGGAGACTATGGGGACAGTTTGGAGACTATGGGGACAGTTTGGAGACTATGGGGACAGTTTGGAGATTATGGGGACAGTTTGGAGATTATGGGGACAGTTTGGAGACTATGGGGACAGTTTGGAGACTATGGGGACAGTTTGGAGACTATGGGGACAGTTTGGAGATTATGGGAACAGTTTGGAGATTATGGGGACAGTTTGGAGATTATGGGGAAATGATTCGACCAAAGGTGAGGACACAACCGTTCACCTGACACAAGACTGAATCCAAACATTGACAATGAAATCTGAAAAAAATACTCTGAATCCATTCAGTAACACGATACGAATATTCCTGGAAAATGTGAGGTGAAACATAAGACAATATTCCTGGAAAATGTGAGGTGAAACATTAGACAATATTCCTGGAAAATGTGAGGTGAAACAAGACAATATTCCTGGAAAATGTAAGGTGAAACATAAGACATAAGACATCTGACAAGGGTTTGAGTGAGAGGACTAGCTGGTGTCTCCCAATTGGCCATACACACCTCTCTTAATAAATGTGCACAGTACCTTGATGTACTTTATGACTGAAATAAGTATTTTTTATTTATAAATCGGTCTAGTGGTCCCCTGGTCGGTCTAGTGGTCCCCTGGTCTAGTGGTCCCCTGGTCTAGTGGTCCCCCTGGTCGGTCTAGTGGTCCCCTGGTCTAGTGGTCCCCTGGTGGGTCTAGTGGTCCCCTGGTGGGTCTAGTGGTCCCCCTGGTCGGTCTAGTGGTCCCCTGGTCTAGTGGTCCCCCCTGGTCGGTCTAGTGGTCCCCTGGTCTAGTGGACCCCCTGGTCGGTCTAGTGGTCCCCTGGTCGGTCTAGTGGTCCCCTGGTCTAGTGGTCCCCTGGTCTAGTGGTCCCCCTGGTCGGTCTAGTGGTCCCCTGGTCTAGTGGTCCCCCTGGTCGGTCTAGTGGTCCCCTGGTCGGTCTAGTGGTCCCCTGGTCTAGTGGTCCCCTGGTCTAGTGTCCCCTGGTCTAGTGGTCCCCTGGTCTAGTGGTCCCCTGGTCTAGTGGTCCCCCTGGTCGGTCTAGTGGTCCCCTGGTCTAGTGGTCCCCTGGTCTAGTGGTCCCCCTGGTCGGTCTAGTGGTCCCCTGGTCTAGTGGTCCCCCTGGTCTAGTGGTCCCCTGGTCTAGTGGTCCCCTGGTCTAGTGGTCCCCTGGTCTAGTGTCCCCTGGTCTAGTGGTCCCCTGGTCTAGTGGTCCCCTGGTCTAGTTGCCCCCTGGTCGGTCTAGTGGTCCCCTGGTCTAGTGGTCCCCTGGTCTAGTGGACCCCCTGGTCGGTCTAGTGGTCCCCTGGTCTAGTGGTCCCCTGGTCTAGTGGTCCCCCTGGTCGGTCTAGTGGTCCCCTGGTCTAGTGGTCCCCTGGTCTAGTGGTCCCCCTGGTCGGTCTAGTGGTCCCCTGGTCTAGTGGTCCCCCTGGTCGGTCTAGTGGTCCCCTGGTCTAGTGGTCCCCCTGGTCGGTCTAGTGGTCCCCTGGTCTAGTGGTCCCCCTGGTCGGTCTAGTGGTCCCCTGGTCTAGTGGTCCCCTGGTGGGTCTAGTGGTCCCCTGGTCTAGTGGTCCCCCTGGTCGGTCTAGTGGTCCCCTGGTCTAGTGGTCCCCCTGGTCGGTCTAGTGGTCCCCTGGTCTAGTGGTCCCCCTGGTCGGTCTAGTGGCCCCCTGGTCTAGTGGCCCCCCTGGTCGGTCTAGTGGTCCCCTGGTCTAGTGGCCCCCCTGGTCGGTCTAGTGGTCCCCCTGGTCGGTCTAGTGGTCTCCCTGGTCGGTCTAGTGGTCCCCCTGGTCGGTCTAGTGGCCCCCCTGGTCGGTCTAGTGGCCCCCCTGGTCGGTCTAGTGGTCCCCCCTGGTCGGTCTAGTGGCCCCCCTGGTCGGTCTAGTGGTCCCCTGGTCGGTCTAGTGGCCCCCCTGGTCGGTCTAGTGGTCCCCTGGTCGGTCTAGTGGTCCCCTGGTCGGTCTAGTTGTCCCCTGGTCGGTCTAGTGGTCCTCTATTCATTTATTATAGATTTCAGGGGCTCCTTCCCTTCCAGCGTATTGTTTTATTACCCTACGAAGATAAACCGCAGGTTGTCTTAGTAACAGCTACTGTCAAACCGTCATTTGAGTTTCTTAAGAAAGTCTGTGTGTGTGTGTGTGTGTGTGTGTGTGTGTGTGTGTGTGTGTGTGTGTGTGTTGCTTTCCCACTGGTAATACCACCCATGCAGCAGTCCTTCTCAGTAATCTGGACTACAGATTGGGTAATACTGCGATTCCACTGTATTAAAATAGTGAAGTGAAATCAGAAGCGGCCCCAGAGAGTGACGACTTCCCAGAACCCCCCTGAGGACAAAAGACAACCGCAAGTAAAACCACGGCAACGCTGTATCATCAGACACATCGAACGACAGAAAACAACAACATCGGCCTTTTGTGGATTGCACTGTACAGGAAATCAATCAACAAGATCAACATCACCACTGTGCTACTGCAGACATCATAATGATATGGTCATTCAGTTAGTAGACATAATGATATGGTCATTCAGTTAATAGACATAATGATATGGTCATTCAGTTAGTAGACATCATAATGATATGGTCATTCAGTTAGTAGACATCATAATGATATGGTCATTCAGTTAGTAGACATCATAATGATATGGTCATTCAGTTAGTAGACATCATAATGATATGGACATTCAGTTAGTAGACATAATGATATGGTCATTCAGTTAGTAGACATAATGATATGGTCATTCAGTTAGTAGACATAATGATATGGACATTCAGTTAGTAGACATCATAATGATATGGACATTCAGTTAGTAGACATCATGATATGGTCATTCAGTTAGTAGACATCATAATGATATGGACATTCAGTTAGTAGACATCATAATGATATGGACATTCAGTTAGTAGACATCATAATGATATGGTCATTCAGTTAGTAGACATCATAATGATATGGACATTCAGTTAGTAGACATCATAATGATATGGACATTCAGTTAGTAGACATAATGATATGGACATTCAGTTAGTAGACATCATAATGATATGGTCATTCAGTTAGTAGACATCATAATGATATGGACATTCAGTTAGTAGACATCATAATGATATGGACATTCAGTTAGTAGTCATCATAATGATATGGTCATTCAGTTAGTAGACATAATGATATGGACATTCAGTTAGTAGACATCATAATGATATGGTCATTCAGTTAGTAGACATCATAATGATATGGACATTCAGTTAGTAGACATCATAATGATATGGTCATTCAGTTAGTAGACATAATGATATGGACATTCAGTTAGTAGACATAATGATATGGTCATTCAGTTAGTAGACATCATAATGATATGGACATTCAGTTAGTAGACATCATAATGATATGGACATTCAGTTAGTAGACATAATGATATGGTCATTCAGTTAGTAGACATCATAATGATATGGTCATTCAGTTAGTAGACATCATAATGATATGGTCATTCAGTTAGTAGACATCATAATGATATGGACATTCAGTTAGTAGACATCATAATGATATGGACATTCAGTTAGTAGACATAATGATATGGTCATTCAGTTAGTAGACATCATAATGATATGGACATTCAGTTAGTAGACATCATAATGATATGGACATTCAGTTAGTAGACATCATAATGATATGGACATTCAGTTAGTAGACATCATAATGATATGGTCATTCAGTTAGTAGACATCATAATGATATGGTCATTCAGTTAGTAGACATAATGATATGGTCATTCAGTTAGTAGACATCATAATGATATGGACATTCAGTTAGTAGACATCATAATGATATGGTCATTCAGTTAGTAGACATCATAATGATATGGACATTCAGTTAGTAGACATCATAATGATATGGTCATTCAGTTAGTAGACATAATGATATGGACATTCAGTTAGTAGACATAATGATATGGTCATTCAGTTAGTAGACATCATAATGATATGGACATTCAGTTAGTAGACATCATAATGATATGGTCATTCAGTTAGTAGACATAATGATATGGACATTCAGTTAGTAGACATAATGATATGGACATTCAGTTAGTAGACATCATAATGATATGGACATTCAGTTAGTAGACATCATAATGATATGGTCATTCAGTTAGTAGACATAATGATATGGACATTCAGTTAGTAGACATCATAATGATATGGTCATTCAGTTAGTAGACATCATAATGATATGGACATTCAGTTAGTAGACATCATAATGATATGGATCATTCAGTTAGTAGACATCATAATGATATGGTCATTCAGTTAGTAGACATCATAATGATATGGACATTCAGTTAGTAGACATCATAATGATATGGTCATTCAGTTAGTAGACATAATGATATGGACATTCAGTTAGTAGACATAATGATATGGTCATTCAGTTAGTAGACATCATAATGATATGGACATTCAGTTAGTAGACATCATAATGATATGGACATTCAGTTAGTAGACATCATAATGATATGGACATTCAGTTAGTAGACATCATAATGATATGGTCATTCAGTTAGTAGACATCATAATGATATGGTCATTCAGTTAGTAGACATAATGATATGGACATTCAGTTAGTAGACATAATGATATGGACATTCAGTTAGTAGACATCATAATGATATGGACATTCAGTTAGTAGACATCATAATGATATGGACATTCAGTTAGTAGACATAATGATATGGTCATTCAGTTAGTAGACATCATAATGATATGGTCATTCAGTTAGTAGACATAATGATGTGGTCATTCAGTTAGTAGACATCATAATGATATGGTCATTCAGTTAGTAGACATCATAATGATATGGTCATTCAGTTAGTAGACATCATAATGATATGGTCATTCAGTTAGTAGACATAATGATATGGACATTCAGTTAGTAGACATAATGATATGGACATTCAGTTAGTAGACATCATAATGATATGGACATTCAGTTAGTAGACATCATAATGCTATGGACATTCAGTTAGTAGACATCATAATGCTATGGACATTCAGTTAGTAGACATAATGATATGGTCATTCAGTTAGTAGACATAATGATATGGTCATTCAGTTAGTAGACATCATAATGATATGGTCATTCAGTTAGTAGACATAATGATGTGGTCATTCAGTTAGTAGACATCATAATGATATGGACATTCAGTTAGTAGACATCATGATGATATGGTCATTCAGTTAGTAGACATCATAATGATATGGTCATTCAGTTAGTAGACATCATAATGATATGGTCATTCAGTTAGTAGACACATAATGATGTGGTCATTCAGTTAGTAGACATAATGATATGGTCATTCAGTTAGTAGACATCATAATGATATGGTCATTCAGTTAGTAGACATCATAATGATATGGACATTCAGTTAGTAGACATCATAATGATATGGACATTCAGTTAGTAGACATCATAATGATATGGACATTCAGTTAGTAGACATCATAATGATATGGTCATTCAGTTAGTAGACATAATGATATGGTCATTCAGTTAGTAGACATCATAATGATATGGACATTCAGTTAGTAGACATAATGATATGGTCATTCAGTTAGTAGACATAATGATATGGTCATTCAGTTAGTAGACATCATAATGATATGGACATTCAGTTAGTAGACATCATAATGATATGGTCATTCAGTTAGTAGACATAATGATATGGTCATTCAGTTAGTAGACATCATAATGATATGGTCATTCAGTTAGTAGACATCATAATGATATGGTCATTCAGTTAGTAGACATCATAATGATATGGACATTCAGTTAGTAGACATCATAATGATATGGTCATTCAGTTAGTAGACATAATGATATGGTCATTCAGTTAGTAGACATCATAATGATATGGTCATTCAGTTAGTAGACATAATGATATGGTCATTCAGTTAGTAGACATAATGATATGGTCATTCAGTTAGTAGACATCATAATGATATGGTCATTCAGTTAGTAGACATCATAATGATATGGTCATTCAGTTAGTAGACATCATAATGATATGGACATTCAGTTAGTAGACATCATAATGATATGGACATTCAGTTAGTAGACATAATGATATGGTCATTCAGTTAGTAGACATCATAATGATATGGACATTCAGTTAGTAGACATCATAATGATATGGACATTCAGTTAGTAGACATCATAATGATATGGTCATTCAGTTAGTAGACATCATAATGATATGGACATTCAGTTAGTAGACATCATAATGATATGGACATTCAGTTAGTAGACATCATAATGATATGGACATTCAGTTAGTAGACATCATAATGATATGGACATTCAGTTAGTAGACATCATAATGATATGGACATTCAGTTAGTAGACATCATAATGATATGGACATTCAGTTAGTAGACATCATAATGATATGGTCATTCAGTTAGTAGACATAATGATATGGACATTCAGTTAGTAGACATCATAATGATATGGTCATTCAGTTAGTAGACATCATAATGATATGGTCATTCAGTTAGTAGACATCATAATGATATGGACATTCAGTTAGTAGACATCATAATGATATGGTCATTCAGTTAGTAGACATCATAATGATATGGTCATTCAGTTAGTAGACATCATAATGATATGGACATTCAGTTAGTAGACATCATAATGATATGGTCATTCAGTTAGTAGACATAATGATATGGACATTCAGTTAGTAGACATAATGATATGGTCATTCAGTTAGTAGACATCATAATGATATGGACATTCAGTTAGTAGACATCATAATGATATGGTCATTCAGTTAGTAGACATAATGATATGGACATTCAGTTAGTAGACATAATGATATGGTCATTCAGTTAGTAGACATCATAATGATATGGACATTCAGTTAGTAGACATCATAATGATATGGTCATTCAGTTAGTAGACATAATGATATGGACATTCAGTTAGTAGACATCATAATGATATGGACATTCAGTTAGTAGACATCATAATGATATGGACATTCAGTTAGTAGACATCATAATGATATGGACATTCAGTTAGTAGACATCATAATGATATGGTCATTCAGTTAGTAGACATAATGATATGGACATTCAGTTAGTAGACATAATGATATGGTCATTCAGTTAGTAGACATCATAATGATATGGACATTCAGTTAGTAGACATCATAATGATATGGACATTCATTTAGTAGACATCATAATGATATGGACATTCAGTTAGTAGACATCATAATGATATGGTCATTCAGTTAGTAGACATCATAATGATATGGACATTCAGTTAGTAGACATCATAATGATATGGACATTCAGTTAGTAGACATCATAATGATATGGTCATTCAGTTAGTAGACATCATAATGATATGGACATTCAGTTAGTAGACATCATAATGATATGGACATTCAGTTAGTAGACATCATAATGATATGGACATTCAGTTAGTAGACATCATAATGATATGGACATTCAGTTAGTAGACATCATAATGATATGGACATTCAGTTAGTAGACATCATAATGATATGGACATTCAGTTAGTAGACATCATAATGATATGGTCATTCAGTTAGTAGACATAATGATATGGACATTCAGTTAGTAGACATCATAATGCTATGGACATTCAGTTAGTAGACATCATAATGCTATGGACATTCAGTTAGTAGACATAATGATATGGTCATTCAGTTAGTAGACATAATGATATGGTCATTCAGTTAGTAGACATCATAATGATATGGTCATTCAGTTAGTAGACATAATGATGTGGTCATTCAGTTAGTAGACATCATAATGATATGGACATTCAGTTAGTAGACATCATGATGATATGGTCATTCAGTTAGTAGACATCATAATGATATGGTCATTCAGTTAGTAGACATCATAATGATATGGACATTCAGTTAGTAGACATCATAATGCTATGGACATTCAGTTAGTAGACATCATAATGCTATGGACATTCAGTTAGTAGACATAATGATATGGTCATTCAGTTAGTAGACATCATAATGATATGGTCATTCAGTTAGTAGACATAATGATGTGGTCATTCAGTTAGTAGACATCATAATGATATGGTCATTCAGTTAGTAGACATCATAATGATATGGTCATTCAGTTAGTAGACATCATAATGATATGGTCATTCAGTTAGTAGACATAATGATATGGACATTCAGTTAGTAGACATCATAATGATATGGACATTCAGTTAGTAGACATCATAATGCTATGGACATTCAGTTAGTAGACATCATAATGCTATGGACATTCAGTTAGTAGACATAATGATATGGTCATTCAGTTAGTAGACATAATGATATGGTCATTCAGTTAGTAGACATCATAATGATATGGTCATTCAGTTAGTAGACATAATGATGTGGTCATTCAGTTAGTAGACATCATAATGATATGGACATTCAGTTAGTAGACATCATGATGATATGGTCATTCAGTTAGTAGACATCATAATGATATGGTCATTCAGTTAGTAGACATCATAATGATATGGTCATTCAGTTAGTAGACACATAATGATGTGGTCATTCAGTTAGTAGACATAATGATATGGTCATTCAGTTAGTAGACATCATAATGATATGGTCATTCAGTTAGTAGACATCATAATGATATGGACATTCAGTTAGTAGACATCATAATGATATGGACATTCAGTTAGTAGACATCATAATGATATGGACATTCAGTTAGTAGACATCATAATGATATGGTCATTCAGTTAGTAGACATAATGATATGGTCATTCAGTTAGTAGACATCATAATGATATGGACATTCAGTTAGTAGACATAATGATATGGTCATTCAGTTAGTAGACATAATGATATGGTCATTCAGTTAGTAGACATCATAATGATATGGACATTCAGTTAGTAGACATCATAATGATATGGTCATTCAGTTAGTAGACATAATGATATGGTCATTCAGTTAGTAGACATCATAATGATATGGTCATTCAGTTAGTAGACATCATAATGATATGGTCATTCAGTTAGTAGACATCATAATGATATGGACATTCAGTTAGTAGACATCATAATGATATGGTCATTCAGTTAGTAGACATAATGATATGGTCATTCAGTTAGTAGACATCATAATGATATGGTCATTCAGTTAGTAGACATAATGATATGGTCATTCAGTTAGTAGACATAATGATATGGTCATTCAGTTAGTAGACATCATAATGATATGGTCATTCAGTTAGTAGACATCATAATGATATGGTCATTCAGTTAGTAGACATCATAATGATATGGACATTCAGTTAGTAGACATCATAATGATATGGACATTCAGTTAGTAGACATAATGATATGGTCATTCAGTTAGTAGACATCATAATGATATGGACATTCAGTTAGTAGACATCATAATGATATGGACATTCAGTTAGTAGACATCATAATGATATGGTCATTCAGTTAGTAGACATCATAATGATATGGACATTCAGTTAGTAGACATCATAATGATATGGACATTCAGTTAGTAGACATCATAATGATATGGACATTCAGTTAGTAGACATCATAATGATATGGACATTCAGTTAGTAGACATCATAATGATATGGACATTCAGTTAGTAGACATCATAATGATATGGACATTCAGTTAGTAGACATCATAATGATATGGTCATTCAGTTAGTAGACATAATGATATGGACATTCAGTTAGTAGACATCATAATGATATGGTCATTCAGTTAGTAGACATCATAATGATATGGTCATTCAGTTAGTAGACATCATAATGATATGGACATTCAGTTAGTAGACATCATAATGATATGGTCATTCAGTTAGTAGACATCATAATGATATGGTCATTCAGTTAGTAGACATCATAATGATATGGACATTCAGTTAGTAGACATCATAATGATATGGTCATTCAGTTAGTAGACATAATGATATGGACATTCAGTTAGTAGACATAATGATATGGTCATTCAGTTAGTAGACATCATAATGATATGGACATTCAGTTAGTAGACATCATAATGATATGGTCATTCAGTTAGTAGACATAATGATATGGACATTCAGTTAGTAGACATAATGATATGGTCATTCAGTTAGTAGACATCATAATGATATGGACATTCAGTTAGTAGACATCATAATGATATGGTCATTCAGTTAGTAGACATAATGATATGGACATTCAGTTAGTAGACATCATAATGATATGGACATTCAGTTAGTAGACATCATAATGATATGGACATTCAGTTAGTAGACATCATAATGATATGGACATTCAGTTAGTAGACATCATAATGATATGGTCATTCAGTTAGTAGACATCATAATGATATGGACATTCAGATAGTAGACATCATAATGATATGGTCATTCAGTTAGTAGACATAATGATATGGACATTCAGTTAGTAGACATAATGATATGGTCATTCAGTTAGTAGACATCATAATGATATGGACATTCAGTTAGTAGACATCATAATGATATGGACATTCAGTTAGTAGACATCATAATGATATGGACATTCAGTTAGTAGACATCATAATGATATGGTCATTCAGTTAGTAGACATCATAATGATATGGTCATTCAGTTAGTAGACATAATGATATGGACATTCAGTTAGTAGACATAATGATATGGACATTCAGTTAGTAGACATCATAATGATATGGACATTCAGTTAGTAGACATCATAATGATATGGACATTCAGTTAGTAGACATAATGATATGGTCATTCAGTTAGTAGACATCATAATGATATGGTCATTCAGTTAGTAGACATAATGATGTGGTCATTCAGTTAGTAGACATCATAATGATATGGTCATTCAGTTAGTAGACATCATAATGATATGGTCATTCAGTTAGTAGACATCATAATGATATGGTCATTCAGTTAGTAGACATAATGATATGGACATTCAGTTAGTAGACATAATGATATGGACATTCAGTTAGTAGACATCATAATGATATGGACATTCAGTTAGTAGACATCATAATGCTATGGACATTCAGTTAGTAGACATCATAATGCTATGGACATTCAGTTAGTAGACATAATGATATGGTCATTCAGTTAGTAGACATAATGATATGGTCATTCAGTTAGTAGACATCATAATGATATGGTCATTCAGTTAGTAGACATAATGATGTGGTCATTCAGTTAGTAGACATCATAATGATATGGACATTCAGTTAGTAGACATCATGATGATATGGTCATTCAGTTAGTAGACATCATAATGATATGGTCATTCAGTTAGTAGACATCATAATGATATGGTCATTCAGTTAGTAGACACATAATGATGTGGTCATTCAGTTAGTAGACATAATGATATGGTCATTCAGTTAGTAGACATCATAATGATATGGTCATTCAGTTAGTAGACATCATAATGATATGGACATTCAGTTAGTAGACATCATAATGATATGGACATTCAGTTAGTAGACATCATAATGATATGGACATTCAGTTAGTAGACATCATAATGATATGGTCATTCAGTTAGTAGACATAATGATATGGTCATTCAGTTAGTAGACATCATAATGATATGGACATTCAGTTAGTAGACATAATGATATGGTCATTCAGTTAGTAGACATAATGATATGGTCATTCAGTTAGTAGACATCATAATGATATGGACATTCAGTTAGTAGACATCATAATGATATGGTCATTCAGTTAGTAGACATAATGATATGGTCATTCAGTTAGTAGACATCATAATGATATGGTCATTCAGTTAGTAGACATCATAATGATATGGTCATTCAGTTAGTAGACATCATAATGATATGGACATTCAGTTAGTAGACATCATAATGATATGGTCATTCAGTTAGTAGACATAATGATATGGTCATTCAGTTAGTAGACATCATAATGATATGGTCATTCAGTTAGTAGACATAATGATATGGTCATTCAGTTAGTAGACATAATGATATGGTCATTCAGTTAGTAGACATCATAATGATATGGTCATTCAGTTAGTAGACATCATAATGATATGGTCATTCAGTTAGTAGACATCATAATGATATGGACATTCAGTTAGTAGACATCATAATGATATGGACATTCAGTTAGTAGACATAATGATATGGTCATTCAGTTAGTAGACATCATAATGATATGGACATTCAGTTAGTAGACATCATAATGATATGGACATTCAGTTAGTAGACATCATAATGATATGGTCATTCAGTTAGTAGACATCATAATGATATGGACATTCAGTTAGTAGACATCATAATGATATGGACATTCAGTTAGTAGACATCATAATGATATGGACATTCAGTTAGTAGACATCATAATGATATGGACATTCAGTTAGTAGACATCATAATGATATGGACATTCAGTTAGTAGACATCATAATGATATGGACATTCAGTTAGTAGACATCATAATGATATGGTCATTCAGTTAGTAGACATAATGATATGGACATTCAGTTAGTAGACATCATAATGATATGGTCATTCAGTTAGTAGACATCATAATGATATGGTCATTCAGTTAGTAGACATCATAATGATATGGACATTCAGTTAGTAGACATCATAATGATATGGTCATTCAGTTAGTAGACATCATAATGATATGGTCATTCAGTTAGTAGACATCATAATGATATGGACATTCAGTTAGTAGACATCATAATGATATGGTCATTCAGTTAGTAGACATAATGATATGGACATTCAGTTAGTAGACATAATGATATGGTCATTCAGTTAGTAGACATCATAATGATATGGACATTCAGTTAGTAGACATCATAATGATATGGTCATTCAGTTAGTAGACATAATGATATGGACATTCAGTTAGTAGACATAATGATATGGTCATTCAGTTAGTAGACATCATAATGATATGGACATTCAGTTAGTAGACATCATAATGATATGGTCATTCAGTTAGTAGACATAATGATATGGACATTCAGTTAGTAGACATCATAATGATATGGACATTCAGTTAGTAGACATCATAATGATATGGACATTCAGTTAGTAGACATCATAATGATATGGACATTCAGTTAGTAGACATCATAATGATATGGTCATTCAGTTAGTAGACATCATAATGATATGGACATTCAGTTAGTAGACATCATAATGATATGGTCATTCAGTTAGTAGACATCATAATGATATGGACATTCAGTTAGTAGACATAATGATATGGTCATTCAGTTAGTAGACATCATAATGATATGGACATTCAGTTAGTAGACATCATAATGATATGGACATTCAGTTAGTAGACATCATAATGATATGGACATTCAGTTAGTAGACATCATAATGATATGGTCATTCAGTTAGTAGACATCATAATGATATGGTCATTCAGTTAGTAGACATAATGATATGGACATTCAGTTAGTAGACATAATGATATGGACATTCAGTTAGTAGACATCATAATGATATGGACATTCAGTTAGTAGACATCATAATGATATGGACATTCAGTTAGTAGACATCATAATGATATGGTCATTCAGTTAGTAGACATCATAATGATATGGACATTCAGTTAGTAGACATCATAATGATATGGTCATTCAGTTAGTAGACATCATAATGATATGGACATTCAGTTAGTAGACATCATAATGATATGGACATTCAGTTAGTAGACATCATAATGATATGGTCATTCAGTTAGTAGACATCATAATGCTATGGACATTCAGTTAGTAGACATCATAATGCTATGGACATTCAGTTAGTAGACATAATGATATGGTCATTCAGTTAGTAGACATCATAATGATATGGTCATTCAGTTAGTAGACATAATGATATGGACATTCAGTTAGTAGACATCATAATGATATGGACATTCAGTTAGTAGACATCATAATGATATGGTCATTCAGTTAGTAGACATCATAATGCTATGGACATTCAGTTAGTAGACATCATAATGCTATGGACATTCAGTTAGTAGACATAATGATATGGTCATTCAGTTAGTAGACATAATGATATGGTCATTTAGTTAGTAGACATCATAATGATATGGTCATTCAGTTAGTAGACATAATGATGTGGTCATTCAGTTAGTAGACATCATAATGATATGGACATTCAGTTAGTAGACATCATGATGATATGGTCATTCAGTTAGTAGACATCATAATGATATGGTCATTCAGTTAGTAGACATCATAATGATATGGTCATTCAGTTAGTAGACATCATAATGATGTGGTCATTCAGTTAGTAGACATAATGATATGGTCATTCAGTTAGTAGACATCATAATGATATGGACATTCAGTTAGTAGACATCATAATGATATGGACATTCAGTTAGTAGACATCATAATGATATGGACATTCAGTTAGTAGACATCATAATGCTATGGACATTCAGTTAGTAGACATCATAATGCTATGGACATTCAGTTAGTAGACATAATGATATGGTCATTCAGTTAGTAGACATCATAATGATATGGTCATTCAGTTAGTAGACATCATAATGATGTGGTCATTCAGTTAGTAGACATCATAATGATATGGTCATTCAGTTAGTAGACATCATAATGATATGGACATTCAGTTAGTAGACATCATAATGATATGGACATTCAGTTAGTAGACATAATGATATGGACATTCAGTTAGTAGACATCATAATGCTATGGACATTCAGTTAGTAGACATCATAATGCTATGGACATTCAGTTAGTAGACATAATGATATGGTCATTCAGTTAGTAGACATAATGATATGGTCATTCAGTTAGTAGACATCATAATGATATGGTCATTCAGTTAGTAGACATAATGATGTGGTCATTCAGTTAGTAGACATCATAATGATATGGACATTCAGTTAGTAGACATCATAATGATATGGTCATTCAGTTAGTAGACATCATAATGATATGGTCATTCAGTTAGTAGACATAATGATATGGACATTCAGTTAGTAGACATAATGATATGGACATTCAGTTAGTAGACATCATAATGATATGGACATTCAGTTAGTAGACATCATAATGCTATGGACATTCAGTTAGTAGACATCATAATGCTATGGACA
Source organism: Salvelinus alpinus (assembly GCF_045679555.1). Classification (NCBI taxonomy): domain Eukaryota; kingdom Metazoa; phylum Chordata; class Actinopteri; order Salmoniformes; family Salmonidae; genus Salvelinus; species Salvelinus alpinus. The sequence continues at coordinate 5,775,910 of NC_092086.1, read as the reverse complement.
TTCAGTTAGTAGACATAATGATATGGTCATTCAGTTAGTAGACATCATAATGATATGGTCATTCAGTTAGTAGACATCATAATGATATGGTCATTCAGTTAGTAGACATAATGATATGGACATTCAGTTAGTAGACATAATGATATGGTCATTCAGTTAGTAGACATCATAATGATATGGTCATTCAGTTAGTAGACATAATGATATGGACATTCAGTTAGTAGACATAATGATATGGACATTCAGTTAGTAGACATCATAATGATATGGTCATTCAGTTAGTAGACATCATAATGATATGGTCATTCAGTTAGTAGACATCATAATGATATGGTCATTCAGTTAGTAGACATCATAATGATATGGTCATTCAGTTAGTAGACATCATAATGATATGGACATTCAGTTAGTAGACATAATGATATGGTCATTCAGTTAGTAGACATAATGATATGGACATTCAGTTAGTAGACATAATGATGTGGTCATTCAGTTAGTAGACATAATGATGTGGTCATTCAGTTAGTAGACATCATAATGATATGGTCATTCAGTTAGTAGACATAATGATATGGTCATTCAGTTAGTAGACATCATAATGATATGGACATTCAGTTAGTAGACATCATAATGATATGGTCATTCAGTTAGTAGACACTAATCCACAGAGACTCAATTATCTCTCTGCAATCTACAGGTAGGCAGGTGTGTTCATACCGGCAGCTCTTATAATAACACTGTTAGCCTTTGACTATGTTAGTTTGGATTTGAGTCAAAGCTGCTGTTTGGTATTTGAGTGCGATGTCATGGAAAGACCAGAGGGTTGTGTGGGGGGACAGTGCTGGAAAAATTACCCGATTGGCGTACTTGAGTAAACGTAAAGATACCTTAATAGAAAATGACTGTAACCGAACCTGTTTCTACTGTGTCATTAGGACAGGTCCAAGGCAGGTTGGATTAATTTGCATACAGGAAGGGAACAGGGAAATCTGATCACAATACAGACCTGGTTGCCAGCTAGAAACACATTTAATTACCATTTGTTGACGCACCAAATCGCCATCAGATAGTGATCGGATCGTCTCGATCGGATGACGATAACCACATGTTAATGCGAAGGTGTAACCGTGGCGAGAGAGAGACCAGCGGTGGAAAAAATACCCAATCATAGATGAGTAAAGATTCCTTAATAGAAAATGACTCAAGGTGAAAGTGAAAGTCACCCAGTAAAATACTACTTGAGTAAAAGTTTTTAAAGTATTTGGTTTTAAATATACTTAAGTATCAAAAGTAATTATAATTACAAAAATATACTTAAGTATTAGAAGTGAAAGTATAAATAATTTAAAATTCCTTATATTAAGCAAACCAGACGGCACGATTGTTTTGTTTTTAAATTTATAATTTTACTAATTTTTATATTTGGGCACATTCCAACACTGAAACCTCATTTACAAACAAAGCATTTGTGTTTAGTGAGTCCGCCAGATCAGAGGCAGTGAATTAGATAATTTTCCTGTCCTGCTAAGCATTCAAAATGAACGAATACTTTTGGGTGTCAGGGGACAATGTATGGAGTAAAAACTACATTTTATTTTCTTTAGGAATGTAGTGAAGTGAAAGTTAAAGTCTTCAAAAAATATAAATAGTAAAGTACAGATACTCCCCAAAAAATGTAGTAGTACTTTAAAGTATTTATATTTAAGTACTTTACACCACTGATGGAGGAAATGGAAGTTTTACCACTGAACAATAGCATGTAATCAGTTGGTATTACGCACAGCATTACTCATCACTGTTGACTACAGCAGGTTTTACCACTGAACAATAGCCTGTAATCAGTTGGTATTACGCACAGCATTACTCATCACTGTTGACTACAGCAGGTTTTACCACTGAACAATAGCCTGTAATCAGTAGGTATTACGCACAGCATTACTCATCACTGTTGACTACAGCAGGTTTTACCACTGAACAATAGCCTGTAATCAGTTGTTAATACCACAGCATTACTCATCACTGTTGACTACAGCAGGTTTTACTACTGAACAATAGCCTGTAATCAGTAGGTATTCTGAACAAAACACAATTTTCGATGAATTCTTGTTGTTTGGTTTTATTGTCTGAACAGTCGCTAAGATTATATTTGTTTTATCAATGAAAAAAATAAAAAATAAATAAAAGTAGGCTACTTTAATGAATAGTTTCTAGATCAGATCAATGAACCAGGTTACAACACCGCCCCGCATGGCTGCGGAAGAAATGATACGTGATGTTTCCATTTTTCACGTCGTAACATGTAGGAATGCTGGAGGGCATTTTAAACGGAGCTCGTCCGTTTGTTGACGTTCTGTGTTAATTAAGAGCTTTTGAGGACACACTTGCGTGTTTTTTTTGTTGCGTATTGCGTTCGTTTGATGAGATTATGTCAGTGCCTGGTAACCCAACTGGTATTACCATGCTAGCTACAATGTCAGAGAAAGGAATGAGAGGGGGGTGTGGCGGCATTTCCTTGAGGGGAAAAAAAGTCTGCTGAACAAAGTGGCGTGGCTGGTATCTGTTTAGGTTGTGCCTGTGCGTGTGTGCGCCTATCAGACTGGTTATGGCATATTGCCACACAAATAGACAGGCTGGTATGGCTGGTACTTTCCTACCTAGACTGAAGCCAAACTCATATGTATTTCCTCTAAAAAACAGAGGGAAGGAGGGAGGGAGGGAGAGAGGGAGAAGGGAGGGAGAGAGAGAGGGAGGGAGGGAGAGAAAGAGGGAGAAGGGAGGGAGAGAAAGAGGGAGAAGGGAGGGAGAGAGAGAGGGAGGGAGGGAGAGAAAGAGGGAGAAGGGAGGGAGAGAGAGGGAGAGAAAGAGGGAGAAGGGAGGGAGAGAGAGAAAGGGGGAGAAGGGAGGGAGAGAGAGAGGGAGGGAGGGAGAGAAAGAGGGAGAAGGTAGAGAGAGAGATAAAGGGGGAGAAGGGAGGGAGAGAAAGAGGGAGAAGGGAGGGAGAGAGAGAAAGGGGGAGAAGGGAGAGAAAGGGGGAGAAGGGAGAGAAAGGGGGAGAAGGGAGAGAAAGAGGGAGAAGGGAGGGAGAGAGGGAGAGAAAGAGGGAGAAGGGAGGGAGAGAGGGAGAAGGGAGGGAGAGAGAGAAAGGGGGAGAAGGGAGGGAGAAGGGAGAGAAAGGGGGAGAAGGGAGGGAGAAGGGAGAGAAAGGGGGAGAAGGGAGAGAAAGAGGGAGAAGGGAGGGAGAGAGGGAGAGAAAGAGGGAGAAGGGAGGGAGAGAGAGAGAGAGAGAGAGAGAGAGAGAGAGAGAGATGTATGCCCAATGTATGACCATATTAGAGAGACATATTTCCCTCAGATTACACAGATCCACAAAGAATTCGAAAACAAATCCAATTTTGATAAACTCCCATATCTACTGGGTGAAATACCACAGTGTGCCATCACAGCAGCAAGATTTGTGACCTGTTGCCACAAGAAAAGGGCAACCAGTGAAGAACAAACACCATTGTAAATACAACCCATATTTATGTTTATTTATTTTAACTTGTGTGCTTTAACCATTTGTACATTGTTACAACACTGTATATATATAATATGACATTTGTAATGTCTTTATTGTTTTGAAACTTCTGTTGTGTAATGTTTACTGTTAATTTTTATTGTTTATTTCACTTTTGTATATTATCTACCTCACTTGCTTTGGCAATGTTAACACATGTTTCCCATGCCAATAAAGCCCCTTGAATTGAATTGAATTGAATTGAGAGAGAGAGAGAGAGAGAGAGAGAGAGAGAGAGAGAGAGAGAGAGAGAGAGAGAGAGCGAGAGTGAGAGAGAGAGAGAGAGAGAGAGAGAGAGAGAGAGAGAGAGAGAGAGAGAGAGAGAGAGAGAGAGAGAGAGAGAGAGAGAGAGAGAGAGAGAGAGAGAGTGAGAGAGAGAGAGTAGAGACGCACAATGAGATGTCTGATCGAAAGTAAAAGTAAATGGGCGCGACGCGAACAGACAGACGCACAACAATCGGCCACAAAGTGCACGGTGCGTCCAAGGACAGCTATAGATTAATGCATTTTGGACACGGATCGTATAGCGGAAACTGTTGCGTTTAACCGAGGGGATGGAGACTCTCGATGTCCGTCAGACAGGTGAGATTTTTGGGGTCTTTTTCCTGCAGGTCTCCTCAATATAGTTTAATCCGACGCATTTGCACCGATACCATCTCCACTGCATAGTGAAATAAAACATTTAAAAAATATTTTATTGAAAAGACAATAAACGTAAACTTATTTTGTACTATTAATTTAAGAGTTTTACTGTTTTTATATTTGTAAATCAAGTGTAATTTCGACGTATTATGTTTGTGAATGATTGCATGGTGGTGTGTGATTTGATGGTGGGTTTTTTAGGGGGTTGGTGGGGGATTCCAGTCAGCAACGTGAGAAAGTGAATAATCGGGTGTCTTCTAATGGCCCCCGGGTAGCCACTGTTCTCCGTTCTGTTATTCAGATGGAATACTACTGTGTGTTGCTATCTAACTTCTGTAATGTTTAATTTGTGTTTGGCAGGTTATCTGGTATTTATTATTTTATTATGGGACTTGTATCGGGTCCGCCCCCCCCCCCCCCCCACACTCCCACATGTTTAACAGAACAATACAACTGTGACACGTGGGGGGGGGGGGGGGGGACGTGGAGGTCATTAATTAGGCCATACATTATTTTCTGATCTGTTTTAATATAATTCACGACATGGCAACAATAGACAAATTGCTCAACTGTCACCCCCCCACCCCCCACATCCTGGGGGGTGGGGGGGGTGTTATGTGGGTAGTTATAGTGTAAATTTGGACCTGAGACATTATGTTTAGAGAGATGGGACAAACATTCTAGCTGCTCTGGGTCCCTGCTGAAGCCCAATAGGCTAGTTACAGTGTAAATTAACCAATAATAATAATAATAATAGTAAAACCAGTCTATTTCAGCTTTGGACCTGAGACAATATGTTCAGAGAGATGGGACAAACATTGAGAATGTTGAATGTTGTTCCAAAATTCTAGAAATTCTGTTTTTATTTATTTATTTTACTAGACGATTTCAGTTAAGAACAAATTCTTATTTTACAGTGACGGCCTACCCCGGCCAAACCCTCCTCTAACCCGAACGACCCCGGGCCAAACCCTACCCTAACCCGAACAACCCTGGGCCAAACCCTCCCCTAACCCGAACGACCCTGGGCCAAACCCTCCCGTAACCCGAACGACCCTGGGCCAAACCCTCCCCTAACCCAAACGACGCTGGGCCAAACCCTCCCGTAACCCGAACGACCCTGGGCCAAACCCTCCCCCTAACCCGAACGACGCTGGGCCAAACCCTCCCCTAACCCGGACGACGCTGGGCCAAACCCTCCCCTAACCAGGACGACGCTGGGCCAAACCCTCCCCTAACCAGGACGACGCTGGGCCAAACCCTCCCCTAACCCGGACGACGCTGGGCCAAACCCTCCCCTAACCCGAACGACGCTGGGCCAAACCCTCCCCTAACCCGGACGACGCTGGGCCAAACCCTCCCCTAACCCGAACGACGCTGGGCCAAACCCTCCCCTAACCCGGACGACGCTGGGCCAAACCCTCCCCTAACCCGGACGACGCTGGGCCAAACCCTCCCCTAACCCGAACGACCCTGGGCCAAACCCTCCCCTAACCCGAACGACCCCGGGCCAAACCCTCCCCTAACACGAACGACCCTGGGCCAAACCCTCCCCTAACCCGAACGACCCTGGGCCAAACCCTCCCCCTAACCCAACGACCCTGGGCCAAACCCTCCCCCTAACCCGAACGACCCTGGGCCAAACCCTCCCCTAACCCGAACGACCCTGGGCCAAACCCTCCCCTAACCCGAACGACCCTGGGCCAAACCCTCCCCCTAACCCTAGTGTAGAGACCGTAACCCAACACCTTATTGAGAGGTCCTGATGCTAGTGGAGAGACCGTAACCCAACACCATATTGAGAGGTCCTGATGCTAGTGGAGAGACCGTAACCCAACACCTTATTGAGAGGTCCTGATGCTAGTGGAGAGACCGTAACCCAACACCATATTGAGAGGTCCTGATGCTAGTGGAGAGACCGTAACCCAACACCATATTGAGAGGTCCTGATGCTAGTGGAGAGACCGTAACCCAACACCTTATTGAGAGGTCCTGATGCTAGTGGAGAGACCGTAACCCAACACCATATTGAGAGGTCCTGATGCTAGTGGAGAGACCGTAACCCAACACCATATTGAGAGGTCCTGATGCTAGTGGAGAGACCGTAACCCAACACCTTATTGAGAGGTCCTGATGCTAGTGGAGAGACCGTAACCCAACACCATATTGAGAGGTCCTGATGCTAGTGGAGAGACCGTTACCCAACACCTTATTGAGAGGTCCTGATGCTAGTGGAGAGACCGTAACCCAACACCTTATTGAGAGGTCCTGATGCTAGTGGAGAGACCGTAACCCAACACCTTATTGAGAGGTCCTGATGCTAGTGGAGAGACCGTAACCCAACACCTTATTGAGAGGTCCTGATGCTAGTGGAGAGACCGTAACCCAACACCTTATTGAGAGGTCCTGATGCTAGTGGAGAGACCGTAACCCAACACCTTATTGAGAGGTCCTGATGCTAGTGGAGAGACCGTAACCCAACACCTTATTGAGAGGTCCTGATGCTAGTGGAGAGACCGTTACCCAACACCTTATTGAGAGGTCCTGATGCTAGTGGAGAGACCGTAACCCAACACCTTATTGAGAGGTCCTGATGCTAGTGGAGAGACCGTAACCCAACACCTTATTGAGAGGTCCTGATGCTAGTGGAGAGACCGTTACCCAACACCTTATTGAGAGGTCCTGATGCTAGTGGAGAGACCGTAACCCAACACCATATTGAGAGGTCCTGATGCTAGTGGAGAGACCGTAACCCAACACCTTATTGAGAGGTCCTGATGCTAGTGGAGAGACCGTAACCCAACACCATATTGAGAGGTCCTGATGCTAGTGGAGAGACCGTAACCCAACACCATATTGAGAGGTCCTGATGCTAGTGGAGAGACCGTAACCCAACACCATATTGAGAGGTCCTGATGCTAGTGGAGAGACCGTAACCCAACACCTTATTGAGAGGTCCTGATGCTAGTGTAGAGACCGTAACCCAACACCATATTGAGAGGTCCTGATGCTAGTGGAGAGACCGTAACCCAACACCTTATTGAGAGGTCCTGATGCTAGTGGAGAGACCGTAACCCAACACCATATTGAGAGGTCCTGATGCTAGTGGAGAGACCGTAACCCAACACCTTATTGAGAGGTCCTGATGCTAGTGGAGAGACCGTAACCCAACACCATATTGAGAGGTCCTGATGCTAGTGGAGAGACCGTAACCCAACACCTTATTGAGAGGTCCTGATGCTAGTGGAGAGACCGTAACCCAACACCATATTGAGAGGTCCTGATGCTAGTGGAGAGACCGTAACCCAACACCATATTGAGAGGTCCTGATGCTAGTGGAGAGACCGTAACCCAACACCTTATTGAGAGGTCCTGATGCTAGTGGAGAGACCGTAACCCAACACCATATTGAGAGGTCCTGATGCTAGTGTAGAGACCGTAACCCAACACCATATTGAGAGGTCCTGATGCTAGTGGAGAGACCGTAACCCAACACCTTATTGAGAGGTCCTGATGCTAGTGGAGAGACCGTAACCCAACACCATATTGAGAGGTCCTGATGCTAGTGTAGAGACCGTAACCCAACACCATATTGAGAGGTCCTGATGCTAGTGGAGAGACCGTAACCCAACACCTTATTGAGAGGTCCTGATGCTAGTGGAGAGACCGTAACCCAACACCATATTGAGAGGTCCTGATGCTAGTGGAGAGACCGTAACCCAACACCTTATTGAGAGGTCCTGATGCTAGTGGAGAGACCGTAACCCAACACCTTATTGAGAGGTCCTGATGCTAGTGGAGAGACCGTAACCCAACACCTTATTGAGAGGTCCTGATGCTAGTGGAGAGACCGTAACCCAACACCTTATTGAGAGGTCCTGATGCTAGTGGAGAGACCGTAACCCAACACCTTATTGAGAGGTCCTGATGCTAGTGTAGAGACCGTAACCCAACACCTTATTGAGAGGTCCTGATGCTAGTGGAGAGACCGTAACCCAACACCTTATTGAGAGGTCCTGATGCTAGTGTAGAGACCGTAACCCAACACCATATTGAGAGGTCCTGATGCTAGTGTAGAGACCGTAACCCAACACCATATTGAGAGGTCCTGATGCTAGTGGAGAGACCGTAACCCAACACCATATTGAGAGGTCCTGATGCTAGTGGAGAGACCGTAACCCAACACCTTATTGAGAGGTCCTGATGCTAGTGGAGAGACCGTAACCCAACACCATATTGAGAGGTCCTGATGCTAGTGGAGAGACCGTAACCCAACACCTTATTGAGAGGTCCTGATGCTAGTGGAGAGACCGTAACCCAACACCATATTGAGAGGTCCTGATGCTAGTGTAGAGACCGTAACCCAACACCTTATTGAGAGGTCCTGATGCTAGTGGAGAGACCGTAACCCAACACCATATTGAGAGGTCCTGATGCTAGTGGAGAGACCGTAACCCAACACCTTATTGAGAGGTCCGGTCCTCTAATGGCTAACTTGTTGGGTTGACAGTCGCTGGACCCGGGTTCGACTCCCAGTCAAGGCTACCCCCTGAATTCACTACAATTTGTATTTTTTTTTAAATGGATTCTCTTCCTGGTTTACGGCAAAATTAAGGAAGTTATACAATTTTAAAAAACAACAACATTACAATACATTTATAACAGAATTCACAAAACACTAAGTGTGTGCCCTCAGGCCCCTAGTCCACTACCACATCTCTACAACACAACATCCATGTGTGTATGGTGCGTATGTTATCATGTGTCTGTATTCTGGGGTATATGGTGCGTATGTTATCACGTGTCTGTATTCATGTGTGTATGGTGCGTATGTTATCATGTGTCTGTATTCTGGGGTATATGGTGCGATTGTTATCATGTGTCTGTATTCTGGGGTATTGTGTGTATGTTATCATGTGTCTGTATTGTGTGTATGTTATCATGTGTCTGTATTCATGTGTATTGTGCGTATGTTATCATGTGTCTGTATTCATGTGTATTGTGTGTATGTTATCATGTGTGTGTATTGTGTGTATGTTATCACGTGTCTGTATTCATGTGTGTATGGTGCGTATGTTATCACGTGTCTGTATTCATGTGTGTATGGTGCGTATGTTATCACGTGTCTGTATTCATGTGTGTATGGTGCGTATGTTATCACGTGTCTGTATTCATGTGTGTATGGTGCGTATGTTATCATGTGTCTGTATTCATGTGTGTATGGTGCGTATGTTATCACGTGTCTGTATTCATGTGTGTATGGTGCGTATGTTATCATGTGTCTGTATTCATGTGTGTATGGTGCGTATGTTATCACGTGTCTGTATTCATGTGTGTATGGTGCGTATGTTATCACGTGTCTGTATTCTGGGGTATTGTGTGTATGTTATCATGTGTCTGTATTGTGTGTATGTTATCATGTGTCTGTATTCATGTGTATTGTGCGTATGTTATCATGTGTCTGTATTCATGTGTATTGTGTGTATGTTATCATGTGTGTGTATTGTGTGTATGTTATCACGTGTCTGTATTCATGTGTGTATGGTGCGTATGTTATCACGTGTCTGTATTCATGTGTGTATGGTGCGTATGTTATCACGTGTCTGTATTCATGTGTGTATGGTGCGTATGTTATCACGTGTCTGTATTCATGTGTGTATGGTGCGTATGTTATCATGTGTCTGTATTCATGTGTGTATGGTGCGTATGTTATCACGTGTCTGTATTCATGTGTGTCTGGTGCGTATGTTATCACGTGTCTGTATTCTAGTCTATGTGTGTGTGTGTGTGTGTGTGTCTCTTCACAGTCCCCGCTGTGCCATAAGGTGTATTTGTATCTGTTTTGTTAATCTGATTCTACTACTTGCATCATCAGCTTCCTGATGTGGAATAGAGTTCCATGTAGTCATGGCTCTATGTAGGACTGTGCACCTCCCATAGTCTGTTCTGGACTTGGGGACTGTGAAGAGACCTTTGTCTTGTGGGGTATGTATGGGTGTCTGAGCTGTGTGTTCTAGTTGTTTAAACAGACCTCTGGTGGCATGTCTTGTAGGGTATGGATGGTTGTCTGAGCTGTGTGTTCTAGTTGTTTAAACAGACCTCTGGTGGCATGTCTTGTAGGGTATGGATGGTTGTCTGAGCTGTGTGTTCTAGTTGTTTAAACAGACCTCTGGTGGCATGTCTTGTGGGGTATGTATGGGTGTCTGAGCTGTGTGTTCTAGTTGTTTAAACAGACAGCTCGGTGCATTCAACATCTCATAAATACAAGTAGTGATGAAGTCACTCTCTCCTCTACTTTGAGCCAGGAGAGATTGACATGCATATTATTAATGTTAGCTCTCTGTGTACATCCAAGGGCCAGCCGTGCTGCCCTGTTCTGAGACAATTGCAATTTTCCTATATCCTTTTTTGTGGCACCTGAACAACATGACTGAACAGTAGTCCAGGTGTGACAAAACCAGGGCCTGTAGGACCTGCCTTGTTGATAGTGTTGTTAAGAAGGTAGAAACTAGGGCCTGTAGGACCTGCCTTGTTGATAGTGTTGTTAAGAAGGCAGAGCAATGCTTTATTATGGACAGACTTCTCCTCCATCTTAGCTACTGTTGTATCAATATGTTTTGACCATGACAGTTTACAATCCAGGGTAACTCCAAGCAGTTTAGTCACCTCAACCTGCTCTATTTCCACATTATTCATTACAAGAGTTAGTTGAGGTTTAGGGTTTAGTGAATGATTTGTCCCAAATACAACGATTTTAGTTCATAAATATTCAGACCTAACTTACTCCTTGCCACCCATTCTGAAACTAACAGCAGCTCTTTGTTAAGTGTTGCAGTCATTTCAGTCGCTGTAGTAGCTACCGTGTATAGTATTGAGTCATCCACATACATAGACACTCTGACTTTACTCAAAGCCAAGTGGCATGTTGTTAGTAAAGATTGGAAAAAAGTTGGCCTAAACAGCTCCCCTGGGAAATTCCTGATTCTACCTGGATTGGAGAGGCTTCCATTAAAGAACACCCTCTGTGTTCTGTTAGACAGGTAACTCTTTATCCACATTATAGCAGGGGGTGTTTCAATGTCCTAAGACAGGGCTACAGGGAGAGGGAGAGGGAGAGGGAGAGGGAGAGGGAGAGGGAGAGAGAGAGAGAGAGAGGGAGAGGGAGAGAGGAGAGAGAGAGAGAGAGAGAGAGAGAGAGAGAGAGAGAGAGAGCGATCAAATATAAATATTTACACATGTTAAGTTTGCTGAAAAGAAACTCAGTTGACAGAGAGTATGTTTCTTTTTTTGCTGAGTTTATCTGGTCAAACACAATTGGCAACAGGCTGATTGGTCGACTATTTGAGCCAGTAAAGGGGGCTTTACTATTCTTAGGTAGCGGAATGACTTCAGCTTCCCTCCAGGCCTGAGGAAGCACACTTCCTGTAGGCTTAGATTGAAGATGTGACAAATAGGAGTGGCAATATCATCTGCTATTGTCCTCAGTCATTTTCCATCCAGATTGTCAGACCCTCGGTGGCTTGTCATTGTTGATAGACAACAATATATTTTTTCACCTCTTCCACACTGACTTTACGGAATTCAAAAGTACACTTCTTGTCTTTCATAATGTGGTCAGATATACAATGGGATGTGTAGTGTCAGCGTTTGTTGCTGGCATGTCCCTAATCTTGCCTAAATGTGCTTTTCTTGCCATTTAAAAAAATCCTTGTGGTAGTTGGCGAGTTTCATGATGAATGAGCCGTCTGATTGAATGAATGAAGGAGCTGAGTTTGCCTTTTTCCCCCAAAATTACACCGAAGTCGTTCTTTATATCATTTATCTTTGTTTCATAGTGTAGTTTCTTCTTCTCTTTTATTCAGTTTAGTCACATGATTTGTCAACTTGAAGTACGTTCGCCAATCGGTTGTGCAGCCAGACTTATTTGCCGTTCCTTTTTGCCTCATCCCTCTCAAACTATACCATTTTTAAAAAATCCTCATCAATCTACGGGGGATTTAACAGTTTTTACAAGTCATTTTCTTAATGGGTGTTTGTTAGTAACTGGGATTAAGGAATTTCATAAATGTGTCAAGTGCATCGGTCTGTTTGCTCCTCATTACACACCACGGACCAGCAATTACTCTTTACATCAACAACATAGGAATCAACAACAAAACGTATTGTATGACCTCTTATACACTATATATTAGGCCCAGCTTTTTTGAACTTTGGTTTTCCTAAATTGAGAGAATGCCAAGAGTGTGCAAAGCTGTCATCAAGGCAAAGGGTGGCCATTTTGAAGAATCTAAAATATATTTTGAGTTTTTTTAACACTTTTTTGGTTACTACATGATTCCATATGTGTTATTTCATGGTTTTGATGTCTTCATTATTATTCTACAATGTAGAAAATAGTAAAAAATTAAGAAAAACCCCTGGAATGTGTAGGTGTGTCCAAACTTTTGACAGGTACTGTACCTTTCTGTTGATATCACATATATTATCAAGCATTTTCACACATATTATCCAGATACTGACTGTTAGCACTTGGTGGTCTATAGCAGCTTCCCACCAGAATGGGCTTTAGGTGAGGCAGATGAACCTCTAGCCATTATTATTTCTACAGTATTTAACATGAGATCCTCTCTAAGCTTTACAGGAATGTGGTTTTGAATATAAACAGCCACACCTCCACCATTGGTATTCCTGTCTTTTCTGTGAATGTTATTACCTTGTTTTGCTACCAGTGTTTCATCAAAAGGTATTGTCTAAGTGTGTTTCAGAGATAGTCAGAATATGAATGTCATCTGTTACTAGCAAGTTATTCATTTCATGAACCTTGTTTCATAAGCTACATATGTTAACGTGCTGCTATTTTTTGAGCACTTTTCTGTGATGCTTGCTTGTTTTCATTGTTTTACTGGGAAACTTATCAGAAGTAGACATTGTCGTGTTATTTATGTCAGTGTAGGGTGAGCTGCTCACAGTGGACTTCCTCCTTGGGCGGCACACCGCATCAGTGTTATCAGCATAAATCTGGTTCACAGACACATGACTACTACAATAGCTGTAGGACATGGTGATCCAATGTGATTTGGTCAACAGGTGTCAGGATGCAGGATGTGGACATCATGGATCTGCCCCCCTTCCCTACACCTGAGGTTGAAGACTTCCTGCCAGGTAACCCTGCATTAAACACTGTTATACAGAGATATAGTTACCCTGGACTAAACACAGAGATATAGTTACCCTGGACTAACCCAGAGATATAGTTACCCTGGACTAACAGAGAGATATAGTTACCCTGGACTAACACAGAGATATAGTTACCCTGGACTAACACAGAGATATAGTTACCCTGGACTAACACAGAGATATAGTTACCCTGGACTAACACAGAGATATAGTTACCCTGGACTAACACAGAGATATAGTTACCCTGGACTAACCCAGAGATATAGTTACCCTGGACTAACACAGAGATATAGTTACCCTGGACTAACACAGAGATATAGTTACCCTGGACTAACACAGAGATATAGTTACCCTGGACTAAACACAGAGATATAGTTACCCTGGACTAACACAGAGATATAGTTACCCTGGACTAACACAGAGATATAGTTACCCTGGACTAACACAGAGATATAGTTACCCTGGACTAAACACAGAGATATAGTTACCCTGGACTAACCCAGAGATATAGTTACCCTGGACTAACAGAGAGATATAGTTACCCTGGACTAACACAGAGATATAGTTACCCTGGACTAACACAGAGATATAGTTACCCTGGACTAACACAGAGATATAGTTACCCTGGACTAACACAGAGATATAGTTACCCTGGACTAACACAGAGATATAGTTACCCTGGACTAACCCAGAGATATAGTTACCCTGGACTAACACAGAGATATAGTTACCCTGGACTAACACAGAGATATAGTTACCCTGGACTAACACAGAGATATAGTTACCCTGGACTAAACACAGAGATATAGTTACCCTGGACTAACACAGAGATATAGTTACCCTGGACTAACACAGAGATATAGTTACCCTGGACTAACACAGAGATATAGTTACCCTGGACTAAACACAGAGATATAGTTACCCTGGACTAACCCAGAGATATAGTTACCCTGGACTAACAGAGAGATATAGTTACCCTGGACTAACACAGAGATATAGTTACCCTGGACTAACACAGAGATATAGTTACCCTGGACTAACACAGAGATATAGTTACCCTGGACTAACACAGAGATATAGTTACCCTGGACTAACACAGAGATATAGTTACCCTGGACTAACCCAGAGATATAGTTACCCTGGACTAACACAGAGATATAGTTACCCTGGACTAACACAGAGATATAGTTACCCTGGACTAACACAGAGATATAGTTACCCTGGACTAAACACAGAGATATAGTTACCCTGGACTAACACAGAGATATAGTTACCCTGGACTAACACAGAGATATAGTTACCCTGGACTAACACAGAGATATAGTTACCCTGGACTAAACACAGAGATATAGTTACCCTGGACTAACACAGAGATATAGTTACCCTGGACTAACACAGAGATATAGTTACCCTGGACTAACACAGAGATATAGTTACCCTGGACTAACACAGCGATATAGTTACCCTGGACTAACACAGAGATATAGTTACCCTGGACTAACACAGAGATATAGTTACCCTGGACTAACACAGAGATATAGTTACCCTGGACTAACACAGAGGTATAGTTACCCTGGACTAACACAGAGATATAGTTACCCTGGACTAACACAGAGATATAGTTACCCTGGACTAACACAGAGATATAGTTACCCTGGACTAACACAGAGATATAGTTACCCTGGACTAACACAGAGATATAGTTACCCTGGACTAACACAGAGATATAGTTACCCTGGACTAACACAGAGATATAGTTACCCTGGACTAACACAGAGATATAGTTACCCTGGACTAACACAGAGATATAGTTACCCTGGACTAACACAGAGATATAGTTACCCTGGACTAACCCAGAGATATAGTTACCCTGGACTAACACAGAGATATAGTTACCCTGGACTAACACAGAGTTATAGTTACCCTGGACTAACACAGAGATATAGTTACCCTGGACTAAACACAGAGATATAGTTACCCTGGACTAACACAGAGATATAGTTACCCTGGACTAACACAGAGATATAGTTACCCTGGACTAACACAGAGATATAGTTACCCTGGACTAAACACAGAGATATAGTTACCCTGGACTAACACAGAGATATAGTTACCCTGGACTAACACAGAGATATAGTTACCCTGGACTAACACAGAGATATAGTTACCCTGGACTAACACAGCGATATAGTTACCCTGGACTAACACAGAGATATAGTTACCCTGGACTAACACAGAGATATAGTTACCCTGGACTAACAGAGATATAGTTACCCTGGACTAACACAGAGATATAGTTACCCTGGACTAACACAGAGATATAGTTACCCTGGACTAACACAGAGATATAGTTACCCTGGACTAACACAGAGGTATAGTTACCCTGGACTAACACAGAGGTATAGTTACCCTGGACTAACACAGAGATATAGTTACCCTGGACTAACACAGAGATATAGTTACCCTGGACTAACACAGAGATATAGTTACCCTGGACTAACACAGAGATATAGTTACCCTGGACTAACACAG
Organism: Salvelinus alpinus; assembly: GCF_045679555.1. Lineage (NCBI taxonomy): Eukaryota > Metazoa > Chordata > Actinopteri > Salmoniformes > Salmonidae > Salvelinus > Salvelinus alpinus. The sequence continues at coordinate 5,760,003 of NC_092086.1, read as the reverse complement.
AGATATAGTTACCCTGGACTAACACAGAGATATAGTTACCCTGGACTAACACAGAGATATAGTTACCCTGGACTAAACACTGTTCCACAGAGATATAGTTACCCTGGACTAACATAGAGATATAGTTACCCTGGACTAAACACAGAGATATAGTTACCCTGGACTAAACACAGAGATATAGTTACCCTGGACTAACCCAGAGATATAGTTACCCTGGACTAAACACCGAGATATAGTTACCCTGGACTAACACAGAGATATAGTTACCCTGGACTAACACAGAGATATAGTTACCCTGGACTAACCCAGAGATATAGTTACCCTGGACTAACACAGAGATATAGTTACCCTGGACTAACACAGAGATATAGTTACCCTGGACTAACACAGAGATATAGTTACCCTGGACTAACACAGAGATATAGTTACCCTTGACTAAACACAGAGATATAGTTACCCTGGACTAACACAGAGATATAGTTACCCTGGACTAACACAGAGATATAGTTACCCTGGACTAACACAGAGATATAGTTACCCTGGACTAAACACAGAGATATAGTTACCCTGGACTAACACAGAGATATAGTTACCCTGGACTAACACAGAGATATAGTTACCCTGGACTAACACAGAGATATAGTTACCCTGGACTAAACACAGAGATATAGTTACCCTGGACTAACACAGAGATATAGTTACCCTGGACTAACACAGAGATATAGTTACCCTGGACTAACACAGAGATATAGTTACCCTGGACTAACACAGCGATATAGTTACCCTGGACTAACACAGAGATATAGTTACCCTGGACTAACACAGAGATATAGTTACCCTGGACTAACAGAGATATAGTTACCCTGGACTAACACAGAGATATAGTTACCCTGGACTAACACAGAGATATAGTTACCCTGGACTAACACAGAGATATAGTTACCCTGGACTAACACAGAGGTATAGTTACCCTGGACTAACACAGAGGTATAGTTACCCTGGACTAACACAGAGATATAGTTACCCTGGACTAACACAGAGATATAGTTACCCTGGACTAACACAGAGATATAGTTACCCTGGACTAACACAGAGATATAGTTACCCTGGACTAACACAGAGATATAGTTACCCTGGACTAACACAGAGATATAGTTACCCTGGACTAACACAGAGATATAGTTACCCTGGACTAAACACTGTTCCACAGAGATATAGTTACCCTGGACTAACATAGAGATATAGTTACCCTGGACTAAACACAGAGATATAGTTACCCTGGACTAAACACAGAGATATAGTTACCCTGGACTAACCCAGAGATATAGTTACCCTGGACTAAACACCGAGATATAGTTACCCTGGACTAACACAGAGATATAGTTACCCTGGACTAACACAGAGATATAGTTACCCTGGACTAACACAGAGATATAGTTACCCTTGACTAAACACAGAGATATAGTTACCCTGGACTAACACAGAGATATAGTTACCCTGGACTAACACAGAGATATAGTTACCCTGGACTAACACAGAGATATAGTTACCCTGGACTAAACACAGAGATATAGTTACCCTGGACTAACACAGAGATATAGTTACCCTGGACTAACACAGAGATATAGTTACCCTGGACTAACACAGAGATATAGTTACCCTGGACTAACACAGAGATATAGTTACCCTGGACTAAACACTGTTCCACAAAGATATAGTTACCCTGGACTAACACAGAGATATAGTTACCCTGGACTAACACAGAGATATAGTTACCCTGGACTAAACACAGAGATATAGTTACCCTGGACTAACAGGGATATAGTTACCCTGGACTAACACAGAGATATATTTACCCTGGACTAACACAGAGATATAGTTACCCTGGACTAAACACTGTTCCACAGAGATATAGTTACCCTGGACTAACATAGAGATATAGTTACCCTGGACTAAACACAGAGATATAGTTACCCTGGACTAAACACAGAGATATAGTTACCCTGGACTAACCCAGAGATATAGTTACCCTGGACTAAACACCGAGATATAGTTACCCTGGACTAACACAGAGATATAGTTACCCTGGACTAACACAGAGATATAGTTACCCTGGACTAACACAGAGATATAGTTACCCTTGACTAAACACAGAGATATAGTTACCCTGGACTAACACAGAGATATAGTTACCCTGGACTAACACAGAGATATAGTTACCCTGGACTAACACAGAGATATAGTTACCCTGGACTAAACACAGAGATATAGTTACCCTGGACTAACACAGAGATATAGTTACCCTGGACTAACACAGAGATATAGTTACCCTGGACTAACACAGAGATATAGTTACCCTGGACTAACACAGAGATATAGTTACCCTGGACTAAACACTGTTCCACAAAGATATAGTTACCCTGGACTAACACAGAGATATAGTTACCCTGGACTAACACAGAGATATAGTTACCCTGGACTAAACACAGAGATATAGTTACCCTGGACTAACAGGGATATAGTTACCCTGGACTAACACAGAGATATATTTACCCTGGACTAAACACAGAGATATAGTTACCCTGGACTAACACAGAGATATAGTTACCCTGGACTAACACAGAGATATAGTTACCCTGGACTAACACAGAGGTATAGTTACCCATGACTAACACAGAGATATAGTTACCCTGGACTAACACAGAGATATAGTTACCCTGGACTAACCCAGAGATATAGTTACCCTGGACTAAACACAGAGATATAGTTACCCTGGACTAAACACAGAGATATAGTTACCCTGGACTAAACACATAGATATAGTTACCCTGGACTAAACACAGAGATATAGTTACCCTGGACTAACACAGAGATATAGTTACCCTGGACTAAACACAGAGATATAGTTACCCTGGACTAACCCAGAGATATAGTTACCCTGGACTAACACAGAGATATAGTTACCCTGGACTAACACAGAGATATAGTTACCCTGGACTAACACAGAGATATAGTTACCCTGGACTAACCCAGAGATATAGTTACCCTGGACTAACACAGAGATATAGTTACCCTGGACTAACAGAGATATAGTTACCCTGGACTAAACACAGAGATATAGTTACCCTGGACTAACACAGAGATATAGTTACCCTGGACTAACAGAGATATAGTTACCCTGGACTAACACAGAGATATAGTTACCCTGGACTAACAAAGAGATATAGTTACCCTGGACTAACACAGAGATATAGTTACCCTGGACTAACACAGAGATATAGTTACCCTGGACTAACACAGAGATATAGTTACCCTGGACTAACACAGAGATATAGTTACCCTGGACTAACCCAGAGATATAATTACCCTGGACTAACACAGAGATATAGTTACCCTGGACTAACACAGAGATATAGTTACCCTGGACTAACACAGAGATATAGTTACCCTGGACTAACACAGAGATATAGTTACCCTGGACTAACACAGAGATATATTTACCCTGGACTAACACAGAGATATAGTTACCCTGGACTAAACACAGAGATATAGTTACCCTGGACTAACACAGAGATATAGTTACCCTGGACTAACACAGAGATATAGTTACCCTGGACTAACACAGAGATATAGTTACCCTGGACTAACACAGAGATATAGTTACCCTGGACTAACACAGAGATATAGTTACCCTGGACTAACACAGAGATATAGTTACCCT
>NC_092086.1:5738782-5751282 GCF_045679555.1 Salvelinus alpinus | reverse complement strand
GGAGTGTACACTTCATGGATAAGAGAGAGTGAAGGAGTGTACACTTCAGGGATAAGAGAGAGTGAAGGAGTGTACACTCCTCAGGGATAAGAGAGAGTGAAGGAGTGCACACTACAGGGATAAGAGAGAGTGAAGGAGTGTACACTACAGGTATAAGAGAGAGTGAAGGAGTGTACACTACAGGGATAAGAGAGAGTGAAGGAGTGTACACTACAGGGATAAGAGAGAGTGAAGGAGTGCACACTACAGGGATAAGAGAGAGTGAAGGAGTGTACACTTCAGGGATAAGAGAGAGTGAAGGAGTGCACACTTCAGGGTTAAGAGAGAGTGAAGGAGTGTACACTTCAGGGATAAGAGAGAGTGAAGGAGTGTACACTTCAGGGATAAGAGAGAGTGAAGGAGTGTACACTCCTCAGGGATAAGAGAGAGTGAAGGAGTGTACACTTCAGGGATAAGAGAGAGTGAAGGAGTGTACACTTCAGGGATAAGAGAGAGTGAAGGAGTGCACACTTCAGGGATAAGAGAGAGTGAAGGAGTGTACACTCCTCAGGGATAAGAGAGAGTGAAGGAGTGTACACTTCATGGATAAGAGAGAGTGAAGGAGTGTACACTTCAGGGATAAGAGAGAGTGAAGGAGTGTACACTTCAGGGATAAGAGAGAGTGAAGGAGTGTACACTTCAGGGATAAGAGAGAGTGAAGGAGTGTACACTTCAGGGATAAGAGAGAGTGAAGGAGTGTACACTCCTCAGGGATAAGAGAGAGTGAAGGAGTGCACACTACAGGGATAAGAGAGAGTGAAGGAGTGTACACTACAGGTATAAGAGAGAGTGAAGGAGTGTACACTACAGGGATAAGGGAGAGTGAAGGAGTGTACACTACAGGGATAAGGGAGAGTGAAGGAGTGTACACTTCAGGGATAAGGGAGAGTGAACATGTAAACAGTTCTGGGAGAAATGGACAGAAGTTCACAGGTCAGTTAAAAACAGTCGTGGATTCAGTTCCTCAACAGTGAGGTAGTGTGGCTGAGAGACTGGTTAAAGGAACGGTTCCTCAACAGGGAGGTAGTGTGGCTGAGAGACTGGTTAAAGGAACGGTTCCTCAACAGGGAGGTAGTGTGGCTGAGAGACTGGTTAAAGGAACGGTTCCTCAACAGGGAGGTAGTGTGGCTGAGAGACTGGTTAAAGGGACGGTTCCTCAACAGTGAGGTATTGTGGCTGAGAGACTGGTTAAAGGGACGGTTCCTCAACAGGGAGGTAGTGTGGCTGAGAGACTGGTTAAAGGGACGGTTCCTCAACAGTGAGGTAGTGTGGCTGAGAGACTGGTTAAAGGAACGGTTCCTCAACAGGGAGGTAGTGTGGCTGAGAGACTGGTTAAAGGGACGGTTCCTCAACAGTGAGGTATTGTGGCTGAGAGACTGGTTAAAGGAACGGTTCCTCAACAGTGAGGTAGTGTGGCTGAGAGACTGGTTAAAGGAACGGTTCCTCAACAGGGAGGTAGTGTGGCTGAGAGACTGTTTAAAGGAACGGTTCCTCAACAGGGAGGTAGTGTGGCTGAGAGACTGGTTAAAGGGACGGTTCCTCAACAGGGAGGTAGTGTGGCTGAGAGACTGGTTAAAGGGACGGTTCCTCAACAGTGAGGTATTGTGGCTGAGAGACTGGTTAAAGGGACGGTTCCTCAACAGGGAGGTAGTGTGGCTGAGAGACTGGTTAAAGGGACGGTTCCTCAACAGTGAGGTATTGTGGCTGAGAGACTGGTTAAAGGAACGGTTCCTCAACAGTGAGGTAGTGTGGCTGAGAGACTGGTTAAAGGAACGGTTCCTCAACAGGGAGGTAGTGTGGCTGAGAGACTGTTTAAAGGAACGGTTCCTCAACAGGGAGGTAGTGTGGCTGAGAGACTGGTTAAAGGGAACGGTTCCTCAACAGGGAGGTAGTGTGGCTGAGAGACTGGTTAAAGGAACGGTTCCTCAACAGGGAGGTAGTGTGGCTGAGAGACTGGTTAAAGGAACGGTTCCTCAACAGGGAGGTAGTGTGGCTGAGAGACTGTTTAAAGGGAACGTGGATTCAGTTCCTCAACAGTGAGGTAGTGTGCCTGAGAGACTGGTTAAAGGAACGGTTCCTCAACAGTGAGGTAGTGTGGCTGAGAGACTGGTTAAAGGAACGGTTCCTCAACAGTGAGGTAGTGTGGCTGAGAGACTGGTTAAAGGAACGGTTACTCAACAGTGAGGTAGTGTGGCTGAGAGACTGGTTAAAGGAACGGTTCCTCAACAGTGAGGTAGTGTGGCTGAGAGACTGGTTAAAGGAACGTGGATTCAGTTCCTCAACAGTGAGGTAGTGTGGCTGAGAGACTGGTTAAAGGAACGGTTCCTCAACAGTGAGGTAGTGTGGCTGAGAGACTGGTTAAAGGAACGGTTCCTCAACAGTGAGGTAGTGTGGCTGAGAGACTGATTAAAGGAACGGTTCCTCAACAGTGAGGTAGTGTGGCTGAGAGACTGGTTAAAGGAACGTGGATTCAGTTCCTCAACAGTGAGGTAGTGTGGCTGAGAGACTGGTTAAAGGAACAGTTCCTCAACAGTGAGGTAGTGTGGCTGAGAGACTGGTTAAAGGAACGGTTCCTCAACAGTGAGGTAGTGTGGCTGAGAGACTGGTTAAAGGAACGGTTCCTCAACAGTGAGGTAGTGTGGCTGAAAGACTGGTTTAAAGGAACGGTACCTCAACAGTGAGGTAGTGTGGCTGAGAGACTGGTTAAAAAGGGAACGTGAGATTAGAAGTGATAATGCCTAACCTCTAGTTTAGGTATTGATGATCCAGGCTTGTTTTTGAAATGGAACTGAATAAATCAAACGGAGTGGGGTTTTCTGTCTTCTCTGTAGGTGACGCTGGCTCTCCTCACCTCTCGGCCGTGACTCTCTCTCCTCCTCCTCCTCCTCCCAGACTTCTCCAGATCGCTCCTCCTCTCCTTTACATTCCTGGGTTTGGGACTGCTACTTTCGTCTCTTCCTGTAGCAGTAAGTGTGATGATGTTATGGGGCTGGTTTCCCCCCCCAGGACACATATGAAGAGTTAATGCTGGACTCATAAAGTTCAATGGAGATGTTTTATAGGGTCCCGTCTGTGTCTGGGGAAACGAGTGTGTGTGTGTGTGTTGTGTGTTGTGTGTTGTGTGTTGTGTGTTTGTGTGTGTTGTGTGTTGTGTGTTTGTGTGTGTTGTGTGTTGTGTGTTTGTGTGTGTTGTGCGTGTGTGTGTGTGACACCTGTGATCTGTGTCTGGGGAAACGAGTGTGTGCGTGTGTGTGTTGTGTGTTGTGTGTTTGTGTGTGTTGTGCGTGTGTGTGTGTGACACCTGTGATCTGTGTCTGGGGAAACGAGTGTGTGCGTGTGTGTGTTGTGTGTTGTGTGTTTGTGTGTGTTGTGCGTGTGTGTGTGTGACACCTGTGATCTGTGTCTGGGGAAACGAGTGTGTGCGTGTGTGTGTTGTGTGTTGTGTGTTTGTGTGTGTTGTGTGTTGTGTGTTTGTGTGTGTTGTGCGTGTGTGTGTGTGACACCTGTGATCTGTGTCTGGGGAAACGAGTGTGTGCGTGTGTGTGTTGTGTGTTGTGTGTTTGTGTGTGTTGTGCGTGTGTGTGTGTGACACCTGTGATCTGTGTCTGGGGAAACGAGTGTGTGCGTGTGTGTGTTGTGTGTTGTGTGTTTGTGTGTGTTGTGCGTGTGTGTGTGTGACACCTGTGATCTGTGTCTGGGGAAACGAGTGTGTGCGTGTGTGTGTTGTGTGTTGTGTGTTTGTGTGTGTTGTGCGTGTGTGTGTGTGACACCTGTGATCTGTGTCTGGGGAAACGAGTGTGTGCGTGTGTGTGTTGTGTGTTGTGTGTGTGTTGTGTGTTGTGCGTGTGTGTGTGTGACACCTGTGATCTGTGTCTGGGGAAACGAGTGTGTGCGTGTGTGTGTTGTGTGTTGTGTGTTTGTGTGTGTTGTGTGTTGTGCGTGTGTGTGTGTGACACCTGTGATCTGTGTCTGGGGAAACGAGTGTGTGCGTGTGTGCGTGTGTGTGTTGTGTGTTGTGTGTTTGTGTGTGTTGTGCGTGTGTGTGTGTGACACCTGTGATCTGTGTCTGGGGAAACGAGTGTGTGCGTGTGTGTGTTGTGTGTTGTGTGTTTGTGTGTGTTGTGCGTGTGTGTGTGTGACACCTGTGATCTGTGTCTGGGGAAACGAGTGTGTGCGTGTGTGTGTTGTGTGTTGTGTGTTTGTGTGTGTTGTGCGTGTGTGTGTGTGACACCTGTGATCTGTGTCTGGGGAAACGAGTGTGTGCGTGTGTGTGTTGTGTGTTGTGTGTTTGTGTGTGTTGTGTGTTGTGTGTTTGTGTGTGTTGTGCGTGTGTGTGTGTGACACCTGTGATCTGTGTCTGGGGAAACGAGTGTGTGCGTGTGTGTGTTGTGTGTTGTGTGTTTGTGTGTGTTGTGCGTGTGTGTGTGTGACACCTGTGATCTGTGTCTGGGGAAACGAGTGTGTGCGTGTGTGTGTTGTGTGTTGTGTGTTTGTGTGTGTTGTGCGTGTGTGTGTGTGACACCTGTGATCTGTGTCTGGGGAAACGAGTGTGTGCGTGTGTGTGTTGTGTGTTGTGTGTTTGTGTGTGTTGTGCGTGTGTGTGTGTGACACCTGTGATCTGTGTCTGGGGAAACGAGTGTGTGCGTGTGTGTGTTGTGTGTTGTGTGTGTGTTGTGTGTTGTGCGTGTGTGTGTGTGACACCTGTGATCTGTGTCTGGGGAAACGAGTGTGTGCGTGTGTGTGTTGTGTGTTGTGTGTTTGTGTGTGTTGTGTGTTGTGCGTGTGTGTGTGTGACACCTGTGATCTGTGTCTGGGGAAACGAGTGTGTGCGTGTGTGCGTGTGTGTGTTGTGTGTTGTGTGTTTGTGTGTGTTGTGCGTGTGTGTGTGTGACACCTGTGATCTGTGTCTGGGGAAACGAGTGTGTGCGTGTGTGTGTTGTGTGTTGTGTGTTTGTGTGTGTTGTGCGTGTGTGTGTGTGACACCTGTGATCTGTGTCTGGGGAAACGAGTGTGTGCGTGTGTGTGTTGTGTGTTGTGTGTTTGTGTGTGTTGTGCGTGTGTGTGTGTGACACCTGTGATCTGTGTCTGGGGAAACGAGTGTGTGCGTGTGTGTGTTGTGTGTTGTGTGTTTGTGTGTGTTGTGCGTGTGTGTGTGTGACACCTGTGATCTGTGTCTGGGGAAACGAGTGTGTGCGTGTGTGTGTTGTGTGTTGTGTGTTTGTGTGTGTTGTGCGTGTGTGTGTGTGACACCTGTGATCTGTGTCTGGGGAAACGAGTGTGTGCGTGTGTGTGTTGTGTGTTGTGTGTTTGTGTGTGTTGTGCGTGTGTGTGTGTGACACCTGTGATCTGTGTCTGGGGAAACGAGTGTGTGCGTGTGTGTGTTGTGTGTTGTGTGTTTGTGTGTGTTGTGCGTGTGTGTGTGTGACACCTGTGATCTGTGTCTGGGGAAACGAGTGTGTGCGTGTGTGTGTTGTGTGTTGTGTGTTTGTGTGTGTTGTGCGTGTGTGTGTGTGACACCTGTGATCTGTGTCTGGGGAAACGAGTGTGTGCGTGTGTGTGTTGTGTGTTGTGTGTTTGTGTGTGTTGTGCGTGTGTGTGTGTGACACCTGTGATCTGTGTCTGGGGAAACGAGTGTGTGCGTGTGTGTGTTGTGTGTTGTGTGTGTGTTGTGTGTTGTGCGTGTGTGTGTGTGACACCTGTGATCTGTGTCTGGGGAAACGAGTGTGTGCGTGTGTGTGTTGTGTGTTGTGTGTTTGTGTGTGTTGTGTGTTGTGCGTGTGTGTGTGTGACACCTGTGATCTGTGTCTGGGGAAACGAGTGTGTGCGTGTGTGCGTGTGTGTGTTGTGTGTTGTGTGTTTGTGTGTGTTGTGCGTGTGTGTGTGTGACACCTGTGATCTGTGTCTGGGGAAACGAGTGTGTGCGTGTGTGTGTTGTGTGTTGTGTGTTTGTGTGTGTTGTGCGTGTGTGTGTGTGACACCTGTGATCTGTGTCTGGGGAAACGAGTGTGTGCGTGTGTGTGTTGTGTGTTGTGTGTTTGTGTGTGTTGTGCGTGTGTGTGTGTGACACCTGTGATCTGTGTCTGGGGAAACGAGTGTGTGCGTGTGTGTGTTGTGTGTTGTGTGTTTGTGTGTGTTGTGCGTGTGTGTGTGTGACACCTGTGATCTGTGTCTGGGGAAACGAGTGTGTGCGTGTGTGTGTTGTGTGTTGTGTGTTTGTGTGTGTTGTGTGTTGTGCGTGTGTGTGTGTGACACCTGTGATCTGTGTCTGGGGAAACGAGTGTGTGCGTGTGTGTGTTGTGTGTTGTGTGTTTGTGTGTGTTGTGCGTGTGTGTGTGTGACACCTGTGATCTGTGTCTGGGGAAACGAGTGTGTGCGTGTGTGTGTTGTGTGTTGTGTGTTTGTGTGTGTTGTGCGTGTGTGTGTGTGACACCTGTGATCTGTGTCTGGGGAAACGAGTGTGTGCGTGTGTGTGTTGTGTGTTGTGTGTTTGTGTGTGTTGTGCGTGTGTGTGTGTGACACCTGTGATCTGTGTCTGGGGAAACGAGTGTGTGCGTGTGTGTGTTGTGTGTTGTGTGTTTGTGTGTGTTGTGCGTGTGTGTGTGTGACACCTGTGATCTGTGTCTGGGGAAACGAGTGTGTGCGTGTGTGTGTTGTGTGTTGTGTGTTTGTGTGTGTTGTGCGTGTGTGTGTGTGACACCTGTGATCTGTGTCTGGGGAAACGAGTGTGTGCGTGTGTGTGTTGTGTGTTGTGTGTTTGTGTGTGTTGTGCGTGTGTGTGTGTGACACCTGTGATCTGTGTCTGGGGAAACGAGTGTGTGCGTGTGTGTGTTGTGTGTTGTGTGTTTGTGTGTGTTGTGTGTTGTGCGTGTGTGTGTGTGACACCTGTGATCTGTGTCTGGGGAAACGAGTGTGTGCGTGTGTGTGTTGTGTGTTGTGTGTTTGTGTGTGTTGTGTGTTGTGCGTGTGTGTGTGTGACACCTGTGATCTGTGTCTGGGGAAACGAGTGTGTGCGTGTGTGTGTTGTGTGTTTGTGTGTGTTGTGCGTGTGTGTGTGTGACACCTGTGATCTGTGTCTGGGGAAACGAGTGTGTGCGTGTGTGTGTTGTGTGTTGTGTGTTTGTGTGTGTTGTGCGTGTGTGTGTGTGACACCTGTGATCTGTGTCTGGGGAAACGAGTGTGTGCGTGTGTGTGTTGTGTGTTGTGTGTTTGTGTGTGTTGTGCGTGTGTGTGTGTGACACCTGTGATCTGTGTCTGGGGAAACGAGTGTGTGCGTGTGTGTGTTGTGTGTTGTGTGTTTGTGTGTGTTGTGCGTGTGTGTGTGTGACACCTGTGATCTGTGTCTGGGGAAACGAGTGTGTGCGTGTGTGTGTTGTGTGTTGTGTGTTTGTGTGTGTTGTGTGTTGTGCGTGTGTGTGTGTGACACCTGTGATCTGTGTCTGGGGAAACGAGTGTGTGCGTGTGTGTGTTGTGTGTTGTGTGTTTGTGTGTGTTGTGTGTTGTGCGTGTGTGTGTGTGACACCTGTGATCTGTGTCTGGGGAAACGAGTGTGTGCGTGTGTGTGTTGTGTGTTGTGTGTTTGTGTGTGTTGTGCGTGTGTGTGTGTGACACCTGTGATCTGTGTCTGGGGAAACGAGTGTGTGCGTGTGTGTGTTGTGTGTTGTGTGTTTGTGTGTGTTGTGTGTTGTGCGTGTGTGTGTGTGACACCTGTGATCTGTGTCTGGGGAAACGAGTGTGTGCGTGTGTGTGTTGTGTGTTGTGTGTTTGTGTGTGTTGTGCGTGTGTGTGTGTGACACCTGTGATCTGTGTCTGGGGAAACGAGTGTGTGCGTGTGTGTGTTGTGTGTTGTGTGTTTGTGTGTGTTGTGTGTTGTGCGTGTGTGTGTGTGACACCTGTGATCTGTGTCTGGGGAAACGAGTGTGTGCGTGTGTGTGTTGTGTGTTGTGTGTTTGTGTGTGTTGTGCGTGTGTGTGTGTGACACCTGTGATCTGTGTCTGGGGAAACGAGTGTGTGCGTGTGTGTGTTGTGTGTTGTGTGTTTGTGTGTGTTGTGTGTTGTGCGTGTGTGTGTGTGACACCTGTGATCTGTGTCTGGGGAAACGAGTGTGTGCGTGTGTGTGTTGTGTGTTGTGTGTTTGTGTGTGTTGTGTGTTGTGCGTGTGTGTGTGTGACACCTGTGATCTGTGTCTGGGGAAACGAGTGTGTGCGTGTGTGTGTTGTGTGTTGTGTGTTTGTGTGTGTTGTGTGTTGTGCGTGTGTGTGTGTGACACCTGTGATCTGTGTCTGGGGAAACGAGTGTGTGCGTGTGTGTGTTGTGTGTTGTGTGTTTGTGTGTGTTGTGTGTTGTGCGTGTGTGTGTGTGACACCTGTGATCTGTGTCTGGGGAAACGAGTGTGTGCGTGTGTGTGTTGTGTGTTGTGTGTTTGTGTGTGTTGTGCGTGTGTGTGTGTGACACCTGTGATCTGTGTCTGGGGAAACGAGTGTGTGCGTGTGTGTGTTGTGTGTTGTGTGTTTGTGTGTGTTGTGTGTTGTGCGTGTGTGTGTGTGACACCTGTGATCTGTGTCTGGGGAAACGAGTGTGTGCGTGTGTGTGTTGTGTGTTTGTGTGTGTTGTGTGTTGTGCGTGTGTGTGTGTGACACCTGTGATCTGTGTCTGGGGAAACGTGCCCCGTATGTGTGTGTGGTGTGTGTGTGTGTGTTGTGCGTGTGGTGTGTGGTGTGTGGTGTGTGTGTGTGTGATGTGTGTTGTGTGTTGTGCGTGTGCGTGTGTGTGTGTGACACCTGTGATCTGTGTCTGGGGAAACGGGCCCCGTGTGTGTGTGTGTGCGTGTGTTGTGTGGTGTGGTGTGTGGTGTGTGGTGTGTGTGTGTGTGTGTGGTGTGTGGTGTGTGTAACCTGTGCTCTGTGTCTTTACAGGGGGCTCAGAGCTGCAGCTGGTTCAAGCTCCTGTTTTCGGCTTCTCTACACCTCCCACCTACATACTGAGTGAGTGTGTTGTGTGTGTCCGTGAGTCAAATCAAAGTTCAAAGTTCAGCAGATGTTATCACACAGGCAGCAAAATGCTTCTGTTTCTATCTCCAACAGTGGAGCAAAATGCTTCTGTTTCTAGCTCCAACAGTGGAGCAAAATGCTTCTGTTTCTAGCTCCAACAGTTGAGCAAAATGCTTCTGTTTCTAGCTCCAACAGAGGAGCAAAATGCTTCTGTTTCTAGCTCCAACAGTGGAGCAAAATGCTTCTGTTTCTAGCTCCAACAGTTGAGCAAAATGCTTCTGTTTCTAGCTCCAACAGCGGAGCAAAATGCTTCTGTTTCTAGCTCCAACAGTTGAGCAAAATGCTTCTGTTTCTAGCTCCAACAGCGGAGCAAAATGCTTCTGTTTCTAGCTCCAACAGAGGAGCAAAATGCTTCTGTTTCTAGCTCCAACAGTGGAGCAAAATGCTTCTGTTTCTAGCTCCAACAGAGGAGCAAAATGCTTCTGTTTCTAGCTCCAACAGTGGAGCAAAATGCTTCTGTTTCTAGCTCCAACAGTGGAGCAAAATGCTTCTGTTTCTAGCTCCAACAGTGGAGCAAAATGCTTCTGTTTCTAGCTCCAACAGTGGAGCAAAATGCTTCTGTTTCTAGCTCCAACAGTGGAGCAAAATGCTTCTGTTTCTAGCTCCAACCGTGGAGCAAAATGCTTCTGTTTCTAGCTCCAACAGTGGAGCAAAATGCTTCTGTTTCTAGCTCCTACAGTGGAGCAAAATGCTTCTGTTTCTAGCTCCAACAGTGGAGCAAAATGCTTATGTTTCTAGCTCCAACAGTGGAGCAAAATGCTTCTGTTTCTAGCTCCAACAGAGGAGCAAAATGCTTCTGTTTCTAGCTCCAACAGTGGAGCAAAATGCTTCTGTTTCTAGCTCCAACAGAGGAGCAAAATGCTTCTGTTTCTAGCTCCAACAGAGGAGCAAAATGCTTCTGTTTCTAGCTCCAACAGTGGAGCAAAATGCTTCTGTTTCTATCTCCAACAGTGGAGCTCTGTGTGTCCGTGAGTCTGTGTGTTACCTGATGTACTATGTCCTTGCAGTGTCTTCTCCCTCGCTGTCTCCTCAACCCCTCAACGTCCTACCTCTCTCTCCAGGTGTAGTGTCTTCTCCCTCGCTGTCTTCTCGACCCCTCAACGTCCTACCTCTCTCTCCAGGTGTAGTGTCTTCTCCCTCGCTGTCTCCTCAATGTCCTACCTCTCTCTCCAGGTGTAGTGTCTTCTCCCTCGCTGTCTCCTCAAACGTCCTACCTCTCTCTCCAGGTGTAGTGTCTTCTCCCTCGCTGTCTCCTCAACGTCCTACCTCTCTCTCCAGGTGTAGTGTCTTCTCCCTCGCTGTCTCCTCAAACGTCCTACCTCTCTCTCCAGGTGTAGTGTCTTCTCCCTCTCTGCCTCCTCGACCCCTCAATGTCCTACCTCTCTCTCCAGGTGTAGTGTCTTCTCCCTCGCTGTCTCCTCAACGTCCTACCTCTCTCTCCAGGTGTAGTGTCTTCTCCCTCGCTGTCTTCTCGACCCCTCAACGTCCTACCTCTCTCTCCAGGTGTAGTGTCTTCTCCCTCGCTGTCTTCTCGACCCCTCAACGTCCTACCTCTCTCTCCAGGTGTAGTGTCTTCTCCCTCGCTGTCTTCTCAACGTCCTACCTCTCTCTCCAGGTGTAGTGTCTTCTCCCTCGCTGTCTCCTCAACGTCCTACCTCTCTCTCCAGGTGTAGTGTCTTCTCCCTCGCTGTCTCCTCGACCCCTCGACGTCCTACCTCTCTCTCCAGGTGTAGTGTCTTCTCCCTCTCTGCCTCCTAGACCCCTCAACGTCCTACCTCTCTCTCCAGGTGTAGTGTCTTCTCCCTCGCTGTCTCCTCGACCCCTCAACGTCCTCCCTCTCTCTCCAGGTGTAGTGTCTTCTCCCTCGCTGTCTCCTAGACCCCTCAACGTCCTCCCTCTCTCTCCAGGTGTAGTGTCTTCTCCCTCGCTGTCTCCTCGACCCCTCAACGTCCTACCTCTCTCTCCAGGTGTAGTGTCTTCTCCCTCGCTGTCTCCTCGACCCCTCAACGTCCTACCTCTCTCTCCAGGTGTAGTGTCTTCTCCCTCTCTGTCTCCTCGACCGCTCAACGTCCTACCTCTCTCTCCAGGTGTAGTGTCTTCTCCCTCTCTGTCTCCTCAACGTCCTACCTCTCTCTCCAGGTGTAGTGTCTTCTCCCTCTCTGCCTCCTCGACCCCTCAACGTCCTACCTCTCTCTCCAGGTGTAGTGTCTTCTCCCTCGCTGTCTCCTCAACGTCCTACCTCTCTCTCCAGGTGTAGTGTCTTCTCCCTCGCTGTCTCCTCGACCCCTCAACGTCCTACCTCTCTCTCCAGGTGTAGTGTCTTCTCCCTCTCTGCCTCCTAGACCCCTCAACGTCCTACCTCTCTCTCCAGGTGTAGTGTCTTCTCCCTCGCTGTCTCCTCAACGTCCTACCTCTCTCTCCAGGTGTAGTGTCTTCTCCCTCTCTGCCTCCTAGACCCCTCAACGTCCTACCTCTCTCTCCAGGTGTAGTGTCTTCTCCCTCGCTGTCTCCTCAACGTCCTACCTCTCTCTCCAGGTGTAGTGTCTTCTCCCTCGCTGTCTCCTAGACCCCTCAACGTCCTACCTCTCTCTCCAGGTGTAGTGTCTTCTCCCTCTCTGCCTCCTAGACCCCTCAATGTCCTACCTCTCTCTCCAGGTGTAGTGTCTTCTCCCTCTCTGCCTCCTAGACCCCTCAACGTCCTACCTCTCTCTCCAGGTGTAGTGTCTTCTCCCTCGCTGTCTTCTCGACCCCTCAACTCCTACCTCTCTCTCCAGGTGTAGTGTCTTCTCCCTCGCTGTCTCCTCAACGTCCTACCTTTCTCTCCAGGTGTAGTGTCTTCTCCCTCGCTGTCTCCTCAACGTCCTACCTCTCTCTCCAGGTGTAGTGTCTTCTCCCTCGCTGTCTCCTCAACCCCTCAACGTCCTACCTCTCTCTCCAGGTGTAGTGTCTTCTCCCTCGCTGTCTCCTCAACCCCTCAACGTCCTACCTCTCTCTCCAGGTGTAGTGTCTTCTCCCTCGCTGTCTCCTCAACGTCCTACCTCTCTCTCCAGGTGTAGTGTCTTCTCCCTCGCTGTCTCCTAGACCCCTCAATGTCCTACCTCTCTCTCCAGGTGTAGTGTCTTCTCCCTCGCTGTCTTCTCAACGTCCTACCTTTCTCTCCAGGTGTAGTGTCTTCTCCCTCGCTGTCTTCTCGACCCCTCAACGTCCTACCTTTCTCTCCAGGTGTAGTGTCTTCTCCCTCGCTGTCTTCTCGACCCCTCAACGTCCTACCTCTCTCTCCAGGTGTAGTGTCTTCTCCCTCGCTGTCTCCTCAACGTCCTACCTCTCTCTCCAGGTGTAGTGTTCTTCTCCCTCTCTGTCTCCTCGACCGCTCAACGTCCTACCTCTCTCTCCAGGTGTAGTGTCTTCTCCCTC
>NC_092086.1:5718782-5733782 GCF_045679555.1 Salvelinus alpinus | reverse complement strand
TACAGAGAAACTATTAGTATTTAGTCTGAAGACTGTCGTTACGTCATCACCTACAGAGAAACTATTAGTATTTAGTCTGAAGACTGTCGTTACGTCATCACCTACAGAGACACTATTAGTATTTAGTCTGTAGACTGTCGTTACGTCATCACCTACAGAGAAACTATTAGTATTTAGTCTGAAGACTGTCGTTACATCGTCACCTACAGAGAAACTATTAGTATTTAGTCTGAAGACTGTCGTTACATCGTCACCTACAGAGAAACTATTAGTATTTAGTCTGTAGACTGTCGTTACGTCATCACCTACAGAGAAACTATTAGTATTTAGTCTGAAGACTGTCGTTACATCGTCACCTACAGAGAAACTATTAGTATTTAGTCTGAAGACTGTCGTTACGTCATCACCTACAGAGAAACTATTAGTATTTAGTCTGAAGACTGTCGTTACGTCATCACCTACAGAGAAACTATTAGTATTTAGTCTGAAGACTGTCGTTACGTCATCACCTACAGAGAAACTATTAGTATTTAGTCTGTAGACTGTCGTTACGTCATCACCTACAGAGAAACTATTAGTATTTAGTCTGAAGACTGTCGTTACGTCATCACCTACAGAGACACTATTAGTATTTAGTCTGTAGACTGTCGTTACGTCGTCACCTACAGAGAAACTATTAGTATTTAGTCTGTAGACTGTCGTTACGTCGTCACCTACAGAGAAACTATTAGTATTTAGTCTGAAGACTGTCGTTACGTCGTCACCTACAGAGAAACTATTAGTATTTAGTCTGAAGACTGTCGTTACGTCGTCACCTACAGAGAAACTATTAGTCTGAAGACTGTCGTTACGTCGTCACCTACAGAGAAACTATTAGTATTTAGTCTGAAGACTGTCGTTACGTCATCACCTACAGAGACACTATTAGTATTTAGTCTGAAGACTGTCGTTACGTCATCACCTACAGAGAAACTATTAGTATTTAGTCTGAAGACTGTCGTTACGTCATCACCTACAGAGACACTATTAGTATTTAGTCTGAAGACTGTCGTTACGTCATCACCTACAGAGAAACTATTAGTATTTAGTCTGAAGACTGTCGTTACGTCATCACCTACAGAGAAACTATTAGTATTTAGTCTGAAGACTGTCGTTACGTCATCACCTACAGAGAAACTATTAGTATTTAGTCTGTAGACTGTCGTTACGTCATCACCTACAGAGAAACTATTAGTATTTAGTCTGAAGACTGTCGTTACGTCATCACCTACAGAGAAACTATTAGTATTTAGTCTGAAGACTGTCGTTACGTCATCACCTACAGAAAAACTATTAGTATTTAGTCTGAAGACTGTCGTTACGTCATCACCTACAGAGAAACTATTAGTATTTAGTCTGTAGACTGTCGTTACGTCGTCACCTACAGAGACACTATTAGTATTTAGTCCGAAGACTGTCGTTACGTCGTCACCTACAGAGAAACTATTAGTATTTAGTCTGTAGACTGTTGTTACGTCGTCACCTACAGAGAAACTATTAGTATTTAGTCTGAAGACTGTCGTTACGTCATCACCTACAGAGACACTATTAGTATTTAGTCTGAAGACTGTCGTTACGTCATCACCTACAGAGAAACTATTAGTATTTAGTCTGAAGACTGTCGTTACGTCGTCACCTACAGAGACACTATTAGTATTTAGTCTGTAGACTGTCGTTACGTCGTCACCTTCAGAGAAACTATTAGTATTTAGTCTGAAGACTGTCGTTACGTCATCACCTACAGAGAAACTATTAGTATTTAGTCTGAAGACTGTCGTTACGTCGTCACCTACAGAGAAACTATTAGTATTTAGTCTGTAGACTGTCGTTACGTCATCACCTACAGAGAAACTATTAGTATTTAGTCTGAAGACTGTCGTTACGTCATCACCTACAGAGATACTATTAGTATTTAGTCTGAAGACTGTCGTTACGTCGTCACCTACAGAGAAACTATTAGTATTTAGTCTGAAGACTGTCGTTACGTCATCACCTACAGAGATACTATTAGTATTTAGTCTGAAGACTGTCGTTACGTCATCACCTACAGAGAAACTATTAGTATTTAGTCTGTAGACTGTCGTTACGTCATCACCTACAGAGAAACTATTAGTATTTAGTCTGAAGACTGTCGTTACGTCATCACCTACAGAGAAACTATTAGTATTTAGTCTGAAGACTGTCGTTACGTCATCACCTACAGAGAAACTATTAGTATTTAGTCTGAAGACTGTCGTTACGTCATCACCTACAGAGAAACTATTAGTATTTAGTCTGAAGACTGTCGTTACGTCATCACCTACAGAGAAACTATTAGTATTTAGTCTGTAGACTGTCGTTACGTCGTCACCTACAGAGAAACTATTAGTATTTAGTCTGAAGACTGTCGTTACGTCATCACCTACAGAGATACTATTAGTATTTAGTCTGTAGACTGTCGTTACGTCATCACCTACAGAGAAACTATTAGTATTTAGTCTGAAGACTGTCGTTACATCGTCACCTACAGAGAAACTATTAGTATTTAGTCTGTAGACTGTCGTTACGTCATCACCTACAGAGAAACTATTAGTATTTAGTCTGTAGACTGTCGTTACGTCATCACCTACAGAGAAACTATTAGTATTTAGTCTGAAGACTGTCGTTACGTCATCACCTACAGAGACACTATTAGTATTTAGTCTGTAGACTGTCGTTACGTCATCACCTACAGAGAAACTATTAGTATTTAGTCTGAAGACTGTCGTTACGTCATCACCTACAGAGAAACTATTAGTATTTAGTCTGTAGACTGTCGTTACGTCATCACCTACAGAGAAACTATTAGTATTTAGTCTGAAGACTGTCGTTACGTCGTCACCTACAGAGAAACTATTAGTATTTAGTCTGAAGACTGTCGTTACGTCATCACCTACAGAGATACTATTAGTATTTAGTCTGAAGACTGTCGTTACGTCATCACCTACAGAGAAACTATTAGTATTTAGTCTGTAGACTGTCGTTACGTCATCACCTACAGAGAAACTATTAGTATTTAGTCTGAAGACTGTCGTTACGTCATCACCTACAGAGAAACTATTAGTATTTAGTCTGTAGACTGTCGTTACGTCATCACCTACAGAGAAACTATTAGTATTTAGTCTGAAGACTGTCGTTACTTCATCACCTACAGAGACACTATTAGTATTTAGTCTGAAGACTGTCGTTACGTCATCACCTACAGAGACACTATTAGTATTTAGTCTGAAGACTGTCGTTACGTCATCACCTACAGAGAAACTATTAGTATTTAGTCTGAAGACTGTCGTTACGTCATCACCTACAGAGAAACTATTAGTATTTAGTCTGAAGACTGTCGTTACGTCATCACCTACAGAGAAACTATTAGTATTTAGTCTGTAGACTGTCGTTACGTCGTCACCTACAGAGACACTATTAGTATTTAGTCTGTAGACTGTCGTTACGTCATCACCTACAGAGATACTATTAGTATTTAGTCTGTAGACTGTCGTTACGTCATCACCTACAGAGAAACTATTAGTATTTAGTCTGAAGACTGTCGTTACGTCGTCACCTACAGAGAAACTATTAGTATTTAGTCTGAAGACTGTCGTTACGTCATCACCTACAGAGACACTATTAGTATTTAGTCTGAAGACTGTCGTTACGTCATCACCTACAGAGAAACTATTAGTATTTAGTCTGTAGACTGTCGTTACGTCATCACCTACAGAGAAACTATTAGTATTTAGTCTGAAGACTGTCGTTACGTCATCACCTACAGAGAAACTATTAGTATTTAGTCTGTAGACTGTCGTTACGTCGTCACCTACAGAGAAACTATTAGTATTTAGTCTGTAGACTGTCGTTACGTCGTCACCTACAGAGAAACTATTAGTATTTAGTCTGAAGACTGTCGTTACGTCGTCACCTACAGAGAAACTATTAGTATTTAGTCTGTAGACTGTCGTTACGTCGTCACCTACAGAGAAACTATTAGTATTTAGTCTGAAGACTGTCGTTACGTCGTCACCTACAGAGAAACTATTAGTATTTAGTCTGAAGACTGTCGTTACGTCGTCACCTACAGAGAAACTATTAGTATTTAGTCTGTAGACTGTCGTTACGTCATCACCTACAGAGAAACTATTAGTATTTAGTCTGTACACTGTCGTTACGTCATCACCTACAGAGAAACTATTAGTATTTAGTCTGAAGACTGTCGTTACGTCATCACCTACAGAGACACTATTAGTATTTAGTCTGAAGACTGTCGTTACGTCATCACCTACAGAGAAACTATTAGTATTTAGTCTGTAGACTGTCGTTACGTCATCACCTACAGAGAAACTATTAGTATTTAGTCTGTAGACTGTCGTTACGTCATCACCTACAGAGACACTATTAGTATTTAGTCTGAAGACTGTCGTTACGTCATCACCTACAGAGAAACTATTAGTATTTAGTCTGAAGACTGTCGTTACGTCATCACCTACAGAGAAACTATTAGTATTTAGTCTGAAGACTGTCGTTACGTCATCACCTACAGAGAAACTATTAGTATTTAGTCTGAAGACTGTCGTTACGTCATCACCTACAGAGAAACTATTAGTATTTAGTCTGAAGACTGTCGTTACGTCATCACCTACAGAGACACTATTAGTATTTAGTCTGAAGACTGTCGTTACGTCATCACCTACAGAGAAACTATTAGTATTTAGTCTGTAGACTGTCGTTACGTCATCACCTACAGAGAAACTATTAGTATTTAGTCTGAAGACTGTCGTTACGTCATCACCTACAGAGAAACTATTAGTATTTAGTCTGTAGACTGTCGTTACGTCATCACCTACAGAGAAACTATTAGTATTTAGTCTGAAGACTGTCGTTACGTCATCACCTACAGAGAAACTATTAGTATTCAGTCTGAAGACTGTCGTTACGTCATCACATACAGAGAAACTATTAGTATTTAGTCTGAAGACTGTCGTTACGTCATCACCTACAGAGACACTATTAGTATTTAGTCTGTAGACTGTCGTTACGTCGTCACCTACAGAGACACTATTAGTATTTAGTCTGTAGACTGTCGTTACGTCATCACCTACAGAGATACTATTAGTATTTAGTCTGTAGACTGTCGTTACGTCATCACCTACAGAGAAACTATTAGTATTTAGTCTGAAGACTGTCGTTACGTCGTCACCTACAGAGAAACTATTAGTATTTAGTCTGAAGACTGTCGTTACGTCATCACCTACAGAGACACTATTAGTATTTAGTCTGAAGACTGTCGTTACGTCATCACCTACAGAGAAACTATTAGTATTTAGTCTGTAGACTGTCGTTACGTCATCACCTACAGAGAAACTATTAGTATTTAGTCTGAAGACTGTCGTTACGTCATCACCTACAGAGAAACTATTAGTATTTAGTCTGTAGACTGTCGTTACGTCGTCACCTACAGAGAAACTATTAGTATTTAGTCTGTAGACTGTCGTTACGTCGTCACCTACAGAGAAACTATTAGTATTTAGTCTGAAGACTGTCGTTACGTCGTCACCTACAGAGAAACTATTAGTATTTAGTCTGTAGACTGTCGTTACGTCGTCACCTACAGAGAAACTATTAGTATTTAGTCTGAAGACTGTCGTTACGTCGTCACCTACAGAGAAACTATTAGTATTTAGTCTGAAGACTGTCGTTACGTCGTCACCTACAGAGAAACTATTAGTATTTAGTCTGTAGACTGTCGTTACGTCATCACCTACAGAGAAACTATTAGTATTTAGTCTGTAGACTGTCGTTACGTCATCACCTACAGAGAAACTATTAGTATTTAGTCTGAAGACTGTCGTTACGTCATCACCTACAGAGACACTATTAGTATTTAGTCTGAAGACTGTCGTTACGTCATCACCTACAGAGAAACTATTAGTATTTAGTCTGTAGACTGTCGTTACGTCATCACCTACAGAGAAACTATTAGTATTTAGTCTGTAGACTGTCGTTACGTCATCACCTACAGAGACACTATTAGTATTTAGTCTGAAGACTGTCGTTACGTCATCACCTACAGAGAAACTATTAGTATTTAGTCTGAAGACTGTCGTTACGTCATCACCTACAGAGAAACTATTAGTATTTAGTCTGAAGACTGTCGTTACGTCATCACCTACAGAGAAACTATTAGTATTTAGTCTGAAGACTGTCGTTACGTCATCACCTACAGAGAAACTATTAGTATTTAGTCTGAAGACTGTCGTTACGTCATCACCTACAGAGACACTATTAGTATTTAGTCTGAAGACTGTCGTTACGTCATCACCTACAGAGAAACTATTAGTATTTAGTCTGTAGACTGTCGTTACGTCATCACCTACAGAGAAACTATTAGTATTTAGTCTGAAGACTGTCGTTACGTCATCACCTACAGAGAAACTATTAGTATTTAGTCTGTAGACTGTCGTTACGTCATCACCTACAGAGAAACTATTAGTATTTAGTCTGAAGACTGTCGTTACGTCGTCACCTACAGAGAAACTATTAGTATTTAGTCTGAAGACTGTCGTTACGTCATCACCTACAGAGAAACTATTAGTATTTAGTCTGAAGACTGTCGTTACGTCATCACCTACAGAGAAACTATTAGTATTTAGTCTGAAGACTGTCGTTACGTCATCACCTACAGAGAAACTATTAGTATTTAGTCTGAAGACTGTCGTTACGTCGTCACCTACAGAGAAACTATTAGTATTTAGTCTGAAGACTGTCGTTACGTCATCACCTACAGAGAAACTATTAGTATTTAGTCTGAAGACTGTCGTTACGTCATCACCTACAGAGAAACTATTAGTATTTAGTCTGTAGACTGTCGTTACGTCATCACCTACAGAGAAACTATTAGTATTTAGTCTGAAGACTGTCGTTACGTCATCACCTACAGAGAAACTATTAGTATTTAGTCTGAAGACTGTCGTTACGTCGTCACCTACAGAGAAACTATTAGTATTCAGTCTGAAGACTGTCGTTACGTCATCACCTACAGAGAAACTATTAGTATTTAGTCTGAAGACTGTCGTTACGTCATCACCTACAGAGAAACTATTAGTATTTAGTCTGTAGACTGTCGTTACGTCATCACCTACAGAGAAACTATTAGTATTTAGTCTGAAGACTGTCGTTACGTCATCACCTACAGAGAAACTATTAGTATTTAGTCTGTAGACTGTCGTTACGTCATCACCTACAGAGAAACTATTAGTATTTAGTCTGAAGACTGTCGTTACGTCATCACCTACAGAGAAACTATTAGTATTCAGTCTGAAGACTGTCGTTACGTCATCACCTACAGAGAAACTATTAGTATTTAGTCTGAAGACTGTCGTTACGTCATCACCTACAGAGACACTATTAGTATTTAGTCTGTAGACTGTCGTTACGTCGTCACCTACAGAGACACTATTAGTATTTAGTCTGTAGACTGTCGTTACGTCATCACCTACAGAGATACTATTAGTATTTAGTCTGTAGACTGTCGTTACGTCATCACCTACAGAGAAACTATTAGTATTTAGTCTGAAGACTGTCGTTACGTCGTCACCTACAGAGAAACTATTAGTATTTAGTCTGAAGACTGTCGTTACGTCATCACCTACAGAGACACTATTAGTATTTAGTCTGAAGACTGTCGTTACGTCATCACCTACAGAGAAACTATTAGTATTTAGTCTGTAGACTGTCGTTACGTCATCACCTACAGAGAAACTATTAGTATTTAGTCTGAAGACTGTCGTTACGTCATCACCTACAGAGAAACTATTAGTATTTAGTCTGTAGACTGTCGTTACGTCGTCACCTACAGAGAAACTATTAGTATTTAGTCTGTAGACTGTCGTTACGTCGTCACCTACAGAGAAACTATTAGTATTTAGTCTGAAGACTGTCGTTACGTCGTCACCTACAGAGAAACTATTAGTATTTAGTCTGTAGACTGTCGTTACGTCGTCACCTACAGAGAAACTATTAGTATTTAGTCTGAAGACTGTCGTTACGTCGTCACCTACAGAGAAACTATTAGTATTTAGTCTGTAGACTGTCGTTACGTCATCACCTACAGAGAAACTATTAGTATTTAGTCTGTAGACTGTCGTTACGTCATCACCTACAGAGAAACTATTAGTATTTAGTCTGAAGACTGTCGTTACGTCATCACCTACAGAGAAACTATTAGTATTTAGTCTGAAGACTGTCGTTACGTCATCACCTACAGAGAAACTATTAGTATTTAGTCTGAAGACTGTCGTTACGTCATCACCTACAGAGAAACTATTAGTATTTAGTCTGAAGACTGTCGTTACGTCATCACCTACAGAGAAACTATTAGTATTTAGTCTGAAGACTGTCGTTACGTCATCACCTACAGAGACACTATTAGTATTTAGTCTGAAGACTGTCGTTACGTCATCACCTACAGAGAAACTATTAGTATTTAGTCTGTAGACTGTCGTTACGTCATCACCTACAGAGAAACTATTAGTATTTAGTCTGAAGACTGTCGTTACGTCATCACCTACAGAGAAACTATTAGTATTTAGTCTGTAGACTGTCGTTACGTCATCACCTACAGAGAAACTATTAGTATTTAGTCTGAAGACTGTCGTTACGTCGTCACCTACAGAGAAACTATTAGTATTTAGTCTGAAGACTGTCGTTACGTCATCACCTACAGAGAAACTATTAGTATTTAGTCTGAAGACTGTCGTTACGTCATCACCTACAGAGAAACTATTAGTATTTAGTCTGAAGACTGTCGTTACGTCATCACCTACAGAGAAACTATTAGTATTTAGTCTGAAGACTGTCGTTACGTCGTCACCTACAGAGAAACTATTAGTATTTAGTCTGAAGACTGTCGTTACGTCATCACCTACAGAGAAACTATTAGTATTTAGTCTGAAGACTGTCGTTACGTCATCACCTACAGAGAAACTATTAGTATTTAGTCTGTAGACTGTCGTTACGTCATCACCTACAGAGAAACTATTAGTATTTAGTCTGAAGACTGTCGTTACGTCATCACCTACAGAGAAACTATTAGTATTTAGTCTGAAGACTGTCGTTACGTCATCACCTACAGAGAAACTATTAGTATTCAGTCTGAAGACTGTCGTTACGTCATCACCTACAGAGAAACTATTAGTATTTAGTCTGAAGACTGTCGTTACGTCATCACCTACAGAGAAACTATTAGTATTTAGTCTGAAGACTGTCGTTACGTCATCACCTACAGAGACACTATTAGTATTTAGTCTGAAGACTGTCGTTACGTCATCACCTACAGAGAAACTATTAGTATTTAGTCTGTAGACTGTCGTTACGTCATCACCTACAGAGAAACTATTAGTATTTAGTCTGAAGACTGTCGTTACGTCATCACCTACAGAGAAACTATTAGTATTTAGTCTGTAGACTGTCGTTACGTCATCACCTACAGAGAAACTATTAGTATTTAGTCTGAAGACTGTCGTTACGTCATCACCTACAGAGAAACTATTAGTATTCAGTCTGAAGACTGTCGTTACGTCATCACCTACAGAGAAACTATTAGTATTTAGTCTGAAGACTGTCGTTACGTCATCACCTACAGAGACACTATTAGTATTTAGTCTGTAGACTGTCGTTACGTCGTCACCTACAGAGACACTATTAGTATTTAGTCTGTAGACTGTCGTTACGTCATCACCTACAGAGATACTATTAGTATTTAGTCTGTAGACTGTCGTTACGTCATCACCTACAGAGAAACTATTAGTATTTAGTCTGAAGACTGTCGTTACGTCGTCACCTACAGAGAAACTATTAGTATTTAGTCTGAAGACTGTCGTTACGTCATCACCTACAGAGACACTATTAGTATTTAGTCTGAAGACTGTCGTTACGTCATCACCTACAGAGAAACTATTAGTATTTAGTCTGTAGACTGTCGTTACGTCATCACCTACAGAGAAACTATTAGTATTTAGTCTGAAGACTGTCGTTACGTCATCACCTACAGAGAAACTATTAGTATTTAGTCTGTAGACTGTCGTTACGTCGTCACCTACAGAGAAACTATTAGTATTTAGTCTGTAGACTGTCGTTACGTCGTCACCTACAGAGAAACTATTAGTATTTAGTCTGAAGACTGTCGTTACGTCGTCACCTACAGAGAAACTATTAGTATTTAGTCTGTAGACTGTCGTTACGTCGTCACCTACAGAGAAACTATTAGTATTTAGTCTGAAGACTGTCGTTACGTCGTCACCTACAGAGAAACTATTAGTATTTAGTCTGAAGACTGTCGTTACGTCGTCACCTACAGAGAAACTATTAGTATTTAGTCTGTAGACTGTCGTTACGTCATCACCTACAGAGAAACTATTAGTATTTAGTCTGTAGACTGTCGTTACGTCATCACCTACAGAGAAACTATTAGTATTTAGTCTGAAGACTGTCGTTACGTCATCACCTACAGAGACACTATTAGTATTTAGTCTGAAGACTGTCGTTACGTCATCACCTACAGAGAAACTATTAGTATTTAGTCTGTAGACTGTCGTTACGTCATCACCTACAGAGAAACTATTAGTATTTAGTCTGTAGACTGTCGTTACGTCATCACCTACAGAGACACTATTAGTATTTAGTCTGAAGACTGTCGTTACGTCATCACCTACAGAGAAACTATTAGTATTTAGTCTGAAGACTGTCGTTACGTCATCACCTACAGAGAAACTATTAGTATTTAGTCTGAAGACTGTCGTTACGTCATCACCTACAGAGAAACTATTAGTATTTAGTCTGAAGACTGTCGTTACGTCATCACCTACAGAGAAACTATTAGTATTTAGTCTGAAGATGTCGTTACGTCATCACCTACAGAGATACTATTAGTATTTAGTCTGAAGACTGTCGTTACGTCATCACCTACAGAGAAACTATTAGTATTTAGTCTGTAGACTGTCGTTACGTCATCACCTACAGAGAAACTATTAGTATTTAGTCTGAAGACTGTCGTTACGTCATCACCTACAGAGAAACTATTAGTATTTAGTCTGTAGACTGTCGTTACGTCATCACCTACAGAGAAACTATTAGTATTTAGTCTGAAGACTGTCGTTACGTCGTCACCTACAGAGAAACGATTAGTATTTAGTCTGAAGACTGTCGTTACGTCATCACCTACAGAGAAACTATTAGTATTTAGTCTGAAGACTGTCGTTACGTCATCACCTACAGAGAAACTATTAGTATTTAGTCTGAAGACTGTCGTTACGTCATCACCTACAGAGAAACTATTAGTATTTAGTCTGAAGACTGTCGTTACGTCGTCACCTACAGAGAAACTATTAGTATTTAGTCTGAAGACTGTCGTTACGTCATCACCTACAGAGAAACTATTAGTATTTAGTCTGAAGACTGTCGTTACGTCATCACCTACAGAGAAACTATTAGTATTTAGTCTGTAGACTGTCGTTACGTCATCACCTACAGAGAAACTATTAGTATTTAGTCTGAAGACTGTCGTTACGTCATCACCTACAGAGAAACTATTAGTATTTAGTCTGAAGACTGTCGTTACGTCGTCACCTACAGAGAAACTATTAGTATTCAGTCTGAAGACTGTCGTTACGTCATCACCTACAGAGAAACTATTAGTATTTAGTCTGAAGACTGTCGTTACGTCGTCACCTACAGAGAAACTATTAGTATTTAGTCTGAAGACTGTCGTTACGTCATCACCTACAGAGAAACTATTAGTATTTAGTCTGAAGACTGTCGTTACGTCATCACCTACAGAGAAACTATTAGTATTTAGTCTGTAGACTGTCGTTACGTCATCACCTACAGAGAAACTATTAGTATTTAGTCTGTAGACTGTCGTTACGTCATCACCTACAGAGAAACTATTAGTATTTAGTCTGTAGACTGTCGTTACGTCATCACCTACAGAGAAACTATTAGTATTTAGTCTGAAGACTGTCGTTACGTCATCACCTACAGAGAAACTATTAGTATTTAGTCTGTAGACTGTCGTTACGTCATCACCTACAGAGAAACTATTAGTATTTAGTCTGTAGACTGTCGTTACGTCATCACCTACAGAGAAACTATTAGTATTTAGTCTGAAGACTGTCGTTACGTCATCACCTACAGAGAAACTATTAGTATTTAGTCTGAAGACTGTCGTTACGTCATCACCTACAGAGAAACTATTAGTATTTAGTCTGAAGACTGTCGTTACGTCATCACCTACAGAGAAACTATTAGTATTTAGTCTGAAGACTGTCGTTACGTCATCACCTACAGAGAAACTATTAGTATTTAGTCTGTAGACTGTCGTTACGTCATCACCTACAGAGAAACTATTAGTATTTAGTCTGAAGACTGTCGTTACGTCATCACCTACAGAGAAACTATTAGTATTTAGTCTGTAGACTGTCGTTACGTCATCACCTACAGAGAAACTATTAGTATTTAGTCTGAAGACTGTCGTTACGTCATCACCTACAGAGAAACTATTAGTATTTAGTCTGAAGACTGTCGTTACGTCATCACCTACAGAGAAACTATTAGTATTCAGTCTGTAGACTGTCGTTACGTCATCACCTACAGAGAAACTATTAGTATTTAGTCTGAAGACTGTCGTTACGTCATCACCTACAGAGAAACTATTAGTATTTAGTCTGAAGACTGTCGTTACGTCATCACCTACAGAGAAACTATTAGTATTTAGTCTGAAGACTGTCGTTACGTCATCACCTACAGAGACACTATTAGTATTTAGTCTGTAGACTGTCGTTACGTCATCACCTACAGAGAAACTATTAGTATTTAGTCTGAAGACTGTCGTTACGTCATCACCTACAGAGAAACTATTAGTATTTAGTCTGAAGACTGTCGTTACGTCATCACCTACAGAGAAACTATTAGTATTTAGTCTGAAGACTGTCGTTACGTCATCACCTACAGAGAAACTATTAGTATTTAGTCTGAAGACTGTCGTTACGTCATCACCTACAGAGAAACTATTAGTATTTAGTCTGAAGACTGTCGTTACGTCATCACCTACAGAGAAACTATTAGTATTTAGTCTGAAGACTGTCGTTACGTCATCACCTACAGAGAAACTATTAGTATTTAGTCTGTAGACTGTCGTTACGTCATCACCTACAGAGAAACTATTAGTATTTAGTCTGAAGACTGTCGTTACGTCATCACCTACAGAGAAACTATTAGTATTTAGTCTGAAGACTGTCGTTACGTCGTCACCTACAGAGAAACTATTAGTATTCAGTCTGAAGACTGTCGTTACGTCATCACCTACAGAGAAACTATTAGTATTTAGTCTGAAGACTGTCGTTACGTCGTCACCTACAGAGAAACTATTAGTATTTAGTCTGAAGACTGTCGTTACGTCATCACCTACAGAGAAACTATTAGTATTTAGTCTGAAGACTGTCGTTACGTCATCACCTACAGAGAAACTATTAGTATTTAGTCTGTAGACTGTCGTTACGTCATCACCTACAGAGAAACTATTAGTATTTAGTCTGTAGACTGTCGTTACGTCATCACCTACAGAGAAACTATTAGTATTTAGTCTGTAGACTGTCGTTACGTCATCACCTACAGAGAAACTATTAGTATTTAGTCTGAAGACTGTCGTTACGTCATCACCTACAGAGAAACTATTAGTATTTAGTCTGTAGACTGTCGTTACGTCATCACCTACAGAGAAACTATTAGTATTTAGTCTGTAGACTGTCGTTACGTCATCACCTACAGAGAAACTATTAGTATTTAGTCTGAAGACTGTCGTTACGTCATCACCTACAGAGAAACTATTAGTATTTAGTCTGAAGACTGTCGTTACGTCATCACCTACAGAGAAACTATTAGTATTTAGTCTGAAGACTGTCGTTACGTCATCACCTACAGAGAAACTATTAGTATTTAGTCTGAAGACTGTCGTTACGTCATCACCTACAGAGAAACTATTAGTATTTAGTCTGAAGACTGTCGTTACGTCATCACCTACAGAGAAACTATTAGTATTTAGTCTGAAGACTGTCGTTACGTCATCACCTACAGAGAAACTATTAGTATTTAGTCTGAAGACTGTCGTTACGTCATCACCTACAGAGAAACTATTAGTATTTAGTCTGTAGACTGTCGTTACGTCATCACCTACAGAGAAACTATTAGTATTTAGTCTGAAGACTGTCGTTACGTCATCACCTACAGAGAAACTATTAGTATTTAGTCTGTAGACTGTCGTTACGTCATCACCTACAGAGAAACTATTAGTATTTAGTCTGAAGACTGTCGTTACGTCATCACCTACAGAGAAACTATTAGTATTTAGTCTGAAGACTGTCGTTACGTCATCACCTACAGAGAAACTATTAGTATTCAGTCTGTAGACTGTCGTTACGTCATCACCTACAGAGAAACTATTAGTATTTAGTCTGAAGACTGTCGTTACGTCATCACCTACAGAGAAACTATTAGTATTTAGTCTGAAGACTGTCGTTACGTCATCACCTACAGAGAAACTATTAGTATTTAGTCTGAAGACTGTCGTTACGTCATCACCTACAGAGACACTATTAGTATTTAGTCTGTAGACTGTCGTTACGTCATCACCTACAGAGAAACTATTAGTATTTAGTCTGAAGACTGTCGTTACGTCATCACCTACAGAGAAACTATTAGTATTTAGTCTGAAGACTGTCGTTACGTCATCACCTACAGAGAAACTATTAGTATTTAGTCTGAAGACTGTCGTTACGTCATCACCTACAGAGAAACTATTAGTATTTAGTCTGAAGACTGTCGTTACGTCATCACCTACAGAGAAACTATTAGTATTTAGTCTGAAGACTGTCGTTACGTCATCACCTACAGAGAAACTAT
>NC_092086.1:5654804-5718682 GCF_045679555.1 Salvelinus alpinus | reverse complement strand
AGAGATTGTTCCGGTTTGGAGTCGGAGGGACAGACTCTGGTCTCTATACAATGAAAACAGTTTTTACAGCAGATACTGTCTGCTATGAATTATAGGTATCTTTCACACAAATCTTAACCTTGTGACCCATTCTATATATCTGTTGATCGTCATGTCGGTTGAAACGGGTGTATCTCGGCTATAAAAGACCTTTGTACTTTTGTCTCGGGGGGCTCTCAACGAATGTGATCTGAGAGCGAATCGTCGACCAGCCACGACCAGCCATCATTATCGTAGAGCACTCAATCGATTCACTTTATATGTGTGTGCTTTGTATGAATAAGTGATTAAGGATTTAGTTTAAGTATAACTCTGACTTGTGTGATACGTTTGTCTCTCCTCATTTGATAGTAAAGGAAATTAACCAGCAGCACTTTCTGGAGGCACTGTGGGTAATAGGGCTCTCTGTTCTTTCTGTTTCTCCAACAGAGACGAGACATTTCTGGGGGCATTACAAGCATTCTGGCAGGAGGTAGTAAATCCAGGAGGTAGTAAATCCAGCAGGGTAGTAAATCCAGGAGGGTATTAAATCTAGGAGGGTAGTAAATCCAGGAGGTAGTAAATCCAGGAGGGTGGTAAATCCAGGAGGGTAGTAAATCCAGGAGGGTATTAAATCTAGGAGGGTAGTAAATCCAGGAGGTAGTAAATCCAGGAGGGTGGTAAATCCAGGAGGGTATTAAATCCAGGAGGGTATTAAATCCAGGAGGGGGGTAAATCCAGGAGGGTATTAAATCCAGGAGGGTGGTAAATCCAGGAGGGAATTAAATCCAGGAGGGTAGTAAATCCAGGAGGGTGGTAAATCCAGGAGGTAGTAAATCCAGGAGGGTTTTAAATCCAGGAGGGTAGTAAATCCAGGAGGGTGGTAAATCCAGGAGGTAGTAAATCCAGGAGGGTGGTAAATCCAGGAGGGTAGTAAATCCAGGAGGGTAGTAAATCCAGGAGGGTAGTAAATCCAGGAGGTAGTAAATCCAGGAGGTAGTAAATCCAGGAGGGTGGTAAATCCAGGACTGTAGTAAATCCAGGAGGTAGTAAATCCAGGAGGGTATTAAATCCAGGAGGGTATTAAATCCAGGAGGGTATTAAATCAAGGAGGGTATTAAATCCAGGAGGGGGGTAAATCCAGGAGGGTATTAAATCCAGGAGGGTAGTAAATCCAGGAGGGTGGTAAATCTAGGAGGTAGTAAATCCAGGAGGGTATTAAATCCAGGAGGGTATTAAATCCAGGAGGGTAGTAAATCCAGGAGGGTGGTAAATCTAGGAGGTAGTAAATCCAGGAGGGTATTAAATCTAGGAGGGTAATACATCCAGGAGGGTATTAATCCAGGAGGTAGTAAATCCAGGAGGGTATTAATCCAGGAGGGTGGTAAATCCAGGACTGTAGTAAATCCAGGAGGGAAATAAATCCATCAGGGTAATAAATCCAGGAGGGTGGTAAATCAAGGAGGGTATTAAATCCAGGAGGGTATTAAATCCAGGAGGGTAGTAAATCCAGGAGGGAAGTAAATCCAGGACTGTAGTTAATCCAGGAGGTAGTAAATCCAGGAGGGTGGTAAATTCAAGAGGTAGTAAATCCAAGAGGTAGTCAATCCAGGACTGTAGTAAATCCAGGAGGGTATTAAATCCAGGAGGTAGTAAATCCAGGGTACAGGGTAAAGGACTCTGGTCAACAGTAGTCCACCGTACAGGGAAAAGGACTCTGGTCAACAGTAGTCCACCGTACAGGGTAAAGGACTCTGGTCAACAGTAGTCCACCGTACAGGGAAAAGGACTCTGGTCTACAGTAGTTCACCGTACAGGGTAAAGGACTCTGGTCTACAGTAGTCCACCATACAGGGTAAAGGACTCTATTCAACAGTAGTCCACCGTACAGGGTAAAGGACTCTGGTCAACAGTAGTCCACCGTACAGGGTAAAGGACTCTGGTCTACAGTAGTCCACCGTACAGGGTAAAGGACTCTGGTCAACAGTAGTCCACCGTACAGGGTAAAGGACTCTGGTCAACAGTAGTCCATACAGGGTAAAGGACTCTGGTCAACAGTAGTCCACCCTACAGGGTAAAGGACTCTGGTCTACAGTAGTCCATACAGGGTAAAGGACTCTGGTCAACAGTAGTCCACCGTACAGGGTAAAGGACTCTGGTCAACAGTAGTCCACCGTACAAGGTAAAGGACTCTGGTCAACAGTAGTCCATACAGGGTAAAGGACTCTGGTCTACAGTAGTCCATACAGGGTAAAGGACTCTGGTCAACAGTAGTCCACCGTACAGGGTAAAGGACTCTGGTCTACAGTAGTCCACCGTACAGGGTAAAGGACTCTGGTCAACAGTAGTCCATACAGGGTAAAGGACTCTGGTCTACAGTAGTCCATACAGGGTAAAGGACTCTGGTCAACAGTAGTCCACCGTACAGGGTAAAGGACTCTGGTCTACAGTAGTCCACCGTACAGGGTAAAGGACTCTGGTCAACAGTAGTCCACCGTACAGGGAAAAGGACTCTGGTCAACAGTAGTCCACCGTACAGGGTAAAGGACTCTGGTCAACAGTAGTCCACCGTACAGGGAAAAGGACTCTGGTCTACAGTAGTTCACCGTACAGGGTAAAGGACTCTGGTCTACAGTAGTCCACCATACAGGGTAAAGGACTCTATTCAACAGTAGTCCACCGTACAGGGTAAAGGACTCTGGTCAACAGTAGTCCACCGTACAGGGTAAAGGACTCTGGTCTACAGTAGTCCACCGTACAGGGTAAAGGACTCTGGTCTACAGTAGTCCACCATACAGGTTAAAGGACTCTGGTCTACAGTAGTCCACCGTACAGGGTAAAGGACTCTGGTCAACAGTAGTCCACCGTACAGGGTAAAGGACTCTGGTCAACAGTAGTCCACCGTACAGGGAAAAGGACTCTGGTCAACAGTAGTCCACCGTACAGGGTAAAGGACTCTGGTCAACAGTAGTCCACCGTACAGGGAAAAGGACTCTGGTCTACAGTAGTTCACCGTACAGGGTAAAGGACTCTGGTCTACAGTAGTCCACCATACAGGGTAAAGGACTCTATTCAACAGTAGTCCACCGTACAGGGTAAAGGACTCTGGTCAACAGTAGTCCACCGTACAGGGTAAAGGACTCTGGTCTACAGTAGTCCACCGTACAGGGTAAAGGACTCTGGTCAACAGTAGTCCACCGTACAGGGTAAAGGACTCTGGTCAACAGTAGTCCATACAGGGTAAAGGACTCTGGTCAACAGTAGTCCACCCTACAGGGTAAAGGACTCTGGTCTACAGTAGTCCATACAGGGTAAAGGACTCTGGTCAACAGTAGTCCACCGTACAGGGTAAAGGACTCTGGTCTACAGTAGTCCACCGTACAGGGTAAAGGACTCTGGTCAACAGTAGTCCATACAGGGTAAAGGACTCTGGTCAACAGTAGTCCATACAGGGTAAAGGACTCTGGTCAACAGTAGTCCATACAGGGTAAAGGACTCTGGTCAACAGTAGTCCATACAGGGTAAAGGACTCTTGTCTACAGTAGTCCACCGTACAGGGAAAAGGACTCTGGTCAACAGTAGTCCACCGTACAGGGTAAAGGACTCTGGTCAACAGTAGTCCATTGTACAGGGTAAAGGACTCTGGTCTACAGTAGTCCACCGTACAGGGTAAAGGACTCTGGTCAACAGTAGTCCACCGTACAGGGTAAAGGACTCTGGTCTACAGTAGTCCATACAGGGTAAAGGACTCTGGTCAACAGTAGTCCACCGTACAGGGTAAAGGACTCTGGTCTACAGTAGTCCACCATACAGGTTAAAGGACTCTGGTCAACAGTAGTCCATACAGGGTAAAGGACTCTGGTCTACAGTAGTCCATACAGGGTAAAGGACTCTGGTCTACAGTAGTCCATACAGGGTAAAGGACTCTGGTCTACAGTAGTCCACCATACAGGTTAAAGGACTCTGGTCAACAGTAGTCCATACAGGGTAAAGGACTCTGGTCAACAGTAGTCCACCGTACAGGGTAAAGGACTCTGGTCTACAGTAGTCCATACAGGGTAAAGGACTCTGGTCAACAGTAGTCCACCGTACAGGGTAAAGGACTCTGGTCAACAGTAGTTCACCATACAGGGTAAAGGACTCTGGTCAACAGTAGTCCACCATACAGGGTAAAGGACTCTGGTCAACAGTAGTCCACCATACAGGGTAAAGGACTCTGGTCTACAGTAGTCCACCATACAGGGTAAAGGACTCTGGTCAACAGTAGTCCACCGTACAGGGTAAAGGACTCTGGTCTACAGTAGTCCATACAGGGTAAAGGACTCTGGTCTACAGTAGTCCACCATACAGGGTAAAGGACTCTGGTCAACAGTAGTCCACCGTACAGGGTAAAGGACTCTGGTCAACAGTAGTCCACCGTACAGGGTAAAGGACTCTGGTCAACAGTAGTCCACCATACAGGGTAAAGGACTCTGGTCAACAGTAGTCCATACAGGGTAAAGGACTCTGGTCTACAGTAGTCCACCATACAGGGTAAAGGACTCTGGTCAACAGTAGTCCACCGTACAGGGTAAAGGACTCTGGTCAACAGTAGTCCACCGTACAGGGTAAAGGACTCTGGTCAACAGTAGTCCACCGTACAGGGTAAAGGACTCTGGTCTACAGTAGTCCACCGTACAGGGTAAAGGACTCTGGTCAACAGTAGTCCACCGTACAGGGTAAAGGACTCTGGTCAACAGTAGTCCACCGTACAGGGTAAAGGACTCTGGTCAACAGTAGTCCATACAGGGTAAAGGACTCTGGTCTACAGTAGTCCACCGTACAGGGTAAAGGACTCTGGTCAACAGTAGTCCATACAGGGTAAAGGACTCTGGTCAACAGTAGTCCATACAGGGTAAAGGACTCTGGTCAACAGTAGTCCACCGTACAGGGTAAAGGACTCTGGTCAACAGTAGTCCATACAGGGTAAAGGACTCTGGTCTACAGTAGTCCACCGTACAGGGTAAAGGACTCTGGTCTACAGTAGTCCACCGTACAGGGTAAAGGACTCTGGTCAACAGTAGTCCACCATACAGGGTAAAGGACTCTGGTCAACAGTAGTCCACAGTACAGGGTAAAGGACTCTGGTCTACAGTAGTCCACCGTACAGGGTAAAGGACGCTGGTCAACAGTAGTCCACCGTACAGGGTAAAGGACTCTGGTCAACAGTAGACCACCGTACAGGGAAACGGACTCTGGTCAACAGTAGTCCATACAGGGTAAAGGACTCTGGTCAACAGTAGACCACCGTACAGGGTAAAGGACTCTGGTCTACAGTAGTCCACCATACAGGGTAAAGGACTCTGGTCAACAGTAGTCCATACAGGGTAAAGGACTCTGGTCCACAGTAGTCCACCGTACAGGGAAAAGGACTCTGGTCAACAGTAGTCCACCGTACAGGGTAAAGGACTCTGGTCAACAGTAGTCCACCGTACAGGGTAAAGGACTCTGGTCTACAGTAGTCCACCGTACAGGGTAAAGGACTCTGGTCAACAGTAGTCCACCGTACAGGGTAAAGGACTCTGGTCTACAGTAGTCCACCATACAGGGTAAAGGACTCTGGTCAACAGTAGTCCACCGTACAGGGTAAAGGACTCCTGTCAACAGTAGTCCACCGTACAGGGTAAAGGACTCTGGTCAACAGTAGTCCACCGTACAGGGTAAAGGACTCTGGTCTACAGTAGTCCACCGTACAGGGTAAAGGACTCTGGTCAACAGTAGTCCACCGTACAGGGTAAAGGACTAAGGTTAACAGTTGTCCACCGTACAGGGTAAAGGACTCTGGTCTACAGTAGTCCACCGTACAGGGTAAAGGACTCTGGTCAACAGTAGTCCACCGTACAAGGTAAAGGACTCTGGTCTACAGTAGTCCACCGTACAGGGTAAAGGACTCTGGTCTACAGTAGTCCATACAGGGTAAAGGACTCTGGTCAACAGTAGTCCACCATACAGGGTAAAGGACTCAGGTCAACAGTAGTCCACCGTACAGGGTAAAGGACTCTGGTCAACAGTAGTCCACCGTACAGGGTAAAGGACTCTGGTCAACAGTAGTCCACCGTACAGGGTAAAGGACTCTGGTCTACAGTAGTCCACCGTACAGGGTAAAGGACTCTGGTCAACAGTAGTCCACCGTACAGGGTAAAGGACTCTGGTCAACAGTAGTCCACCGTACAGGGTAAAGGACTCTGGTCGACAGTAGTCCACCGTACAGGGTATAGGACTCTGGTCAACAGTAGTCCACCGTACAGGGTAAAGGACTCTGGTCAACAGTAGTCCATACAGGGTAAAGGACTCTGGTCAACAGTAGTCCATACAGGGTAAAGGACTCTGGTCAACAGTAGTCCATACAGGGTAAAGGACTCTGGTCAACAGTAGTCCATACAGGGTAAAGGACTCTTGTCTACAGTAGTCCACCGTACAGGGAAAAGGACTCTGGTCAACAGTAGTCCACCGTACAGGGTAAAGGACTCTGGTCAACAGTAGTCCATTGTACAGGGTAAAGGACTCTGGTCTACAGTAGTCCACCGTACAGGGTAAAGGACTCTGGTCTACAGTAGTCCACCATACAGGTTAAAGGACTCTGGTCTACAGTAGTCCATACAGGGTAAAGGACTCTGGTCAACAGTAGTCCACCGTACAGGGTAAAGGACTCTGGTCTACAGTAGTCCACCATACAGGTTAAAGGACTCTGGTCAACAGTAGTCCATACAGGGTAAAGGACTCTGGTCTACAGTAGTCCATACAGGGTAAAGGACTCTGGTCTACAGTAGTCCATACAGGGTAAAGGACTCTGGTCTACAGTAGTCCACCATACAGGTTAAAGGACTCTGGTCAACAGTAGTCCATACAGGGTAAAGGACTCTGGTCAACAGTAGTCCACCGTACAGGGTAAAGGACTCTGGTCTACAGTAGTCCATACAGGGTAAAGGACTCTGGTCAACAGTAGTCCATACAGGGTAAAGGACTCTGGTCAACAGTAGTCCACCGTACAGGGTAAAGGACTCTGGTCAACAGTAGTTCACCATACAGGGTAAAGGACTCTGGTCAACAGTAGTCCACCATACAGGGTAAAGGACTCTGGTCAACAGTAGTTCACCATACAGGGTAAAGGACTCTGGTCTACAGTAGTCCACCATACAGGGTAAAGGACTCTGGTCAACAGTAGTCCACCGTACAGGGTAAAGGACTCTGGTCTACAGTAGTCCATACAGGGTAAAGGACTCTGGTCTACAGTAGTCCATACAGGGTAAAGGACTCTGGTCTACAGTAGTCCACCATACAGGGTAAAGGACTCTGGTCAACAGTAGTCCATACAGGGTAAAGGACTCTGGTCAACAGTAGTCCACCGTACAGGGTAAAGGACTCTGGTCAACAGTAGTCCATTCAGGGTAAAGGACTCTGGTCTACAGTAGTCCATACAGGGTAAAGGACTCTGGTCTACAGTAGTCCACCATACAGGGTAAAGGACTCTGGTCAACAGTAGTCCACCGTACAGGGTAAAGGACTCTGGTCAACAGTAGTCCACCGTACAGGGTAAAGGACTCTGGTCAACAGTAGTCCATACAGGGTAAAGGACTCTGGTCTACAGTAGTCCACCATACAGGGTAAAGGACTCTGGTCAACAGTAGTCCACCGTACAGGGTAAAGGACTCTGGTCAACAGTAGTCCACCGTACAGGGTAAAGGACTCTGGTCAACAGTAGTCCACCGTACAGGGTAAAGGACTCTGGTCTACAGTAGTCCACCGTACAGGGTAAAGGACTCTGGTCAACAGTAGTCCACCGTACAGGGTAAAGGACTCTGGTCAACAGTAGTCCACCGTACAGGGTAAAGGACTCTGGTCAACAGTAGTCCATACAGGGTAAAGGACTCTGGTCTACAGTAGTCCACCGTACAGGGTAAAGGACTCTGGTCAACAGTAGTCCATACAGGGTAAAGGACTCTGGTCAACAGTAGTCCATACAGGGTAAAGGACTCTGGTCAACAGTAGTCCACCGTACAGGGTAAAGGACTCTGGTCAACAGTAGTCCATACAGGGTAAAGGACTCTGGTCTACAGTAGTCCACCGTACAGGGTAAAGGACTCTGGTCTACAGTAGTCCACCGTACAGGGTAAAGGACTCTGGTCTACAGTAGTCCATACAGGGTAAAGGACTCTGGTCTACAGAGTCAGGATACAGGGTACAGGCTCGGCGTACAAATCCACCGGAGGGTAAAGGACTCTGGTCTACAGTAGTTCACCATACAGGTACGAAGGACTCTGTTAAAGTAGTCCACCTACAGGTAGGATTGTGAACAGAGCACCACAGGGTAAAGGACTCTGGTCTACAGTAGTCCACCGTACAGGGTAAAGGACTCTGGTCAACAGTAGTCCACCGTACAGGGTAAAGGACTCTGGTCTACAGTAGTCCACCATACAGGGTAAAGGACTCTGGTCAACAGTAGTCCACCGTACAGGGTAAAGGACTCCTGTCAACAGTAGTCCACCGTACAGGGTAAAGGACTCTGGTCAACAGTAGTCCACCGTACAGGGTAAAGGACTCTGGTCTACAGTAGTCCACCGTACAGGGTAAAGGACTCTGGTCAACAGTAGTCCACCGTACAGGGTAAAGGACTAAGGTTAACAGTAGTCCACCGTACAGGGTAAAGGACTCTGGTCTACAGTAGTCCACCGTACAGGGTAAAGGACTCTGGTCAACAGTAGTCCACCGTACAAGGTAAAGGACTCTGGTCTACAGTAGTCCACCGTACAGGGTAAAGGACTCTGGTCTACAGTAGTCCATACAGGGTAAAGGACTCTGGTCAACAGTAGTCCACCATACAGGGTAAAGGACTCTGGTCAACAGTAGTCCACCGTACAGGGTAAAGGACTCTGGTCAACAGTAGTCCACCGTACAGGGTAAAGGACTCTGGTCAACAGTAGTCCACCGTACAGGGTAAAGGACTCTGGTCTACAGTAGTCCACCGTACAGGGTAAAGGACTCTGGTCAACAGTAGTCCACCGTACAGGGTAAAGGACTCTGGTCAACAGTAGTCCACCGTACAGGGTAAAGGACTCTGGTCTACAGTAGTCCACCGTACAGGGTATAGGACTCTGGTCAACAGTAGTCCACCGTACAGGGTAAAGGACTCTGGTCAACAGTAGTCCATACAGGGTAAAGGACTCTGGTCAACAGTAGTCCATACAGGGTAAAGGACTCTGGTCAACAGTAGTCCATACAGGGTAAAGGACTCTGGTCAACAGTAGTCCATACAGGGTAAAGGACTCTTGTCTACAGTAGTCCACCGTACAGGGAAAAGGACTCTGGTCAACAGTAGTCCACCGTACAGGGTAAAGGACTCTGGTCAACAGTAGTCCATTGTACAGGGTAAAGGACTCTGGTCTACAGTAGTCCACCGTACAGGGTAAAGGACTCTGGTCTACAGTAGTCCACCATACAGGTTAAAGGACTCTGGTCTACAGTAGTCCATACAGGGTAAAGGACTCTGGTCAACAGTAGTCCACCGTACAGGGTAAAGGACTCTGGTCTACAGTAGTCCACCATACAGGTTAAAGGACTCTGGTCAACAGTAGTCCATACAGGGTAAAGGACTCTGGTCTACAGTAGTCCATACAGGGTAAAGGACTCTGGTCTACAGTAGTCCATACAGGGTAAAGGACTCTGGTCTACAGTAGTCCACCATACAGGTTAAAGGACTCTGGTCAACAGTAGTCCATACAGGGTAAAGGACTCTGGTCAACAGTAGTCCACCGTACAGGGTAAAGGACTCTGGTCTACAGTAGTCCATACAGGGTAAAGGACTCTGGTCAACAGTAGTCCATACAGGGTAAAGGACTCTGGTCAACAGTAGTCCACCGTACAGGGTAAAGGACTCTGGTCAACAGTAGTTCACCATACAGGGTAAAGGACTCTGGTCAACAGTAGTCCACCATACAGGGTAAAGGACTCTGGTCAACAGTAGTTCACCATACAGGGTAAAGGACTCTGGTCTACAGTAGTCCACCATACAGGGTAAAGGACTCTGGTCAACAGTAGTCCACCGTACAGGGTAAAGGACTCTGGTCTACAGTAGTCCATACAGGGTAAAGGACTCTGGTCTACAGTAGTCCATACAGGGTAAAGGACTCTGGTCTACAGTAGTCCACCATACAGGGTAAAGGACTCTGGTCAACAGTAGTCCATACAGGGTAAAGGACTCTGGTCAACAGTAGTCCACCGTACAGGGTAAAGGACTCTGGTCAACAGTAGTCCATTCAGGGTAAAGGACTCTGGTCTACAGTAGTCCATACAGGGTAAAGGACTCTGGTCTACAGTAGTCCACCATACAGGGTAAAGGACTCTGGTCAACAGTAGTCCACCGTACAGGGTAAAGGACTCTGGTCAACAGTAGTCCACCGTACAGGGTAAAGGACTCTGGTCAACAGTAGTCCATACAGGGTAAAGGACTCTGGTCTACAGTAGTCCACCATACAGGGTAAAGGACTCTGGTCAACAGTAGTCCACCGTACAGGGTAAAGGACTCTGGTCAACAGTAGTCCACCGTACAGGGTAAAGGACTCTGGTCAACAGTAGTCCACCGTACAGGGTAAAGGACTCTGGTCTACAGTAGTCCACCGTACAGGGTAAAGGACTCTGGTCAACAGTAGTCCACCGTACAGGGTAAAGGACTCTGGTCAACAGTAGTCCACCGTACAGGGTAAAGGACTCTGGTCAACAGTAGTCCATACAGGGTAAAGGACTCTGGTCTACAGTAGTCCACCGTACAGGGTAAAGGACTCTGGTCAACAGTAGTCCATACAGGGTAAAGGACTCTGGTCAACAGTAGTCCATACAGGGTAAAGGACTCTGGTCAACAGTAGTCCACCGTACAGGGTAAAGGACTCTGGTCAACAGTAGTCCATACAGGGTAAAGGACTCTGGTCTA
Source organism: Salvelinus alpinus (assembly GCF_045679555.1). Lineage (NCBI taxonomy): Eukaryota > Metazoa > Chordata > Actinopteri > Salmoniformes > Salmonidae > Salvelinus > Salvelinus alpinus. Next base: position 5,707,701 of record NC_092086.1, on the reverse strand, counting down.
CAGTAGTCCACCGTACAGGGTAAAGGACTCTGGTCTACAGTAGTCCACCGTACAGGGTAAAGGACTCTGGTCAACAGTAGTCCACCATACAGGGTAAAGGACTCTGGTCAACAGTAGTCCACAGTACAGGGTAAAGGACTCTGGTCTACAGTAGTCCACCGTACAGGGTAAAGGACTCTGGTCAACAGTAGTCCACCGTACAGGGTAAAGGACTCTGGTCAACAGTAGACCACCGTACAGGGAAACGGACTCTGGTCAACAGTAGTCCATACAGGGTAAAGGACTCTGGTCAACAGTAGACCACCGTACAGGGTAAAGGACTCTGGTCTACAGTAGTCCACCATACAGGGTAAAGGACTCTGGTCAACAGTAGTCCATACAGGGTAAAGGACTCTGGTCCACAGTAGTCCACCGTACAGGGAAAAGGACTCTGGTCAACAGTAGTCCACCGTACAGGGTAAAGGACTCTGGTCAACAGTAGTCCACCGTACAGGGTAAAGGACTCTGGTCTACAGTAGTCCACCGTACAGGGTAAAGGACTCTGGTCAACAGTAGTCCACCGTACAGGGTAAAGGACTCTGGTCTACAGTAGTCCACCATACAGGGTAAAGGACTCTGGTCAACAGTAGTCCACCGTACAGGGTAAAGGACTCCTGTCAACAGTAGTCCACCGTACAGGGTAAAGGACTCTGGTCAACAGTAGTCCACCGTACAGGGTAAAGGACTCTGGTCTACAGTAGTCCACCGTACAGGGTAAAGGACTCTGGTCAACAGTAGTCCACCGTACAGGGTAAAGGACTAAGGTTAACAGTAGTCCACCGTACAGGGTAAAGGACTCTGGTCTACAGTAGTCCACCGTACAGGGTAAAGGACTCTGGTCAACAGTAGTCCACCGTACAAGGTAAAGGACTCTGGTCTACAGTAGTCCACCGTACAGGGTAAAGGACTCTGGTCTACAGTAGTCCATACAGGGTAAAGGACTCTGGTCAACAGTAGTCCACCATACAGGGTAAAGGACTCTGGTCAACAGTAGTCCACCGTACAGGGTAAAGGACTCTGGTCAACAGTAGTCCACCGTACAGGGTAAAGGACTCTGGTCAACAGTAGTCCACCGTACAGGGTAAAGGACTCTGGTCTACAGTAGTCCACCGTACAGGGTAAAGGACTCTGGTCAACAGTAGTCCACCGTACAGGGTAAATGACTCTGGTCAACAGTAGTCCACCGTACAGGGTAAAGGACTCTGGTCTACAGTAGTCCACCGTACAGGGTATAGGACTCTGGTCAACAGTAGTCCACCGTACAGGGTAAAGGACTCTGGTCAACAGTAGTCCATACAGGGTAAAGGACTCTGGTCAACAGTAGTCCATACAGGGTAAAGGACTCTGGTCAACAGTAGTCCATACAGGGTAAAGGACTCTGGTCAACAGTAGTCCATACAGGGTAAAGGACTCTTGTCTACAGTAGTCCACCGTACAGGGAAAAGGACTCTGGTCAACAGTAGTCCACCGTACAGGGTAAAGGATTCTGGTCAACAGTAGTCCATTGTACAGGGTAAAGGACTCTGGTCTACAGTAGTCCACCGTACAGGGTAAAGGACTCTGGTCAACAGTAGTCCACCGTACAGGGTAAAGGACTCTGGTCTACAGTAGTCCATACAGGGTAAAGGACTCTGGTCAACAGTAGTCCACCGTACAGGGTAAAGGACTCTGGTCTACAGTAGTCCACCATACAGGTTAAAGGACTCTGGTCAACAGTAGTCCATACAGGGTAAAGGACTCTGGTCTACAGTAGTCCATACAGGGTAAAGGACTCTGGTCTACAGTAGTCCATACAGGGTAAAGGACTCTGGTCAACAGTAGTCCACCGTACAGGGTAAAGGACTCCTGTCAACAGTAGTCCACCGTACAGGGTAAAGGACTCTGGTCAACAGTAGTCCACCGTACAGGGTAAAGGACTCTGGTCTACAGTAGTCCACCGTACAGGGTAAAGGACTCTGGTCAACAGTAGTCCACCGTACAGGGTAAAGGACTAAGGTTAACAGTAGTCCACCGTACAGGGTAAAGGACTCTGGTCTACAGTAGTCCACCGTACAGGGTAAAGGACTCTGGTCAACAGTAGTCCACCGTACAGGGTAAAGGACTCTGGTCTACAGTAGTCCACCGTACAGGGTAAAGGACTCTGGTCTACAGTAGTCCATACAGGGTAAAGGACTCTGGTCAACAGTAGTCCACCATACAGGGTAAAGGACTCTGGTCAACAGTAGTCCACCGTACAGGGTAAAGGACTCTGGTCAACAGTAGTCCACCGTACAGGGTAAAGGACTCTGGTCAACAGTAGTCCACCGTACAGGGTAAAGGACTCTGGTCTACAGTAGTCCACCGTACAGGGTAAAGGACTCTGGTCAACAGTAGTCCACCGTACAGGGTAAATGACTCTGGTCAACAGTAGTCCACCGTACAGGGTAAAGGACTCTGGTCTACAGTAGTCCACCGTACAGGGTAAAGGACTCTGGTCAACAGTAGTCCACCGTACAGGGTAAAGGACTCTGGTCAACAGTAGTCCACCGTACAGGGTAAAGGACTCTGGTCAACAGTAGTCCACCGTACAGGGTAAAGGACTCTGGTCAACAGTAGTCCACCGTACAGGGTAAAGGACTCTGGTCAACAGTAGTCCATACAGGGTAAAGGACTCTGGTCAACAGTAGTCCACCGTACAGGGTAAAGGACTCTGGTCTACAGTAGTCCACCGTACAGGGTAAAGGACTCTGGTCAACAGTAGTCCATACAGGGTAAAGGACTCTGGTCAACAGTAGTCCACCGTACAGGGTAAAGGACTCTGGTCTACAGTAGTCCACCGTACAGGGTAAAGGACTCTGGTCAACAGTAGTCCACCGTACAGGGTAAAGGACTCTGGTCAACAGTAGTCCATACAGGGTAAAGGACTCTGGTCTACAGTAGTCCATACAGGGTAAAGGACTCTGGTCTACAGTAGTCCACCGTACAGGGTAAAGGACTCTGGTCTTCCGGGTTGGAGCGTGCGGTCGCATTCGCACTTCGGTCCGCAGGTAGTATAACTTTTCATTACATTTCATTACATTTCATTATAGTACAACGGTTTGATTTGTCTAATCTTAGCAATTTCTTCTTAGCTAGCTACATAGCCGTCTTTGTATCAAAGATAATTGCGTAATTATCGTATTTCGTCGTTCTAACGTAGTCTACACTGCTATCTGCCCAGCAGCTAGCCAGCTAGCAAACGTCCACCGTCTACCGAATAGCAGCACTGTAGAAACTATTACACTCAACTGAACGACTTGATTAGTGTAGTGTTAGCTAGCTACATAGTTGTCTTTGCGGTCTTCGTATCCAAGATAATTGTGTAGTTTAGAGTGTGTAGTTTTAGAGTGATTATCTTAATTTACCGAGGTTAGCTAGCCAGCTATTTGTCGTCCTTAACGTAGGAGACACTGCTAGCTAGCCAACAGCTAGCCAACGTCTACCGAATAGAACTTCCGCACTCAACAACCCGGTCGCATTCCGCTTCGCTCCACAGGTAGTATCACATTTTCATTTCATTTCATTACAGTACAACGGTTTGATTTGTTTGATCGTAGCTAGCTACATAGCTAGCTACATAGCCGTCTTTGTATCAAAGATAATTGTGTAGTCTAGAGCGATTTTCTAGGTTAGCTAGCCAGCTATTGTCGTTCTTTTAACGCAACGTAACGTAATCAACACTGCTAGCTAGCCAGCTAGCCCCCGAATAGCAGCACTGTAGAAACTATTACACTCAACGGAACGACTTGATTAGTGTAGTGTCAACAACGCAGCCACTGCCAGCTAGCCTACAAAGTCAACAACGCAGCCACTGCCAGCTAGCCTACTTCAGCAGTACTGTATCATTTTAATCATTTTAGTCAATAAGATTCTTGCTACGTAAGCTTAACTTTCTGAACATTCGAGACGTATAGTCCACTTGTCATTCCAATCTCCTTTGCATTAGCGTAGCCTCTTCTGTAGCCTGTCAACTATGTGTCTGTCTATCCCTGTTCTCTCCTCTCTGCACAGACCATACAAACGCTCCACACCGCGTGGCCGCGGCCACCCTAATCTGGTGGTCCCAGCGCGCACGACCCACGTGGAGTTCCAGGTCTCCGGTAGCCTCTGGAACTGCCGATCTGCGGCCAACAAGGCAGAGTTCATCTCAGCCTATGCCTCCCTCCAGTCCCTCGACTTCTTGGCACTGACGGAAACATGGATCACCACAGATAACACTGCTACTCCTACTGCTCTCTCTTCGTCCGCCCACGTGTTCTCGCACACCCCGAGAGCTTCTGGTCAGCGGGGTGGTGGCACCGGGATCCTCATCTCTCCCAAGTGGTCATTCTCTCTTTCTCCCCTTACCCATCTGTCTATCGCCTCCTTTGAATTCCATGCTGTCACAGTTACCAGCCCTTTCAAGCTTAACATCCTTATCATTTATCGCCCTCCAGGTTCCCTCGGAGAGTTCATCAATGAGCTTGATGCCTTGATAAGCTCCTTTCCTGAGGACGGCTCACCTCTCACAGTTCTGGGCGACTTTAACCTCCCCACGTCTACCTTTGACTCATTCCTCTCTGCCTCCTTCTTTCCACTCCTCTCCTCTTTTGACCTCACCCTCTCACCTTCCCCCCCTACTCACAAGGCAGGCAATACGCTCGACCTCATCTTTACTAGATGCTGTTCTTCCACTAACCTCATTGCAACTCCCCTCCAAGTCTCCGACCACTACCTTGTATCCTTTTCCCTCTCGCTCTCATCCAACACTTCCCACACTGCCCCTACTCGGATGGTATCGCGCCGTCCCAACCTTCGCTCTCTCTCCCCCGCTACTCTCTCCTCTTCCATCCTATCATCTCTTCCCTCTGCTCAAACCTTCTCCAACCTATCTCCTGATTCTGCCTCCTCAACCCTCCTCTCCTCCCTTTCTGCATCCTTTGACTCTCTATGTCCCCTATCCTCCAGGCCGGCTCGGTCCTCCCCTCCCGCTCCGTGGCTCGACGACTCATTGCGAGCTCACAGAACAGGGCTCCGGGCAGCCGAGCGGAAATGGAGGAAAACTCGCCTCCCTGCGGACCTGGCATCCTTTCACTCCCTCCTCTCTACATTTTCCTCTTCTGTCTCTGCTGCTAAAGCCACTTTCTACCACTCTAAATTCCAAGCATCTGCCTCTAACCCTAGGAAGCTCTTTGCCACCTTCTCCTCCCTCCTGAATCCTCCTCCCCCTCCCCCCCTCCTCCCTCTCTGCAGATGACTTCGTCAACCATTTTGAAAAGAAGGTCAACGACATCCGATCCTCGTTTGCTAAGTCAAACGACACCGCTGGTTCTGCTCACACTGCCCTACCCTGTGCTCTGAACTCTTTCTCCCCTCTCTCTCCAGATGAAATCTCGCGTCTTGTGACGGCCGGCCGCCCAACAACCTGCCCGCTTGACCCTATCCCCTCCTCTCTTCTCCAGACCATTTCCGGAGACCTTCTCCCTTACCTCACCTCGCTCATCAACTCATCCCTGACCACTGCCTACGTCCCTTCCGTCTTCAAGAGAGCGAGAGTTGCACCCCTTCTGAAAAAACCTACACTCGATCCCTCCGATGTCAACAACTACAGACCAGTATCCCTTCTTTCTTTTCTCTCCAAAACTCTTGAACGTGCCGTCCTTGGCCAGCTCTCCCGCTATCTCTCTCAGAATGACCTTCTTGATCCAAATCAGTCAGGTTTCAAGACTAGTCATTCAACTGAGACTGCTCTTCTCTGTATCACGGAGGCGCTCCGCACTGCTAAAGCTAACTCTCTCTCCTCTGCTCTCATCCTTCTAGACCTATCGGCTGCCTTCGATACTGTGAACCATCAGATCCTCCTCTCCACCCTCTCCGAGTTGGGCATCTCCGGCGCGGCCCACGCTTGGATTGCGTCCTACCTGACAGGTCGCTCCTACCAGGTGGCGTGGCGAGAATCTGTCTCCTCACCACGTGCTCTCACCACTGGTGTCCCCCAGGGCTCTGTTCTAGGCCCTCTCCTATTCTCGCTATACACCAAGTCACTTGGCTCTGTCATAATCTCACATGGTCTCTCCTATCATTGCTATGCAGACGACACACAATTAATCTTCTCCTTTCCCCCTTCTGATGACCAGGTGGCGAATCGCATCTCTGCATGTCTGGCAGACATATCAGTGTGGATGACGGATCACCACCTCAAGCTGAACCTCGGCAAGACGGAGCTGCTCTTCCTCCCGGGGAAGGACTGCCCGTTCCATGATCTCGCCATCACGGTTGACAACTCCATTGTGTCCTCCTCCCAGAGCGCTAAGAACCTTGGCGTGATCCTGGACAACACCCTGTCGTTCTCAACTAACATCAAGGCGGCGGCCCGTTCCTGTAGGTTCATGCTCTACAACATCCGCAGAGTACGACCCTGCCTCACACAGGAAGCGGCGCAGGTCCTAATCCAGGCACTTGTCATCTCCCGTCTGGATTACTGCAACTCGCTGTTGGCTGGGCTCCCTGCCTGTGCCATTAAACCCCTACAACTCATCCAGAACGCCGCAGCCCGTCTGGTGTTCAACCTTCCCAAGTTCTCTCACGTCACCCCGCTCCTCCGCTCTCTCCACTGGCTTCCAGTTGAAGCTCGCATCCGCTACAAGACCATGGTGCTTGCCTACGGAGCTGTGAGGGGAACGGCACCTCAGTACCTCCAGGCTCTGATCAGGCCCTACACCCAAACAAGGGCACTGCGTTCATCCACCTCTGGCCTGCTCGCCTCCCTACCACTGAGGAAGTACAGTTCCCGCTCAGCCCAGTCAAAACTGTTCGCTGCTCTGGCCCCCCAATGGTGGAACAAACTCCCTCACGACGCCAGGACAGCGGAGTCAATCACCACCTTCCGGAGACACCTGAAACCCCACCTCTTTAAGGAATACCTAGGATAGGATAAAGTAATCCTTCTCACCCCCCCCCCCCCCCCCCCTTAAAAGATTTAGATGCACTATTGTAAAGTGGCTGTTCCACTGGATGTCATAAGGTGAATGCACCAATTTGTAAGTCGCTCTGGATAAGAGCGTCTGCTAAATGACTTAAATGTAATGTATGTAAATGTCTACAGTAGTCCATACAGGGTAAAGGACTCTGGTCAACAGTAGTCCATACAGGGTAAAGGACTCTGGTCAACAGTAGTCCACCGTACAGGGTAAAGGACTCTGGTCAACAGTAGTCCACCGTACAGGGTAAAGGACTCTGGTCAACAGTAGTCCACCGTACAGGGTAAAGGACTCTGGTCAACAGTAGTCCACCGTACAGGGAAAAGGACTCTGGTCTACAGTAGTCCACCGTACAGGGTAAAGGGTGTCATTTGGTAAGCAACCATTCTTTATTTCCAGAGGGTCAACATTACGACAGACATCTGCCAGAGCTCCTGATAGAAACACCAGGCGTATCTGTTCTATATACAATATTTCTACGTTAAACATTACACAACATTGTGGTCTAAGAAATATGGATCCCGCTCACCGCCCAGACCTAATCCAATCAGCACACTGTGTTTATGTCAGGAGGTATTCTGAGATTCACATTTGACCTTTACATCTCCTCATAGGAGGATGTTATTGCGAGTGACATTTCTTCACACACACGCACCACACACACAGACACACAACTACACACACACACACACACACACACACACACACACACACACACACACACACACACACACACACACACACACACACACACACACACACACACCACACACACAGACACACACACACACACACACACACACACACACACACACACACACACACACACACACACACACACACACACACACACACACCACATAGACACCACATAGACACACACACACACAGACACACACACACCACACACACAAACACACACACACACACACACACACACACACACACACACACACACACACACACACACACACACACACACACACACACACACACACACACACACACACACACACACACCACACACACAGACACACACACACACCACACAGACACAGACACACACACACACACACACACACACACACACACACACACACACACACACACACACACACACACACACACACACACACACACACACACACACACACACACCACACACACCACACACAGCCAGGTGACCTGCTGTACCATACATTCAGTGCTCCCTGACATCTCTATTCCATGTCCAGTCTGAATATATAGAACACTGTGTATAGCTTCCTCCCTCCCTCTCTCCCTCTCTCTCTCCCTCCTTCACCTTCTTCCTCCCTCCCTCCCTCCCTGTTCTCCCTCCCTCCCTCCTTCACCTTCTTCCTCCCTTCCTCCCTCCCTCTCTATCTCCCTCCCTCACCCTCTTCCTCCTCCCTCCCTCCCTCTTCTCCCTCTCTCCCTCCCTCACCTTCTTCCTCCCTCCCTCCCTGCCTCTATCCCTCCCTCACCCTCTTCCCCACTTTCTCCCCCTCTCTCTACCCTCATCCCTTTCCCTCCCTCAGTACCCCCCCATCTCACCCCATCTCTCTCTACCCCATCCCTCCACCCTCTTTCTACCACCCCCCCCCCCCTCTCTCTCTCTCTCTCTCTCTCTCTCTCTCTCTCCCCACCTCCTGTTACAGTGACAGGTATTAAACGGAGAAACAGCCATTCCAGTCAGGCAATCATCGGGTCAGCTCTAAACAGTGTTGGGTGATACCCTTAAGGGGTCCTGCCTGCCTGGCTCCCTGGCGCTGTGCTGATCCCCATTATACGGAGGGTGGACTGTCACCACCGACACGATACCAAGCTCCTGTGTGTGTGTGTGTGTGTGTGTGTGTGTGTGTGTGTGTGTGTGTGTGTGTGTGTGTGTGTGTGTGTGTCTGTGTGTGTGTGTGTGTGTGTGTGTGTGTGTGTGTGTGTGTGTGTGTGTGTGTGTGTGTGTGTGTGTGTGTGTGTGTCTGTGTGGTGTGTGTGTCTGTGTGGTGTGTGTGTCTGTGTGGTGTGTGTGTGTGTGTGTCTTGCTCCAGCCTTACCCCCTCAAACGACCCCTTTCGTGTTACTGTCTTAAAAAAATATATATGTTTTGATTTTTACAAACAAATACCAACAAACAAAAGAGGCAAACAAGCATACATACAAACGTTTTGTTTCTCATTTTAGTTAAAGTAGTTCCATATTGTTTAAATTCATTTATAAAGTGAAAAAACGTTTTTGAATTAGACCATATGGCATTTGTGGATGTGAAATGTCCCCTAGTATTATTAGCAGTTGAATTAAATATACTACATTTTTCTCAATGTCAAAATTTCTGAAATAAATCATTATATCAAAAACCATTAAAATTGTACAACCGGTCCTATTTTCTTTGTAACAAAGTTTTATACGTCAATCCTAAAAATAATACTATAAATACAGGTAAAAAAAAACAAATGAAAAAACCTTCTCCATTCCACAGAAATCACAATTATATAAATTATCACACTTACAGTGGGGAGAACAAGTATTTGATACACTGCCGATTTTGCAGGTTTTCCTACTTACAAAGCATGTAGAGGTCTGTAATTTTTATCATAGGTACACTTCAACTGTGAGAGACGGAATCTAAAACAAAAATCCAGAAAATCACATTGTAGGATTTTTAAGTAATTAATTTGCATTTTATTGCATGACATAAGTATTTGATCACCTACCGACCAGTAAGAATTCCGGCTCTCACAGACCTGTTAGTTTTTCTTTAAGAAGCCCACCTGTTCTCCACTCATTACCTGTATTAACTGCACCTGTTTGAGCTCGTTACCTGTATAAAAGACACCTGTCCACACACTCAATCAAACAGACTCCAACCTCTCCACAATAGCCAAGACCAGAGAGATGTGTAAGGACATCAATCAAATACTTATGTCATGCAATAAAATGCAAATTAATTACTTAAAAATCATACAATGTGATTTTCTGGATTTTTGTTTTAGATTCCGTCTCCCACAGTTGAAGTGTACCTATGATAAAAATTACAGACCTCTACATGCTTTGTAAGTAGGAAAACTTGCAAAATCGGCAGTGTATCAAATACTTGTTCTCCCCACTGTATATTCAGCTTGAATATTTCCAAAACACGTTTTACAGGACAAAATCCGTGTAACATTTTAAATTAAACTTCCTATACCTTGTTATAGATACAATATGTTAGCCATTTTCCATGGTTTCCCCCATTGTATATCCCCATAGATATTCGACCAAAACATTTTTGCTGAGGGAAATGTAGCTAGTATCACAAACAATATTCCTAATCTGTTTATTCCTACGTGTATCGTTGAGGATGTTAATATATTGGCAAATAATATATTTTGTCATGTAAATATATGTGACTTTACATCAAGCACAGAGAAATGAATGGTCTCAAACCCCACCAAGTCACGCCAGATGTTTGAAAAGTTCCCGCGATATTCTTCGAGATTTACTGATGGGTTAGTTTCCGGAAGCCCCGTCTCGGTGCCCTCTGTTTTCCTCCTGTTTCGGTAGCTGCTAACGGAGCTAGTTACTTGACAAGAAAGAAACCCCTGCAGAGAAAAAACATTGAAAACCTTGAAAGCTTCTGCTTTATTTTAAAAGATCGAGACAGGTTTGTGTCACGTTTTCTAATCTGGAATAATTTTTATTAATTCATTGGAAATGTTGGAGCGATTGTGAGATGCTAGTGCCGTAGCTAGTTAACGTTAGACATGTAACGTTATCTAGCTAACGTTAGTTTTTCCTGCATCCCGATTGCAAGGTTATGTTAGTGAGCTAGACCGAGGGAGGATTTTTGTGCAAATGTACATATGTATGTATCTTAAACCAGAATTGTTTTGGTATAACCGGTGTGAAATATCTCCGAGATCTTAAAATAGTTGTTTTCCTTGTACGGTAAAGGCCACGGTATTTGTGGAGCGATAGGTAACGGTACTTCGAGTGTGACTGGTTCGAGTCCAATTTGGGGCGCATATGGAAAGTAGCAGCTACCTAACTTGCAAATGTTGTTAGCCCGCCAGCTCGGTAACAAACTTGGTATTTATTAGTCCACAGCCCACCCATTAAAAAAAAACGTGTTGTTCCGTGACCATAGAAACGAAACTGCAAAATGTCAACAACATTGTGCAGATCATGTTTATGAACATAAACACTTTCAAAACGTGCAAAGGTTTCGGTTCCTTAAATTTCTGCCTTGCCAGAGTTGCCTTGTTGCTCGCCGCCATTGGACTCTGGAGCAGTGGAAACACGTCCTCTGGAGAAATAAATCACGCTTCGCCATCTGGAAGTCTGACAGAAAAATCTGGGTTTTGGCGGATGCCAGGAGAACCGCTACCTATCCCAATGCAAACTTTAAAGTTTGGTGGAGGAGGAATAATGGTCTGGGGCTGTTTTTCATGGTTCGGGCCCCTTAGTTTCAGTGAAGAGATTTCCTAATACTACAGCATACAATGACATTCTAGACGATTCTGTCCTTCCAACTTTGTGGCAACAGTTTGGGGAAGGCCCTTTCCTGTTTTAGCATGACAATCAATCCGATGTATTTATAACCATTTTTACATCAGCAGATGTAACAAAGTGCTATACAGAAATGTTTTCAGTTAGGAGATACGGGTTCCCATCCTACCATGAGACAGACATGTTTTCATTCAGGAGATATGGGTTCCCATCCTACCATGAGACAGACATGTTTTCATTCAGGAGATACGGGTTCCCATCCTACCATGAGACAGCCATGTTTTCATTCAGGAGATATTGGTTCCCATCCTACCATGAGACAGCCATGTTTTCATTCAGGAGATATGGGTTCCCATCCTACCATGAGACAGCCATGTTTTCATTCAGGAGATATGGGTTCCCATCCTACCATGAGACAGCCATGTTTTCATTCAGGAGATACGGGTTCCCATCCTACCATAAGACAGACATGTTTTCATTCAGGAGATATTGGTTCCCATCCTACCATGAGACAGACATGTTTTCATTCAGGAGATATTGGTTCCCATCCTACCATGAGACAGCCATGTTTTCAGTTAGGAGATATGGGTTCCCATCCTACCATGAGACAGCCATGTTTTCAGTTAGGAGATATGGGTTCCCATCCTACCATGAGACAGACATGTTTTCATTCAGGAGATATGGGTTCCCATCCTACCATGAGACAGAAATGTTTTCAGTTAGGAGATACGGGTTCCCATCCTACCATGAGACAGACATGTTTTCATTCAGGAGATATTGGTTCCCATCCTACCATGAGACAGACATGTTTTCATTCAGGAGATACGGGTTCCCATCCTACCATGAGACAGCCATGTTTTCATTCAGGAGATATTGGTTCCCATCCTACCATGAGACAGCCATGTTTTCATTCAGGAGATATGGGTTCCCATCCTACCATGAGACAGACATGTTTTCATTCAGGAGATACGGGTTCCCATCCTACCATGAGACAGCCATGTTTTCATTCAGGAGATATTGGTTCCCATCCTACCATGAGACAGCCATGTTTTCATTCAGGAGATATTGGTTCCCATCCTACCATGAGACAGCCATGTTTTCATTCAGGAGATATGGGTTCCCATCCTACCATGAGACAGCCATGTTTTCATTCAGGAGATATGGGTTCCCATCCTACCATGAGACAGCCATGTTTTCATTCAGGAGATATGGGTTCCCATCCTACCATGAGACAGCCATGTTTTCATTCAGGAGATATGGGTTCCCATCCTACCATGAGACAGCCATGTTTTCATTCAGGAGATATTGGTTCCCATCCTACCATGAGACAGCCATGTTTTCATTCAGGAGATATGGGTTCCCATCCTACCATGAGACAGACATGTTTTCATTCAGGAGATATGGGTTCCCATCCTACCATGAGACAGACATGTTTTCAGTTAGGAGATACGGGTTCCCATCCTACCATGAGACAGACATGTTTTCATTCAGGAGATACGGGTTCCCATCCTACCATGAGACAGCCATGTTTTCAGTTAGGAGATACGGGTTCCCATCCTACCATGAGACAGACATGTTTTCATTCAGGAGATATGGGTTCCCATCCTACCATGAGACAGACATGTTTTCAGTTAGGAGATACGGGTTCCCATCCTACCATGAGACAGACATGTTTTCAGTTAGGAGATACGGGTTCCCATCCTACCATGAGACAGCCATGTTTTCATTCAGGAGATATTGGTTCCCATCCTACCATGAGACAGCCATGTTTTCATTCAGGAGATATTGGTTCCCATCCTACCATGAGACAGACATGTTTTCATTCAGGAGATACGGGTTCCCATCCTACCATGAGACAGACATGTTTTCATTCAGGAGATACGGGTTCCCATCCTACCATGAGACAGCCATGTTTTCATTCAGGAGATATTGGTTCCCATCCTACCATGAGACAGCCATGTTTTCATTCAGGAGATATTGGTTCCCATCCTACCATGAGACAGCCATGTTTTCATTCAGGAGATATTGGTTCCCATCCTACCATGAGACAGCCATGTTTTCATTCAGGAGATATTGGTTCCCATCCTACCATGAGACAGCCATGTTTTCATTCAGGAGATATGGGTTCCCATCCTACCATGAGACAGCCATGTTTTCATTCAGGAGATATAGGTTCCCATCCTACCATGAGACAGCCATGTTTTCATTCAGGAGATATTGGTTCCCATCTTACCATGAGACAGCCATGTTTTCATTCAGGAGATATGGGTTCCCATCCTACCATGAGACAGACATGTTTTCATTCAGGAGATATTGGTTCCCATCCTACCATGAGACAGCCATGTTTTCATTCAGGAGATATGGGTTCCCATCCCCCACCCTCCTGTTAGGGTTCGTTCCTTACGTCCTTCCTTGTCAATCATTGGGTTCATTGGTGAAATTAGCATTATGACAATATATTTAAATAAATAATTTAAAAGCCTTTATTAATGCAATTGCAGACAGAAGTTGACAAACAGGAACATGGCACGCATGTTTCTGAGTAAGTTCTGGTTCTGCACGTAACAAAAAGTCTCCAGTTGTTTTATTAAACCCAAAGTCGCGCCCTGATGATGTCACTGCCTACGTCAACATCCTCTACTCCTGGGACCAGAACCAGCCTACAACGCTGTAGAAACACGGGCTTTTATTAGCTAAACACTTAGCAGTAAATGTCCCCCTGGGACCAGAACCAGCCTACAACGCTGTAGAAACATGGCCTTTATTAGCTAAACACTTAGCAGTAAATGTCCCCCTGGGACCAGAACCAGCCTACAAGGCTGTAGAAACAGGGCCTTTATTAGCTAAACACTTAGCAGTAAATGTCCCCCTGGGACCAGAACCAGCCTACACCGCTGTAGAAACAGGGCCTTTATTAGCTAAACACTTAGCAGTAAATGTCCCCCTGGGACCAGAACCAGCCTACAACGCTGTAGAAACAGGGTCTTTATTAGCTAAACACTTAGCAGGAAATGTCCCCCTGGGACCAGAACCAGCCTACAACGCTGTAGAAACAGGGCCTTTATTAGCTAAACACTTAGCAGGAAATGTCCCCCTGGGACCAGAACCAGCCTACAACGCTGTAGAAACAGGGCCTTTATTAGCTAAACACTAAGCAGTAAATGTCCTCCTGGGACCAGAACCAGCCTACAAAGCTGTAGAAACAGGGCCTTTATTAGCTAAACACTAAGCAGTAAATGTCCTCCTGGGACCAGAACCAGCCTACAAAGCTGTAGAAACAGGGCCTTTATTAGCTAAACACTAAGCAGTAAATGTCCTCCTGGGACCAGAACCAGCCTACAAAGCTGTAGAAACAGGGCCTTTATTAGCTAAACACTTAGCAGTAAATGTCCCCCTGGGACCAGAACCAGCCTACAATGCTGTAGAAACAGGGCCTTTATTAGCTAAACACTTAGCAGTAAATGTCCCCCTGGGACCAGAACCAGCCTACAAGGCTGTAGAAACAGGGCCTTTATTAGCTAAACACTTAGCAGGAAATGTCCCCCTGGGACCAGAACCAGCCTACAAGGCTGTAGAAACAGGGCCTTTATTAGCTAAACACTTAGCAGTAAATGTCCCCCTGGGACCAGAACCAGCCTACAATGCTGTAGAAACAGGGCCTTTATTAGCTAAACACTTAGCAGTAAATGTCCCCCTGGGACCAGAACCAGCCTACAAGGCTGTAGAAACAGGGCCTTTATTAGCTAAACACTTAGCAGTAAATGTCCCCCTGGGACCAGAACCAGCCTACAAGGCTGTAGAAACAGGGCCTTTATTAGCTAAACACTTAGCAGTAAATGTCCCCCTGGGACCAGAACCAGCCTACAATGCTGTAGAAACATGGCCTTTATTAGCTAAACACTTAGCAGTAAATGTCCCCCTGGGACCAGAACCAGCCTACAAGGCTGTAGAAACAGGGCCTTTATTAGCTAAACACTTAGCAGTAAATGTCCCCCTGGGACCAGAACCAGCCTACACCGCTGTAGAAACAGGGCCTTTATTAGCTAAACACTTAGCAGTAAATGTCCCCCTGGGACCAGAACCAGCCTACAACGCTGTAGAAACAGGGTCTTTATTAGCTAAACACTTAGCAGGAAATGTCCCCCTGGGACCAGAACCAGCCTACAACGCTGTAGAAACAGGGCCTTTATTAGCTAAACACTTAGCAGGAAATGTCCCCCTGGGACCAGAACCAGCCTACAACGCTGTAGAAACAGGGCCTTTATTAGCTAAACACTAAGCAGTAAATGTCCTCCTGGGACCAGAACCAGCCTACAATGCTGTAGAAACAGGGCCTTTATTAGCTAAACACTAAGCAGTAAATGTCCTCCTGGGACCAGAACCAGCCTACAAAGCTGTAGAAACAGGGCCTTTATTAGCTAAACACTAAGCAGTAAATGTCCTCCTGGGACCAGAACCAGCCTACAAAGCTGTAGAAACAGGGCCTTTATTAGCTAAACACTTAGCAGTAAATGTCCCCCTGGGACCAGAACCAGCCTACAACGCTGTAGAAACAGGGCCTTTATTAGCTAAACACTTAGCAGGAAATGTCCTCCTGGGACCAGAACCAGCCTACAATGCTGTAGAAACATGGCCTTTATTAGCTAAACACTTAGCAGTAAATGTCCCCCTGGGACCAGAACCAGCCTACAACGCTGTAGAAACAGGGTCTTTATTAGCTAAACACTTAGCAGGAAATGTCCCCCTGGGACCAGAACCAGCCTACAACGCTGTAGAAACAGGGCCTTTATTAGCTAAACACTTAGCAGGAAATGTCCCCCTGGGACCAGAACCAGCCTACAACGCTGTAGAAACAGGGCCTTTATTAGCTAAACACTAAGCAGTAAATGTCCTCCTGGGACCAGAACCAGCCTACAAAGCTGTAGAAACAGGGCCTTTATTAGCTAAACACTAAGCAGTAAATGTCCTCCTGGGACCAGAACCAGCCTACAAAGCTGTAGAAACAGGGCCTTTATTAGCTAAACACTAAGCAGTAAATGTCCTCCTGGGACCAGAACCAGCCTACAACGCTGTAGAAACAGGGCCTTTATTAGCTAAACACTTAGCAGTAAATGTCCCCCTGGGACCAGAACCAGCCTACAACGCTGTAGAAACAGGGTCTTTATTAGCTAAACACTAAGCAGGAAATGTCCTCTTCCCCCAAAGTAGATTTATTGTGAAACGTTTGCCTCGTCGTATCTCCTTCACTCCCCTGCAGAGTTCTGTCTGAGGGGCCTCTTTTCTAAAAAGGCAGAAAGAGAGAGAGAGAGAGAGAGAACTATAATACAACTGTAGAACAATTCTAAACTTCTACGGTGAATATATATTGTTAATCTGAAGTCTAAAAGCCTAAAAATTAATAAAACATAAGCATAATACGTTTTTCTAATACATCAAACATTTTGGTACGACCCTTTTCATGACCCCTAGGTGAACCCCACCCTACCATGAGACAGACATGTTTTCATTCAGGAGATATGGGTTCCCATCCTACCATGAGACAGACATGTTTTCATTCAGGAGATATGGGTTCCCATCCCCCATCCTACCATGAGACAGACATGTTTTCATTCAGGAGATATTGGTTCCCATCCCCCATCCTACCATGAGACAGACATGTTTTCATTCAGGAGATATTGGTTCCCATCCCCCATCCTACCATGAGACAGCCATGTTTTCATTCAGGAGATATTGGTTCCCATCCCCCATCCTACCATGAGACAGACATGTTTTCATTCAGGAGATATTGGTTCCCATCCCCCATCCTACCATGAGACAGACATGTTTTCATTCAGGAGATATGGGTTCCCATCCTACCATGAGACAGACATGTTTTCATTCAGGAGATATGGGTTCCCATCCCCCATCCTACCATGAGACAGACATGTTTTCATTCAGGAGATATTGGTTCCCATCCCCCATCCTACCATGAGACAGACATGTTTTCATTCAGGAGATATTGGTTCCCATCCCCCATCCTACCATGAGACAGACATGTTTTCATTCAGGAGATATTGGTTCCCATCCCCCATCCTACCATGAGACAGACATGTTTTCATTCAGGAGATATGGGTTCCCATCCTACCATGAGACAGACATGTTTTCATTCAGGAGATATTGGTTCCCATCCCCCATCCTACCATGAGACAGACATGTTTTCATTCAGGAGATATTGGTTCCCATCCCCCATCCTACCATGAGACAGACATGTTTTCATTCAGGAGATATTGGTTCCCATCCCCCATCCTACCATGAGACAGACATGTTTTCATTCAGGAGATATTGGTTCCCATCCCCCATCCTACCATGAGACAGACATGTTTTCATTCAGGAGATATGGGTTCCCATCCTACCATGAGACAGACATGTTTTCAGTCAGGAGATATGGGTTCCCATCCCCCATCCTACCATGAGACAGACATGTTTTCATTCAGGAGATATGGGTTCCCCTCCCCCAGTTTTTTTTTTAAAGATGATTGCCGAGAAAAGTATTGTCCGAACCCCATTGGGTATCTTACAGCACTTTCATATGTCATGTCTCGAAATATCCAGACAGACGGATTTAAAAGAAGTACATTTTACATTGTAATACTTCTGACAGCCAAATTTCTAACTCCGCCCATAACTGTTGGACTTTACAACATTCCCAGAAGGCATTGGGTTATTGAGTCATTGGTTACTTTTACACTTAAAAGCCATGACTCTGCCGTCGTGGTGTAGAAGTATGTGAATTTTGTCTCTTGTCTATAATAAATTCTATTATATTATATATTATATATTTATCTGTAAGGTTTTATATCATACCGAGGGGGGGGGGTGACCTTGATCACGTATTGTTAAAACGAGAGGATCTTTAACTTAAAGACCCTTTGCTCCCTTCGGTCTCAACGTGGACTTTGATCTGAAGCCATTCTTGTGATTATTGTGACTTTGCCATTGTAATTGTTTGTAAGCTTGTGGTAGTCTATGATCGTATGCTATCCATTTGTTTTTTTGTATGCTGCTCTTTGTATGCCATTTTAATATTGGAGAATTAACCAATATATATAAACGAGTCATCCCGCAGGGTTTGTGATTATACCCTGATGAAGACAGCTTGGCTGTCGAAACGTTGGTAATTACATTTTTTGCATCTGAGCTCCTAGAGTGTGCGGCTCTCCTTTTATTTTTACGTTTTCTACTCCGCTAGCCAGCACCTCGCCTAAACAGGTGTGCGTTTCTTTCTCTTCTAGATTTATATCATACCGATCATATATCATTTTCTGACTCAGATAGTGGTTCTCCCCCAATAACTCTGATGTCCAAAAGAGTTTAAAAAATCGAAATTTCTTGATATGAAACTTTTAAAGTTTCATGTAATTTGAAAAATATCTCCATTGGTCAGTCCAACATTCTGTGATGGAAATCCATGTATTTCCTGTTACCAAGTCATTTACGGTGTCTGTACCTTTTTAAATATTCCATGTATCGCTTTTAGTTATTTCCAACTCATTTTCTCATGATTCTCTCTTGTCCTTCGGCAGCAATCAATCACATTTATTTATAAAGCCCTTTTTTTTTTACGTCAGCAGATGTCACAAAGTGCTTATACAGAAACCCAGTCTTTTTTAAACCCCAAACAGCAAGCAATGCAGGTATAGAAGCACTGCGGCTAGGAAAAACTCCCTAGAAAGGCAGAAACCTAGAGAGGAACCAGGCTATGAGGGGTGGCCAGTCCTCTTCTGGCTGTGCCGGGTTGGAGATTATAACAGAACATGGCCAAGATGTTCAAATGTTCATAAATGACCAGCATGGTCAAATAATAATAATCACAGTAGTTGTCGAGGGTGCAGGAAGTCAGCACCTCAGGAGTTAAATGTCAGTTGACTTTTCATAGACGATTAGACATGATGATCAATATGTTTTGGAACCTCGAATCGCAATAAAATCACAGTATCGAATCGCAATACATATACATATTGGCCCCTACGTATGGTGATGATATCGTATCGTCAGGTCCCTTTCTCTCCGCGCTGAAGGCAGTCGAGTTATTGGGATCAGGGCTCGCTATCTTAAAATAATGTTCGCTCTCGCTCGCTCAAATGCCGTAGGCCAAGGCAGTGGTGATTTTAGCATGTAAGTCTTGATGGGGCAACCCCCAACAATTTTTATTTGGGGGGGGGGGGGTGCATGCCAGCAAAACCACTAAACAACCCCATATGTTAATTGTACTATGCCGGTAACAAACGGTGCCCACACACTGTTAGGGCCGCCCATAAAGCTGTCCCAACACCTTACCACTGATACACCTGGCTTTCAGAGGAGCCTTGTCTGGCAGCCAAAAACAGGTCATTGAGCCTCATTTTTACTGCCTTTTAAATAAATAAAAACATAGCTGACATGGCTGACAAGCTTGCAACAAAATGCGGTTTCTAATGACAATTGCGATGTACAAAACTATGGCATAAGGAGACAACGAGAGGATAAGAGGCAATCTGTAATTTAGATTCTAGTACGCACAGAAAGCTTATTTCTCTTAAATGTTGTGCCCAAATTTGTTTACACCCCTATTAGTGTTGAGTATTGTTGAGTATTTATGTCTGTAATAATTAAAATCACTTTTTATGGGGAAAAACTCATTCTGATTGGTTAGGCCTGGATCCCCACCAATGGCTATGCCCCTTCCCAGTCATGTGACATCCATAGATTAGGGCCAATTTATAAATTTAAACTGGCTGATATTCTTCTATGAGCTGTAACTCAATAACATCTTAGAAAATTGTTGCATGTTGCAGGTTTTTTTTTTTAAATATTTTTGTTCAGTAATAGTTACATATTTCAAATATAGTCATTAACCATCCAGAACTGTTAAGTAATTGTTTGTTTCGTGTAGTGTGAACCATTCTGTCTTCATTCTTACCAGGATGAGGAAGAGGACCAGAGAGCATGACGCTGGGTCACCTGACTCTGACCAGCCAACCAAGATCTTCTCCAAGTATGAGGTAAGCAGTCTGGTCATATTCCGTTGGCACGACTCTTAAATTGGCTTTCTGTTGTGGAATGTTTTTTTTGGTATGGTGTGTCCTGCTGAACACAGCCCTCTGGTATGTCTGGGTACAGGGTCTGTTGTGTCCTGGTACAGGGTGTGGTGTGTCCTGGTACAGGGTCTGGTGTGTCCTGGTACAGGGTCTGTTGTGTCCTGGTACAGGGTGTGGTGTGTCCTGGTACAGGGTGTGGTGTGTCCTGGTACAGGGTCTGGTGTGTCCTGGTACAGGGTCTGGTGTGTCCTGGTACAGGGTCTGGTGTGTCCTGGTACAGGGTCTGGTGTGTCCTGGTACAGGGTCTGGTGTGTCCTGGTACAGGGTCTGGTGTGTCCTGGTACAGGGTGTGGTGTGTCCTGGTACAGGGTCTGGTGTGTCCTGGTACAGGGTCTGGTGTGTCCTGGTACAGGGTGTGGTGTGTCCTGGTACAGGGTCTGGTGTGTCCTGGTACAGGGTCTGGTGTGTCCTGGTACAGGGTCTGGTGTGTCCTGGTACAGGGTCTAGTGTGTCCTGGTACAGGGTCTGGTGTGTCCTGGTACAGGGTGTGGTGTGTCCTGGTACAGGGTCTGGTGTGTCCTGGTACAGGGTGTGTCCTGGTACAGGGTCTGGTGTGTCCTGGTACAGGGTCTGGTGTGTCCTGGTACAGGGTCTGGTGTGTCCTGGTACAGGGTCTGGTGTGTCCTGGTACAGGGTCTGGTGTGTCCTGGTACAGGGTCTGGTGTGTCCTGGTACAGGGTCTGGTGTGTCCTGGTACAGGGTATGGTGTGTCCTGGTACAGGGTCTGGTGTGTCCTGGTACAGGGTCTGGTGTGTCCTGGTACAGGGTCTGGTGTGTCCTGGTACAGGGTCTGGTGTGTCCTGGTACAGGGTGTGGTGTGTCCTGGTACAGGGTCTGGTGTGTCCTGGTACAGGGTCTGGTGTGTCCTGGTACAGGGTCTGTTGTGTCCTGGTACAGGGTCTGGTGTGTCCTGGTACAGGGTCTAGTGTGTCCTGGTACAGGGTCTGGTGTGTCCTGGTACAGGGTCTGGTGTGTCCTGGTACAGGGTCTGTTGTGTCCTGGTACAGGGTCTGGTGTGTCCTGGTACAGGGTGTGTCCTGGTACAGGGTCTGGTGTGTCCTGGTACAGGGTCTGGTGTGTCCTGGTACAGGGTCTGGTGTGTCCTGGTACAGGGTCTGGTGTGTCCTGGTACAGGGTCTGGTGTGTCCTGGTACAGGGTGTGTCCTGGTACAGGGTCTAGTGTGTCCTGGTACAGGGTCTGGTGTGTCCTGGTACAGGGTGTGTCCTGGTACAGGGTCTGGTGTGTCTTGGTACAGGGTCTGGTGTGTCCTGGTACAGGGTCTGGTGTGTCCTGGTACAGGGTCTGGTGTGTCCTGGTACAGGGTGTGTCCTGGTACAGGGTCTAGTGTGTCCTGGTACAGGGTCTGGTGTGTCCTGGTACAGGGTCTGGTGTGTCCTGGTACAGGGTCTGGTGTGTCCTGGTACAGGGTCTGGTGTGTCCTGGTACAGGGTCTGGTGTGTCCTGGTACAGGGTGTGTCCTGGTACAGGGTCTGGTGTGTCCTGGTACAGGGTGTGGTGTGTCCTGGTACAGGGTCTGGTGTGTCCTGGTACAGGGTCTGGTGTGTCCTGGTACAGGGTGTGGTGTGTCCTGGTACAGGGTCTGGTGTGTCCTGGTACAGGGTCTGGTGTGTCCTGGTACAGGGTGTGGTGTGTCCTGGTACAGGGTCTGGTGTGTCCTGGTACAGGGTCTGGTGTGTCCTGGTACAGGGTCTGGTGTGTCCTGGTACAGGGTCTGGTGTGTCCTGGTACAGGGTCTGGTGTGTCCTGGTACAGGGTCTGGTGTGTCCTGGTACAGGGTCTGGTGTGTCCTGGTACAGGGTCTGGTGTGTCCTGGTACAGGGTCTGGTGTGTCCTGTAACAGGGTCTGGTGTGTCCTGGTACAGGGTCTGGTGTGTCCTGGTACAGGGTCTGGTGTGTCCTGGTACAGGGTCTGGTGTGTCCTGGTACAGGGTCTGGTGTGTCCTGGTACAGGGTCTGGTGTGTCCTGGTACAGGGTCTGGTGTGTCCTGGTACAGGGTGTGGTGTGTCCTGGTACAGGGTCTGGTGTGTCCTGGTACAGGGTCTGGTGTGTCCTGGTACAGGGTGTGTCCTGGTACAGGGTCTAGTGTGTCCTGGTACAGGGTGTGGTGTGTCCTGGTACAGGGTCTGGTGTGTCCTGGTACAGGGTCTGGTGTGTCCTGGTACAGGGTCTGGTGTGTCCAGGTACAGGGTCTGGTGTGTCCTGGTACAGGGTGTGGTGTGTCCTGGTACAGGGTCTGGTGTGTCCTGGTACAGGGTCTGGTGTGTCCTGGTACAGGGTCTGGTGTGTCCTGGTACAGGGTCTGGTGTGTCCTGGTACAGGGTGTGGTGTGTCCTGGTACAGGGTATGGTGTGTCCTGGTACAGGGTCTGGTGTGTCCTGGTACAGGGTCTGGTGTGTCCTGGTACAGGGTGTGGTGTGTCCTGGTACAGGGTCTGGTGTGTCCTGGTACAGGGTCTGGTGTGTCCTGGTACAGGGTCTGGTGTGTCCTGGTACAGGGTCTGGTGTGTCCTGGTACAGGGTCTGGTGTGTCCTGGTACAGGGTCACGTGTGTCCTGGTACAGGGTCTGGTGTGTCCTGGTACAGGGTCTGGTGTGTCCCGGTACAGGGTCTGGTGTGTCCCGGTACAGGGTCTGGTGTGTCCTGGTACAGGGTCTGGTGTGTCCTGGTACAGGGTCTGGTGTGTCCTGGTACAGGGTCTGGTGTGTCCTGGTACAGGGTCTGGTGTGTCCTGGTACAGGGTCTGGTGTGTCCTGGTACAGGGTCTGGTGTGTCCTGGTACAGGGTCTGGTGTGTCCTGGTACAGGGTCTGGTGTGTTCTGGTACAGGGTCTGGTGTGTCCTGGTACAGGGTGTGTCCTGGTACAGGGTCTGGTGTGTCCTGGTACAGGGTCTGGTGTGTCCTGGTACAGGGTCTGGTGTGTCCTGGTACAGGGTATGGTGTGTCCTGGTACAGGGTCTGGTGTGTCCAGGTACAGGGTCTGTTGTGTCCTGGTACAGGGTCTGGTGTGTCCTGGTACAGGGTCTGGTGTGTCCTGGTACAGGGTCTGGTGTGTCCTGGTACAGGGTCTGGTGTGTCCTGGTACAGGGTGTGGTGTGTCCTGGTACAGGGTCTGGTGTGTCCTGGTACAGGGTCTGTTGTGTCCAGGTACAGGGTCTGGTGTGTCCTGGTACAGGGTCTGGTGTGTCCTGGTACAGGGTCTGGTGTGTCCTGGTACAGGGTCTGGTGTGTCCTGGTACAGGGTGTGGTGTGTCCTGGTACAGGGTCTGGTGTGTCCTGGTACAGGGTCTGGTGTGTCCTGGTACAGGGACTGGTGTGTCCTGGTACAGGGTGTGTCCTGGTACAGGGTGTGTCCTGGTACAGGGTCTGGTGTGTCCTGGTACAGGGTCTGGTGTGTCCTGGTACAGGGTCTGGTGTGTCCTGGTACAGGGTCTGGTGTGTCCTGGTACAGGGTCTAGTGTGTCCTGGTACAGGGTGTGGTGTGTCCTGGTACAGGGTCTGGTGTGTCCTGGTACAGGGACTGGTGTGTCCTGGTACAGGGTGTGTCCTGGTACAGGGTCTGGTGTGTCCTGGTACAGGGTCTGGTGTGTCCTGGTACAGGGTCTGGTGTGTCCAGGTACAGGGTCTGGTGTGTCCTGGTACAGGGTCTGGTGTGTCCTGGTACAGGGTCTGGTGTGTCCTGGTACAGGGTCTGGTGTGTCCTGGTACAGGGTCTGGTGTGTCCTGGTACAGGGTGTGGTGTGTCCTGGTACAGGGTCTGGTGTGTCCTGGTACAGGGTCTGGTGTGTCCTGGTACAGGGTCTGGTGTGTCCTGGTACAGGGTCTGGTGTGTCCTGGTACAGGGTCTGGTGTGTCCTGGTACAGGGTCTGGTGTGTCCCGGTACAGGGTCTGGTGTGTCCTGGTACAGGGTGTGGTGTGTCCTGGTACAGGGTCTGGTGTGTCCTGGTACAGGGTCTGGTGTGTCCTGGTACAGGGTCTGGTGTGTCCTGGTACAGGGTCTGGTGTGTCCTGGTACAGGGTCTGGTGTGTCCTGGTACAGGGTCTGGTGTGTCCTGGTACAGGGTCTGGTGTGTCCTGGTACAGGGTCTGGTGTGTCCTGGTACAGGGTCTGGTGTGTCCTGGTACAGGGTCTGGTGTGTCCTGGTAACAGGGTCTGGTGTGTCCTGGTACAGGGTCTGGTGTGTCCTGGTACAGGGTCTGGTGTGTCCTGGTACAGGGTCTGGTGTGTCCTGGTACAGGGTCTGGTGTGTCCTGGTACAGGGTCTGGTGTGTCCTGGTACAGGGTCTGGTGTGTCCTGGTACAGGGTCTGGTGTGTCCTGGTACAGGGTCTGGTGTGTCCTGGTACAGGGTCTGGTGTGTCTTGGTACAGGGTCTGGTGTGTCCTGGTACAGGGACTGGCGTGTCCTGGTACAGGGTCTGGTGTGTCCTGGTACAGGGTCTGGTGTGTCCTGGTACAGGGTCTGGTGTGTCCAGGTACAGGGTCTGGTGTGTCCTGGTACAGGGTCTGGTGTGTCCTGGTACAGGGTCTGGTGTGTCCTGGTACAGGGTCTGGTGTGTCCTGGTACAGGGTCTGGTGTGTCCTGGTACAGGGTCTGGTGTGTGTCCTGGTACAGGGTGTGGTGTGTCCTGGTACAGGGTCTGGTGTGTCCTGGTACAGGGTCTGGTGTGTCCTGGTACAGGGTCTGGTGTGTCCTGGTACAGGGTCTGGTGTGTCCTGGTACAGGGTGTGGTGTGTCCTGGTACAGGGTGTGTCCTGGTACAGGGTCTGGTGTGTCCTGGTACAGGGTCTGGTGTGTCCTGGTACAGGGTGTGGTGTGTCCTGGTACAGGGTGTGTCCTGGTACAGGGTGTGGTGTGTCCTGGTACAGGGTGTGTTCTGGTACAGGGTCTGGTGTGTCCTGGTACAGGGTCTGGTGTGTCCTGGTACAGGGTCTGGTGTGTCCTGGTACAGGGTCTGGTGTGTCCTGGTACAGGGTCTGGTGTGTCCTGGTACAGGGTGTGGTGTGTCCTGGTACAGGGTGTGGTGTGTCCTGGTACAGGGTGTGTCCTGGTACAGGGTCTGGTGTGTCCTGGTACAGGGTCTGGTGTGTTCTGGTACAGGGTCTGGTCTGGTGTGTCCTGGTACAGGGTCTGGTGTGTCCTGGTACAGGGTCTGGTGTGTCCAGGTACAGGGTCTGGTGTGTCCTGGTACAGGGTCTGGTGTGTCCTGGTACAGGGTCTGGTGTGGTGTGTCCTGGTACAGGGTCTGGTGTGTCCTGGTACAGGGTCTGGTGTGTCCTGGTACAGGGTCTGGTGTGTCCTGGTACAGGGTCTGGTGTGTCCTGGTACAGGGTCTGGTGTGTCCTGGTACAGGGTCTGGTGTGGTGTGTCCTGGTACAGGGTCTGGTGTGTTCTGGTACAGGGTCTGGTCTGGTGTGTCCTGGTACAGGGTCTGGTGTGGTGTGTCCTGGTACAGGGTGTGTCCTGGTACAGGGTGTGTCCTGGTACAGGGTCTGGTGTGTCCTGGTACAGGGTCTGGTGTGTCCTGGTACAGGGTCTGGTGTGTCCTGGTACAGGGTCTGGTGTGTCCTGGTACAGGGTCTGGTCTGGTGTGTCCTGGTACAGGGTGTGTCCTGGTACAGGGTGTGTCCTGGTACAGGGTCTGGTGTGTCCTGGTACAGGGTCTGGTGTGTCCTGGTACAGGGTCTGGTGTGTCCTGGTACAGGGTCTGGTGTGTCCTGGTACAGGGTCTGGTGTGTCCTGGTACAGGGTCTGGTGTGTCCTGGTACAGGGTCTGGTGTGTCCTGGTACAGGGTCTGGTGTGTCCTGGTACAGGGTCTGGTGTGTCCTGGTACAGGGTCTGGTGTGTCCTGGTACAGGGTCTGGTGTGTCCTGGTACAGGGTCTGGTGTGTCCTGGTACAGGGTCTGGTGTGTGTGTGTATATATTAACCAGGTGTGTGTTCTCCCCAGGTACAGGGTCTGGTGTGTGTATTAACCAGGTGTGTGTATTAACCAGGTGTGTTCTCCCCAGGTACAGGGTCTGGTGTGTGTATTAACCAGGTGTGTGTATTAACCAGGTGTGTTCTCCCCAGGTACAGGGTCTGGTGTGTGTATTAACCAGGTGTGTGTTCTCCCCAGGTACAGGGTCTGGTGTGTGTATTAACCAGGTGTGTGTATTAACCAGGTGTGTTCTCCCCAGGTACAGGGTCTGGTGTGTGTGTGTATTAACCAGGTGTGTTCTCCCCAGGTACAGGGTCTGGTGTGTGTATATTAACCAGGTGTGTGTTCTCCCCAGGTACAGGGTCTGGTGTGTATATTAACCAGGTGTGTGTTCTCCCCAGGTACAGGGTCTGGTGTGTATTAACCAGGTGTGTGTGTATATTAACCAGGTGTGTTCACCCCAGGTACAGGGTCTGGTGTGTATATTAACCAGGTGTGTTCTCCCCAGGTACAGGGTCTGCTCCAGCAGGAGGTGCAGAGCGCCATGAAACAGTCTGAATCCAAGATGGAGTCTCTACTAGAGAGGGTCCAGCTGCTGGAATGTGAACCCAAATACGACCTGGTCATACGCAGACTGGAGGTAGGGAGGAGGGGGGGGGGGGGGGGGGTCCAGACTGGAGGTAGGGGGGAGGGGGGGGGTCCAGACTGGAGGTAGGGAGGAGGGGGGGGGGGGGGGGGGTCCAGACTGGAGGTAGGGAGGAGGGGGGGTCCAGACTGGAGGTAGGGAGGGGGGGGGGGTCCAGACTGGAGGTAGGGAGGAGGGGGGGTCCAGACTGGAGGTATGGAGGAGGGGGGGGGTCCAGACTGGAGGTAGGGAGGAGGGGGGGGTCCAGACTGGAGGTAGGGAGGAGGGGGGGGGGGTCCAGACTGGAGGTAGGGAGGGGGGGGGGTCCTGACTGGAGGTAGGGAGGGGGGGGGTCCTGACTGGAGGTAAGGAGGAGGGGGGGTCCAGACTGGAGGTAGGGAGGAGGGGGGGTCCAGACTGGAGGTAGGGAGGAGGGGGGGGGTCCAGACTGGAGGTAGGGAGGAGGGGGGGGGTCCAGACTGGAGGTAGGGAGGGGGGGGGGGTCCAGACTGGAGGTAGGGAGGAGGGGGGGTCCAGACTGGAGGTAGGGAGGGGGGGGGGGGGGGGTCCAGACTGGAGGTAGGGAGGGGGGGGGGGGGGTCCAGACTGGAGGTAGGGAGGAGGAGGGGTCCAGACTGGAGGTAGGGAGGAGGGGGGGTCCAGACTGGAGGTAGGGAGGAGGGGGGGTCCAGACTGGAGGTAGGGAGGAGGGGGGGTCCAGACTGGAGGTAGGGAGGAGGGGGGGTCCAGACTGGAGGTAGGGAGGAGGGGGGGTCCAGACTGGAGGTAGGGAGGAGGAGGGGTCCAGACTGGAGGTAGGGAGGAGGGGGGGTCCAGACTGGAGGTAGGGAGGAGGAGGGGTCCAGACTGGAGGTAGGGAGGAGGGGGGGTCCAGACTGGAGGTAGGGAGGAGGGGGGGTCCAGACTGGAGGTAGGGAGGAGGGGGGTCCAGACTGGAGGTAGGGAGGAGGGGGGTCCAGACTGGAGGTAGGGAGGAGGGGGGGGGGGGGGTCCAGACTGGAGGTAGGGAGGAGGGGGGTCCAGACTGGAGGTAGGGAGGAGGGGGGGGGGGGTCCAGACTGGAGATAGGGAGGAGGGGGGGTCCAGACTGGAGGTAGGGAGAAGGGGGGGTCCAGACTGGAGGTAGGGAGGAGGGGGGGTCCAGACTGGAGGTAGGGAGGAGGGGGGGTCTCAGACGGGAGGTAGGGAGGGGGGGTCCAGACTGGAGGTAGGGAGTAATAACAATAATAACCCTCCTCTCTCTACTAATAGAAACCCTGGTTAGAGGAGGAATAACCCTGTGTCTCTACTAATAGAAACCCTGGTTAGAGGAGGAATAACCCTGTGTCTACTAATAGAAACCCTAGTTAGAGGAGGAATAACACTCCTCTCTCTCTACTAATAGAAACCCTAGTTAGAGGAGGAATAACCCTGTGTCTCTACTAATAGAAACCCTGGTTAGAGGAGGAATAACCCTGTGTCTCTACTAATAGAAACCCTAGTTAGAGGAGGAATAACCCTGTGTCTCTACTAATAGAAACCCTGTGTTTCGCAGGCTCACATAAAGAAGGTGAAGAGGAGGGGGGATGCTGCCATCTCTTATGTCAGGATGCTACGACCTCCATTAGTTAAACGCAATCAGGTAGGAGACACACACTCCTTTCTCCTTTCTGTCCTCTCTCTTCTCTATCTCTCTCTCTCTCTCTCTCTCCTTTCTGTCCACTCTCTCTCTCTCTGCGCTCTCTCTCTCTCTCTCTCTGCGCTTTCTCTCTCTCTCTCTCTGTCCTCTCTCTCCTTTCTGTCCTCTCTTTCTGTCCTCTCTTTCTGTCCTCTCTCTCTGGCCTCTCTCTGGCCTCTGTCTCTGCTCTTTCTCCTTTCTGTCCTATCTCTCTGGCCTCTCTCTCTGTCTCTCTGGCCTCTCTCTCTGTCTTCTCTCTCTCTGCTCTTTCCCTTTCTCCTTTCTGTCCTCTCTCTCTGGCCTTTCTCTCTGTCTCTCTGGCCTCTCTCTCTGTCTCTCTCTCTCTCTCTGTCTTCTCTCTCTCTGCTCTTTCTCCTTCTCCTCTCTCTCTGTTCTCAACCTCTGTCTCTCTGTCCTCTCTCTCGCTCTCTGTTCTCTCTCTCTCTCTCCTCTCTCTGACAACACTGTAGAGACACGCGGTCGTGGTCACACAC
This sequence comes from Salvelinus alpinus, assembly GCF_045679555.1. Classification (NCBI taxonomy): domain Eukaryota; kingdom Metazoa; phylum Chordata; class Actinopteri; order Salmoniformes; family Salmonidae; genus Salvelinus; species Salvelinus alpinus. The sequence continues at coordinate 5,678,350 of NC_092086.1, read as the reverse complement.
CATTGTTTATACGTTCCGTGGCGGTAATGTAGTCAAAGATAATGATGTGTGTCTCCAGAGGATGCTGGGTTCTGGTCTTGTGGATCTGACTGAGACCGAGACTGAGAGAGGACTGAGTACTGTGGACATCAGCAGGTAGACACACACACACACACACACACACACACACACACACACACACACACACACACACGTCACACATGTCACACACACACACTCCACAGTACACACAGTAGGTCCTGTACCGCTAAGAAATTAAATTTCCTTTTCACCCCTGGCTCTGACAGGAAGTGGTGTTTCACCCCTGGCTCTGACAGGAAGTGGTGTTTCCCATCTATGATACTACATATATTCAATATATATGACTCAGGACATATAGTATGTATTTATAGTATATATCAGGACATATAGTATGTATTTATAGTATATATCAGGACATATAGTATGTATTTATAGTATATATCAGAACATATAGTATGTATTTATAGTATATATCAGGACATATAGTATGTATTTATAGTATGTATATATATATCAGGACATACAGTATGTATTTATTTACATTTACATTTAAGTCATTTAGCAGACGCTCTTATCCAGAGCGACTTACAAATTGGTGCATTCACCTTATGACATCCAGTGGAACAACCACTTTACAATAGTGCATCTAAATCTTTTAGTATATATCAGGACATACAGTATGTATTTGTAGTATATATATATCAGGACATACAGTATGTATTTATAGTATATATATATCAGGACATACAGTATGTATTTATAGTATATATCAGGACATACAGTATGTATTTGTAGTATATATATATCAGGACATACAGTATGTGTATATATATATCAGGACATACAGTATGTATTTGTAGTATATATATATCAGGACATACAGTATGTGTATATATATATCAGGACATACAGTATGTATTTGTAGTATATATATATCAGGACATACAGTATGTATTTATAGTATATATCAGGACATACAGTATGTATTTGTAGTATATATATATCAGGACATACAGTATGTGTATATATATATCAGGACATACAGTATGTATTTGTAGTATATATATATCAGGACATACAGTATGTGTATATATATATCAGGACATACAGTATGTATTTATAGTATATATATATCAGGACATACAGTATGTGTATATATATATCAGGACATACAGTATGTATTTATAGTATATATATATCAGGACATACAGTATGTGTATATATATATCAGGACATACAGTATGTATTTGTAGTATATATATATCAGGACATACAGTATGTATTTGTAGTATATATATATCAGGACATACAGTATGTATTTATAGTATATATATATCAGGACATACAGTATGTATTTGTAGTATATATATATCAGGACATACAGTATGTATATATATATGTATCAGGACATACAGTATGTATATATATATATATATATCAGGACATACAGTATGTATATATATATATATGTATCAGGACATACAGTATGTATTTGTAGTATATATATATCAGGACATACAGTATGTATTTATAGTATATATATATCAGGACATACAGTATGTATATATATATATATGTATCAGGACATACAGTATGTGTATATATATATCAGGACATACAGTATGTATTTGTAGTATATATATATCAGGACATACAGTATGTATTTGTAGCATATATATATCAGGACATACAGTATGTATTTGTAGTATATATATATCAGGACATACAGTAAGTATTTGTAGTATATATATATATCAGGACATACAGTATTTGTAGTATATGTAGTATATATATATATATCAGGACATACAGTATGTATTTGTAGTATATATATATCAGGACATACAGTATGTATTTGTAGTATATATATATCAGGACATACAGTATGTATTTGTAGTATTCAGGTCTATAAGTTCGGGTGCCAGTCAGTATTTACTGCGGAGGCCATCTTGTTAGAGCTGTTGATGATAATCCACCATTTTATTAATGTTATTGGGTTAAAGGGTCGTCGTGGGTACATTCAATATAATTCTACCATAAGCCGCCTCCAAAGGTGTTTTGGGGGGGAGAATTTGTTAGTACGTCCAAGGAACATGGGACCAGCACTTTAAATGTTGTGTTTTTAATATTTTTGTTCAGTGTTTAATAATAATATAGTAATATCTATAATCTATGTGGTTCAGGTCAGATTCTGATGAGGAAGACTCAGCTGAGAAGCAGAGGAAGAGGAAGGTGGTAGATGGTTTCTGGCAGAAAATGGTAACGTACACACACACACACACACACACACACACACACACTACACACACACACACTACATACTACACACACACACACACACCTACACACACACACACACACACACACACACACACACACACACACACACACACCTACACACACACACACATACACACTACATACTACACACACACACTACATACTACACACACACACACACACACACACACCTACATACTACACACACACACACACACACACACACCTACATACTACACACACACTACACACACATACACACACACTACACACACATACACACACACATACTACACACACACACACACATACTACACACACACACCTACACACACACACACACACACACACACACACACACACACACACACACACACACACTACATACTACACACACACACCTACATACTACACACACACACAACACACACACACACACACACACACATACATACTACACACACACACACCTACACACACACACACACACTACATACTACACACACACACACTACACACACACACACACTACACACACACACACCTACACACACACACACACACACACACACACACACACACACACACACACACCCACACACACACACCACACACACACTACACACACCTACACACACACTACACACACACCACACACACACTACACACACACTACACACACACACACACACACATACAGGGGCTAACTCGGGGGGCTCACCCCCACATCTCACACACCACTACTGATTCTGAGACTCTGATAGGTTCTGATACTAACAGCTTGTCTGTGGTTGGTTGTTTGTCTTTCTAGATGTCCAATAAGAAGGCCCCAGACACGAAGAGAGAAAAGGAGAGGAATGGAAAGAAACACAACAGCCCTCTTCCTCCTACCACTCCTCCTCTTCCTCCTACCACCCCTCCTCCTCGTTCTCCTCTTCCTCCCGTTCTCTCTCCTCAAGTACTGGTAGGTTTCTGCTACACTCTGACCTCTCCATTCCATTCTTCTGAAAGTAGTTATTATTAGTAGTGGTTAGTAGTGGTTATTAGTAGTGGTTATTAGTAGTGGTTATTGGTAGTGGTTATTAGTAGTGGTTATTGGTAGTGGTTATTGGTAGTGGTTATTAGTGGTTATTAGTAGTGGTTATTAGTAGTGGTTATTGGTAGTTAGTAGTAGTGGTTATTAGTAGTGGTTATTAGTAGTGGTTATTAGTGGTTATTAGTAGTGGTAGTTATTAGTAGTGGTTAGTAGTAGTAGTTATTAGTGGTGGTTAGTAGTGGTTATTAGTAGTGGTTATTAGTAGTTATTAGTGGTGGTTAGTAGTAGTAGTTATTAGTAGTGGTTAGTAGTGGTTATTAGTAGTTATTAGTAGTGGTTATTATTAGTGGTTATTAGTAGTGGTAGTTATTAGTAGTGGTTAGTAGTGGTAGTTATTAGTAGTGGTTAGTAGTAGTAGTTATTAGTAGTGGTTAGTAGTAGTAGTTATTAGTGGTGGTTAGTAGTGGTTATTAGTAGTGGTTATTAGTAGTTATTAGTGGTGGTTAGTAGTAGTAGTTATTAGTAGTGGTTAGTAGTGGTTATTAGTAGTTATTAGTAGTGGTTATTAGTAGTAGTTATTAGTAGTGGTTAGTAGTAGTAGTTATTGGTAGTGGTTATTAGTAGTGGTTATTAGTAGTGGTTATTAGTAGTGGTTATTAGTAGTGGTTATTAGTAGTGGTTAGTAGTAGTGGTTAGTAGTAGTGGTTAGTAGTAGTGGTTAGTAGTAGTAGTTATTAGTAGTGGTTAGTAGTAGTGGTTAGTAGTAGTAGTAGTTATTAGTAGTGGTTATTAGTAGTGGTTATTAGTAGTGGTTATTATTAGTAGTGGTTATTTAGTGGTTATTAGTAGTGGTTATTAGTAGTGGTTATTAGTAGTGGTTATTAGTAGTGGTTATTGGTATTGGTATTTAGTAGTGGTTATTAGTAGTTAGTAGTAGTGGTTATTAGTAGTTATTAGTAGTAGTTATTAGTAGTGGTTAGTAGTAGTAGTTATTAGTGGTGGTTAGTATTAGTGGTGGTTAGTAGTAGTTATTAGTAGTTATTAGTAGTGGTTATTAGTAGTAGTTATTAGTAGTGGTTAGTAGTAGTAGTTATTAGTGGTGGTTAGTAGTGGTTATTAGTAGTGGTTATTAGTAGTTATTAGTGGTGGTTAGTAGTAGCAGTTATTAGTAGTGGTTAGTAGTGGTTATTAGTAGTTATTAGTAGTGGTTATTAGTAGTAGTTATTAGTAGTGGTTAGTAGTAGTAGTTATTAGTGGTGGTTAGTAGTGGTTATTAGTAGTGGTTATTAGTAGTTATTAGTGGTGGTTAGTAGTAGTAGTTATTAGTAGTGGTTAGTAGTGGTTATTAGTAGTTATTAGTAGTGGTTATTAGTAGTAGTTATTAGTAGTGGTTAGTAGTAGTAGTTATTGGTAGTGGTTATTAGTAGTGGTTATTAGTGGTTATTAGTGGTTATTAGTAGTGGTTATTAGTAGTGGTTATTAGTAGTGGTTATTAGTAGTGGTTATTATTAGTGGTTATTAGTAGTAGTTATTAGTAGTGGTTATTAGTAGTGGTTATTAGTAGTGGTTAGTAGTAGTGGTTATTAGTAGTGGTTAGTAGTAGTAGTTATTAGTAGTGGTTATTAGTAGTGGTTATTAGTAGTGGTTATTAGTGGTTATTAGTGGTTATTAGTGGTTATTAGTGGTTATTAGTGGTTATTAGTAGTGGTTATTAGTAGTGGTTATTAGTAGTGGTTATTGGTATTTAGTAGTGGTTATTAGTAGTTAGTAGTAGTGGTTATTAGTAGTTAGTGGTTATTAGTAGTAGTTATTAGTAGTGGTTAGTAGTAGTAGTTATTAGTGGTGGTTAGTAGTAGTAGTTATTAGTGGTGGTTAGTAGTAGTTATTAGTAGTTATTAGTAGTGGTTATTAGTAGTAGTTATTAGTAGTGGTTAGTAGTAGTAGTTATTAGTGGTGGTTAGTAGTGGTTATTAGTAGTGGTTATTAGTAGTTATTAGTGGTGGTTAGTAGTAGTAGTTATTAGTAGTGGTTAGTAGTGGTTATTAGTAGTTATTAGTAGTGGTTATTAGTAGTAGTTATTAGTGGTGGTTAGTAGTAGTAGTTATTAGTGGTGGTTAGTAGTAGTAGTTATTAGTAGTGGTTAGTAGTAGTTATTAGTAGTGGTTATTAGTAGTTATTAGTAGTGGTTAGTAGTAGTAGTTATTAGTAGTGGTTAGTAGTAGTAGTTATTAGTGGTGGTTAGTAGTAGTAGTTATTAGTAGTGGTTAGTAGTAGTGGTTATTAGTAGTTATTAGTAGTTATTTGTATTAGTTATTAGTGGTTATTAGTGGTTATTAGTAGTTATTGGTGGTTATTAGTAGTTATTGGTAGTTATTGGTGGTTATTAGTAGTTATTAGTAGTTATTAGTAGTTATTAGTAGTTATTGGTAGTTATTAGTAGTTATTGGTAGTTATTAGTAGTTATTAGTGGTTATGATGCAGCAACATTATCTTCTTCTGAAAGTAGTTATTTTCTATCTGTCTCTCTCAGTATCTTCCTGACCATGTAACCTCTCCCTCCTCTTGTGTGTGTAGAAGGTAGAGGCTGCTGCAGTACCAGTGACCAGACCGCCAGTCACGTCTCCGGACGGTCCAGTGAAAACGGAGGTCAAGATGGAAACCACCGTTAAGACAGAGGAGTCCTCGTCTCCTCCTGTCGCTCTTCGTGTTCCTCCGTCTCAGAGTGAGCTGCTGTCCCATCTCCCTCCTCTCCCCCCGACCCCTTTCCCTTCCTCCCTCCCCCTCGAGGCCGCCTCCTACTCCATCCCCCAGAAGCCCCTAGTACACCTGGCCCGTATCCGAAACCCTGCCCCCTGTCTGGTCATCCACTGGAGGGTCACTGAGGAAGACCCCGCAGCGCCCGACATGGACAGTTACAGGTACAGACACACGCGGAGCGACCCGGTTCTAGGGGTCCATGAAAGTGAATGGTTTACAGTTACAGGTACAGACACACGCGGAGCGACCCGGTTCTAGGGGTCCATGAAAGTGAATGGTTTACAGTTACAGGTACAGACACACGCGGAGCGACCCGGTTCTAGGGGTCCATGAAAGTGAATGGTTTACAGTTACAGGTACAGACACACGCGGAGCGACCCGGTTCTAGGGGTCCATGAAAGTGAATGGTTTACAGTTACAGGTACAGACACACGCGGAGCGACCCGGTTCTAGGGGTCCATGAAAGTGAATGGTTTACAGTTACAGGTACAGACACACGCGGAGCGACCCGGTTCTAGGGGTCCATGAAAGTGAATGGGGCAATTTGTCAAACTTTCAAATCAACTGAAATAATGTCCATATTTTTGGTGATTTTATGATTACCATTTAAAAACAAACCTCTTCCTACCCCCTCTTCCCCCCTCCCTCCCTCTTCCCCCCTCCCCCCCTCCCTCCCTCTTCCCCCCTCCCTCCCTCTTCCCCCTCCCTCTCCCCCCTCCCCTCTCTCTCCCCCCTCCCCTTTCTCTCCTCCCTCCCCTCTCTCTCCTCTCTCCCCCCTCCTCCACTCTCTCCCTCCCCTCTCTCTCCCCCTCCTCCCCCCTCTCTCTCTCCTCCCTCCCCTCTCTCTCCTCTCTCCCCCCTCCTCCCCTCTCTCCCTCCCCTCTCTCTCCCCCTCCTCCCCCCTATCTCTCTCCTCCCTCCCCTCTCTCTCCTCCTCCCCTCCCCCCCCCTCCTCCCCTCCCTCTCCTTCCCTCCCTCTCTCTCCTCCCTCTCCCTCCCCCCTCTCTCCTCCCCCCCCCCTCCTCCCCTCTCCCTCTCTCTCCCCCTCCCATCTCTCCCTCCCTCCCCCCTCTCTCCTTCCCTCCCCCCTCTCTCCTTCCTCTCCCCCCTCCTCCCCTCTCTCCCCCCTCCTCCCCTCTCTCTCCCCCTCTCCTCCCCTCTCTCTCCCCCTCCTCCCCTCTCCCTCTCTCTCCCCCTCCTCCCCTCTCCCTCTCTCTCCCCCTCCTCCCCTCCCTCTCTCTCCTCCCTCTCCTTCCCTCCCTCTCTCTCCTCCCTCTCCCTCCCCCTCTCTCCTCCCCTCTCCCTCTCTCTCCCCCCTCCCATCTCTCCCTCCTCCCCTCTCCCCCTCCTCCCCTCTCCCTCTCTCTCTCCCTCCTCCCCTCTCTCCCTCCCTCCCTCTCCCCCTCCTCCCCTCTCTCCCTCCCTCCCTCTCCCCCTCCTCCCCTCTCCCCCTCCCTCTCTTCCCCTCCTCCCCTCCCTCTCTCTCCCCCCTCCAGTATCTACATCGCTCAGGAGAGTCATAGCAGCAGCGTCTCCCCGTCCTGGAGGAATGTGGGTGTGGTCAAGGCTCTGGCCCTGCCCATGGCTGTCACGGTAACCAAGTACCAATCGGGTACCACCTACGTCATCGTGGTGGGCAAGGACCGGTATGGTCGCTACGGACCGTACAGCGACATACAGACTGTCCTCCTGGCATAGAGACGTGGTTGGGAGTTCTGTCCGTCTAGATTGAAGGCCACTCTGCTCCCCCCCCCCCCCCAGGGGTGAGAGTTGAAAGGTTACTGAGATCTAGTGACCTGCTAGACTCCCGGTATTCTCTGTGCTACCATCTAAAGAGGAACAGAAGAAGAAAGAAATGCCTGTTTTTGTGTGTGTGTTTTCAATAGCATTACCGATCCAATGAAGGATAGGCAGCGACACGTCACCCAACTCACTCCACGGGGGGGGGGGGGGGGGGTTTAGTCAACTGTTTTAGTACATCTGTCCTAGTTGAGTCAACTGTGTTAGTGATGTTATTTCATCACCTTCTTCTTCACATTTTAACCACCATTGTATAATAAAATATCTCATCATTTCCTAACTCGTCCTTGTACAGTTTGTGAGTGTCTTTAATGATATGAAAAGGTCTGTCTGTGTCTGTATGGCCCACTTCTACAGAGCTTCTGACTGTGCAGGCTTTTGTCCCAGCCCAGCACTTAACACATCTGATTTCAAATACAATGGCCTAAATACCCACTATCTCTCCAGGACTGTGGAGTTACCAGACCCTTTGAATAGAGACTCTCTCTCCAGGACTGTGGAGTTACCAGACCATCTCTCTCCAGGACTGTGGAGTTACCAGACCATCTCTCTCCAGGACTGTGGAGTTACCAGACCCTTTGAATAGAGACCATCTCTCTCCAGGACTGTGGAGTTACCAGACCCTTTGAATAGAGGCCATCTCTCTCCAGGACTGTGGAGTTACCAGACCCTTTGAATAGAGACCATCTCTCTCTAGGACTGTGGAGTTACCAGACCCTTTGAATAGAGACCATCTCTCCAGGACTGTGGAGTTACCAGACCCTTTGAATAGAGACCATCTCTCCAGGACTGTGGAGTTACCAGACCCTTTGTCGTAGTAGAGTATCTACACCTGTATTTATAAAGTGTCTCTCAGTGCTGATATAGGATCAGGTGCCCTCCTGGCCATTTTCATTATTAATCATGATTGGAAAAAGCCAAGCTGATCCTAGATCAGCACTCCTACACTGAGACACTTTATGAATACAGGAACTGAGCTGTGGTTCACCAGCAGGTGGCGCCAGATCCCCAGAAACACCACAGTCTCTTTATGAATACAAGAACTGAGCTGTGGTTCACCAGCAGGTGGCGCCAGATCCCCAGAAACACCACAGTCTCTTTATGAATACAAGAACTGAGCTGTGGTTCACCAGCAGGTGGCGCCAGATCCCCAGAAACCCCACAGTCTCTTTATGAATACAGGAACTGAGCTGTGGTTCACCAGCAGGTGGCGCAAGATCCCCAGAAACCCCACAGTCTCTTTATGAATACAGGAACTGAGCTGTGGTTCACCAGCAGGTGGCGCCAGATACCCAGAAACACCACAGTCTCTTTATGAATACAGGAACTGAGCTGTGGTTCACCAGCAGGTGGCGCAAGATCCCCAGAAACCCCACAGTCTCTTTATGAATACAGGAACTGAGCTGTGGTTCACCAGCAGGTGGCGCCAGATACCCAGAAACACCACAGTCTCTTTATGAATACAAGAACTGAGCTGTGGTTCACCAGCAGGTGGCGCCAGATCCCCAGAAACCCCACAGTCTCTTTATGAATACAGGAACTGAGCTGTGGTTCACCAGCAGGTGGCGCAAGATCCCCAGAAACCCCACAGTCTCTTTATGAATACAGGAACTGAGCTGTGGTTCACCAGCCGGTGGCGCCAGATCCCCAGAAACACCACAGTCTCTTTATGAATACAGGAACTGAGCTGTGGTTCACCAGCAGGTGGCACCAGATCCCCAGAAACACCACAGTCTCTTTATGAATACAGGAACTGAGCTGTGGTTCACCAGCAGGTGGCACCAGATCCCCAGAAACACCACAGTCTCTTTCACGTCATCATCAACTAGCACTTTCATTCCTAGGCTGTGTCCCGAGTCTACACCCTTTTCCACAAGTGTGCACTTGCACACTTTGCATAGGATTGGTGTATGCATTGGCTGGAGGCTGGGAGTTTCCACCATTTGTTGAAAGTGTGCAAGACAAAGTGTACACTTGGGGATTAAGGGTGGAGAACGCAGACATTGACCGATACAGTTACCAGGACCAATGATCACTGGAGATACTTTAATATAAAATACATTTAATAAGACCTCACTCCCATGATGAGCCCAGGCTGGGAGTACTCTGTCTCTGTGGAAACAACAAAGCCAAACAGAAGCTGCCGTTGGGGTAGAATAGAATGCTATAGAATCTAATAGAATGCTATAGAATCTAATATAATGCTATAGAATCTAATATAATGCTATAGAATCTAATAGAATGCTATAGAATCTAATAATCTAATAGAATGCTATAGAATCTAATAGAATGCTATAGAATCTAATAATCTAATAGAATGCTATAGAATCTAATAATCTAATAGAATGCTATAGAATCTAATAATCTAATAGAATGCTCTAGAATCTAATAATCTAATAGAATGCTATAGAATCTAATAGAATGCTATAGAATCTAATAGAATGCTATAGAATCTAATAATGCTATAGAATCTAATAGAATGCTATAGAATCTAATATAATGCTATAGAATCTAATAGAATGCTATAGAATCTAATAGAATGCTATAGAATCTAATAATCTAATAGAATGCTATAGAATCTAATAGAATGCTATAGAATCTAATAATCTAATAGAATGCTATAGAATCTAATAGAATGCTATAGAATCTAATAGAATGCTATAGAATCTAATAGAATGCTATAGAATCTAATATAATGCTATAGAATCTAATAGAATGCTATAGAATCTAATAGAATGCTATAGAATCTAATAATCTAATAGAATGCTATAGAATCTAATAGAATGCTATAGAATCTAATAATCTAATAGAATGCTATAGAATCTAATAGAATGCTATAGAATCTAATAATCTAATAGAATGCTCTAGAATCTAATAATCTAATAGAATGCTATAGAATCTAATAGAATGCTATAGAATCTAATAATCTAATAGAATGCTATAGAATCTAATAATCTAATAGAATGCTATAGAATCTAATAGAATGCTATAGAATCTAATATAATGCTATAGAATCTAATATAATGCTATAGAATCTAATAATCTAATAGAATGCTATAGAATCTAATAATCTAATAGAATGCTATAGAATCTAATAATCTAATAGAATGCTATAGAATCTAATAATCTAATAGAATGCTATAGAATCTAATAATCTAATAGAATGCTATAGAATCTAATAATCTAATAGAATGCTATAGAATCTAATAGAATGCTATAGAATCTAATAATCTAATAGAATGCTCTAGAATCTAATAATCTAATAGAATGCTATAGAATCTAATAGAATGCTATAGAATCTAATAATCTAATAGAATGCTATAGAATCTAATATAATGCTATAGAATGCTATAGAATCTAATAGAATGCTATAGAATCTAATATAATGCTATAGAATCTAATATAATGCTATAGAATCTAATAGAATGCTATAGAATCTAATAGAATGCTATAGAATCTAATAATCTAATAGAATGCTATAGAATCTAATAGAATGCTATAGAATCTAATAGAATGCTATAGAATCTAATATAATGCTATAGAATCTAATAGAATGCTATAGAATCTAATAGAATGCTATAGAATCTAATAATCTAATAGAATGCTATAGAATCTAATAGAATGCTATAGAATCTAATAATCTAATAGAATGCTATAGAATCTAATAATCTAATAGAATGCTATAGAATCTAATAGAATGCTATAGAATCTAATAGAATGCTATAGAATCTAATAATCTAATAGAATGCTATAGAATCTAATAGAATGCTATAGAATCTAATAATCTAATAGAATGCTATAGAATCTAATAATCTAATAGAATGCTATAGAATCTAATAGAATGCTATAGAATCTAATAATCTAATAGAATGCTCTAGAATCTAATAATCTAATAGAATGCTATAGAATCTAATAGAATGCTATAGAATCTAATAATCTAATAGAATGCTATAGAATCTAATAATCTAATAGAATGCTATAGAATCTAATAGAATGCTATAGAATCTAATATAATGCTATAGAATCTAATATAATGCTATAGAATCTAATAATCTAATAGAATGCTATAGAATCTAATAATCTAATAGAATGCTATAGAATCTAATAATCTAATAGAATGCTATAGAATCTAATAATCTAATAGAATGCTATAGAATCTAATAATCTAATAGAATGCTATAGAATCTAATAGAATGCTATAGAATCTAATAATCTAATAGAATGCGCTAGAATCTAATAATCTAATAGAATGCTATAGAATCTAATAGAATGCTATAGAATCTAATAATCTAATAGAATGCTATAGAATCTAATATAATGCTATAGAATGCTATAGAATCTAATAGAATGCTATAGAATCTAATATAATGCTATAGAATCTAATAGAATGCTATAGAATCTAATAGAATGCTATAGAATCTAATAATCTAATAGAATGCTATAGAATCTAATAGAATGCTATAGAATCTAATAGAATGCTATAGAATCTAATATAATGCTATAGAATCTAATAGAATGCTATAGAATCTAATAGAATGCTATAGAATCTAATAATCTAATAGAATGCTATAGAATCTAATAGAATGCTATAGAATCTAATAATCTAATAGAATGCTATAGAATCTAATAATCTAATAGAATGCTATAGAATCTAATAGAATGCTATAGAATCTAATAATCTAATAGAATGCTCTAGAATCTAATAATCTAATAGAATGCTATAGAATCTAATAGAATGCTATAGAATCTAATAATCTAATAGAATGCTATAGAATCTAATAATCTAATAGAATGCTATAGAATCTAATAGAATGCTATAGAATCTAATATAATGCTATAGAATCTAATATAATGCTATAGAATCTAATAATCTAATAGAATGCTATAGAATCTAATAATCTAATAGAATGCTATAGAATCTAATAATCTAATAGAATGCTATAGAATCTAATAATCTAATAGAATGCTATAGAATCTAATAATCTAATAGAATGCTATAGAATCTAATAATCTAATAGAATGCTATAGAATCTAATAGAATGCTATAGAATCTAATAATCTAATAGAATGCTCTAGAATCTAATAATCTAATAGAATGCTATAGAATCTAATAGAATGCTATAGAATCTAATAATCTAATAGAATGCTATAGAATCTAATATAATGCTATAGAATGCTATAGAATCTAATAGAATGCTATAGAATCTAATATAATGCTATAGAATCTAATAATCTAATAGAATGCTATAGAATCTAATATAATACTATAGAATCCAATAGAATCCAGGGTAGAAAGAGCCTTCAGTAACATCTTATCATTTCCAACCCGTTTCCACATCCTACTGGTGTCATGCCATGAGGGAATGATACTTCATTTACAAACACATCAACAGAGGCCATGCTTCCTAGTCTTCAGAATCAAAATGTGTGTTCTTTCATCTGTAGCGTGTTGAGGGGGTAGCCTGGGTAACGTTCATTATGGATAAAACGTTGTGAAACAGAGTCAATTGGGGAGATGCAGCCCCATCTTGTAAAATAATAAACATTCATTTAGTGTTCATTATTTAACAACTTCAAGGTAATACCTTCTTTCAAACACTCTATGCTGTTCCCTACTGAACACCGCCGTGCTGTCTCCTGGGTCTGTAGAGTTTCCCTACTGAACACCGCCGTGCTGTCTCCTGGGTCTGTAGAGTTTCCCTACTGAACACCGCCGTGCTGTCTCCTGGGTCTGTAGAGTTTCCCTACTGAACACCGCCGTGCTGTCTCCTGGGTCTGTAGAGCTTCCCTACTGAACACCGCCGTGCTTTCTCCTGGGTCTGTAGAGTTTCCCTACTGAACACCGCCGTGCTGTCTCCTGGGTCTGTAGAGTTTCCCTACTGAACACCGCCGTGCTGTCTCCTGGGTCTGTAGAGTTTCCCTACTGAACACCGTCGTGCTGTCTCCTGGGTCTGTAGAGCTTCCCTACTGAACACCGCCGTGCTGTCTCCTGGGTCTGTAGAGTTTCCCTACTGAACACCGCCGTGCTGTCTCCTGGGTCTGTAGAGTTTCCCTACTGAACACCGCCGTGCTGTCTCCTGCGTCTGTAGAGTTTCCCTACTGAACACCGCCGTGCTGTCTCCTGGGTCTGTAGAGGTTCCCTACTGAACACTGCCGTGCTGTCTCCTGCGTCTGTAGAGTTTCCCTACTGAACACCGCCGTGCTGTCTCCTGCGTCTGTAGAGTTTCCCTACTGAACACTGCCGTGCTGTCTCCTGGGTCTGTAGAGTTTCCCTACTGAACACTGCCGTGCTGTCTCCTGCGTCTGTAGAGTTTCCCTACTGAACACCGCCGTGCTGTCTCCTGGGTCTGTAGATTTTCCCTACTGAACACTGCCGTGCTGTCTCCTGGGTCTGTAGAGTTTCCCTACTGAACACCGCCGTGCTGTCTCCTGGGTCTGTAGAGTTTCCCTACTGAACACTGCCGTGCTGTCTCCTGGGTCTGTAGAGTTTCCCTACTGAACACCGCCGTGCTGTCTCCTGGGTCTGTAGAGTTTCCCTACTGAACACCGCCGTGCTGTCTCCTGGGTATGTAGAGTTTCCCTACTGAACACCGCCGTGCTGTCTCCTGGGTCTGTAGAGTTTCCCTACTGAACACCGCCGTGCTGTCTCCTGGGTATGTAGAGTTTCCCTACTGAACACCGCCGTGCTGTCTCCTGGGTCTGTAGAGTTTCCCTACTGAACACCGCCGTGCTGTCTCCTGGGTCTGTAGAGTTTCCCTACTGAACACCGCCCTGCTGTCTCCTGGGTCTGTAGAGTTTCCCTACTGAACACCGCCGTGCTGTCTCCTGGGTCTGTAGAGTTTCCCTACTGAACACCGCCGTGCTGTCTCCTGGGTCTGTAGAGTTTCCCTACTGAACACCGCCGTGCTGTCTCCTGGGTCTGTAGAGTTTCCCTACTGAACACCGCCGTGCTGTCTCCTGGGTCTGTGGAGGACATGATCCATCTTAACAATATCAAAGACCATTTTGGTCCGTTTCATCAGAAAAGCTATAAACTTCGACCACAGAAGTCAAACTGTGAATAATTTAAAACGACCTCACCACAACGACGACAAACCATGATGTGGAACTCTTTACTGTAGTGACCTGTCAATCAATTACACTGGCTTCTAGGTTTCAACCCCAAATGAAACCCTATTCCCTATCTAGTACACTACTTTGGACCAGGGCTCTATGGCACCCTATTCCCTATCTAGTGCACTACTTTGGACCAGGGCTCTATGGCACCCTATTCCCTATCTAGTGCACTACTTTGGTCAGGGCTCTATGGCACCCTATTCCCTATCTAGTGCACTACTTTGGACCAGGGCTCTATGGCACCCTATTCCCTATCTAGTGCACTACTTTGGACCAGGGCTCTATGGCACCCTATTCCCTATCTAGTGCACTACTTTGGACCAGGGCTCTATGGCACCCTATTCCCTATCTAGTGCACTACTTTGGACCAGGGCTCTATGGCACCCTATTCCCTATCTAGTGCACTACTTTAGAGGGGGGGAGGGAGAGAGAGGGAGGGGTTGTAACACAGACTGATGTAATGTAGACCCTGTTATAACAGACTGATGTAATGTAGACCCTGTTATAACAGACTGATGTAATGTAGACCCTGTTATAACAGACTGATGTAATGTAGACCCTGTTATAACAGACTGATGTAATGTAGACCCTGTTATAACAGGCTGATGTAATGTAGACCTTGTTATAACAGACTGATGTAATGTAGACCCTGTTATAACAGACTGATGTAATGTAGACCCTGTTATAACAGACTGATGTAATGTAGACCCTGTTATAACAGACTGATGTAATGTAGACCCTGTTATAACAGACTGATGTAATGTAGACCCTGTTATAACAGACTGATGTAATGTAGACCCTGTTATAACAGACTGATGTAATGTAGACCCTGTTATAACAGACTGATGTAATGTAGACCCTGTTATAACAGACTGATGTAATGTAGACCCTGTTATAACAGACTGATGTAATGTAGACCCCCTGTTATAACAGACTGATGTAATGTAGACCCCCTGTTATAACAGACTGTGTCTATAGTGGTTGTATTGTATTAGTGTAGACCCCCCTGTTATAACAGACTGTGTCTATAGTGGTTGTATTAGTGTAGACCCCCTGTTATAACAGACTGTGTCTATAGTGGTTGTATTGTATTAGTGTAGACCCCCTGTTATAACAGACTGTGTCTATAGTGGTTGTATTGTATCAGTGTAGACCCCCTGTTATAACAGACTGTGTCTATAGGGGTTGTATTGTATTAGTGTAGACCCCCTGTTATAACAGACTGTGTCTATAGTGGTTGTATTGTATTAGTGTAGACGCCCTGTTATAACAGACTGTGTCTATAGTGGTTGTATTGTATTAGTGTAGACCCCCTGTTATAACAGACTGTGTCTATAGTGGTTGTATTGTATCAGTGTAGACCCCCTGTTATAACAGACTGTGTCTATAGGGGTTGTATTGTATTAGTGTAGACCCCCTGTTATAACAGACTGTGTCTATAGTGGTTGTATTGTATCAGTGTAGACCCCCTGTTATAACAGACTGTGTCTATAGTGGTTGTATTGTATTAGTGTAGACCCCCTGTTATAACAGACTGTGTCTATAGTGGTTGTATTAGTGTAGACCCCCTGTTATAACAGACTGTGTCTATGGTGGTTGTATTGTATTAGTGTAGACCCCCTGTTATAACAGACTGTGTCTATAGGGGTTGTATTGTATTAGTGTAGACCCCCTGTTATAACAGACTGTCTATAGGGGTTGTATTGTATTAGTGTAGACCCCCTGTTATAACAGACTGTGTCTATAGTGGTTGTATTGTATTAGTGTAGACCCCCTGTTATAACAGACTGTCTATAGGGGTTGTATTGTATTAGTGTAGACCCCCTGTTATAACAGACTGTGTCTATAGGGGTTGTATTGTATCAGTGTAGACCCCCTGTTATAACAGACTGTGTCTATAGGGGTTGTATTGTATCAGTGTAGACCCCCTGTTATAACAGACTGTCTATAGGGGTTGTATTGTATTAGTGTAGACCCCCTGTTATAACAGACTGTGTCTATAGTGGTTGTATTGTATTAGTGTAGACCCCCTGTTATAACAGACTGTCTATAGGGGTTGTATTGTATTAGTGTAGACCCCCTGTTATAACAGACTGTGTCTATAGGGGTTGTATTGTATCAGTGTAGACCCCCTGTTATAACAGACTGTGTCTATAGGGGTTGTATTGTATCAGTGTAGACCCCCTGTTATAACAGACTGTGTCTATAGTGGTTGTATTAGTGTAGACCCCCTGTTATAACAGACTGTGTCTATAGGGGTTGTATTGTATCAGTGTAGACCCCCTGTTATAACAGACTGTGTCTATAGTGGTTGTATTAGTGTAGACCCCCCTGTTATAACAGACTGTGTCTATAGTGGTTGTATTGTATTAGTGTAGACCCCCTGTTATAACAGACTGTGTCTATAGTGGTTGTATTGTATTAGTGTAGACCCCCTGTTATAACAGACTGTGTCTATAGTGGTTGTATTGTATTAGTGTAGACCCCCTGTTATAACAGACTGTGTCTATAGTGGTTGTATTGTATTAGTGTAGACCCCCTGTTATAACAGACTGTGTCTATAGTGGTTGTATTAGTGTAGACCCCCTGTTATAACAGACTGTGTCTATAGGGGTTGTATTGTATTAGTGTAGACCCCCTGTTATAACAGACTGTGTCTATAGTGGTTGTATTGTATCAGTGTAGACCCCCTGTTATAACAGACTGTGTCTATAGTGGTTGTATTGTATTAGTGTAGACCCCCTGTTATAACAGACTGTGTCTATAGTGGTTGTATTAGTGTAGACCCCCTGTTATAACAGACTGTGTCTATGGTGGTTGTATTGTATTAGTGTAGACCCCCTGTTATAACAGACTGTGTCTATAGGGGTTGTATTGTATTAGTGTAGACCCCCTGTTATAACAGACTGTCTATAGGGGTTGTATTGTATTAGTGTAGACCCCCTGTTATAACAGACTGTGTCTATAGTGGTTGTATTGTATTAGTGTAGACCCCCTGTTATAACAGACTGTGTCTATAGTGGTTGTATTGTATTAGTGTAGACCCCCTGTTATAACAGACTGTGTCTATAGTGGTTGTATTAGTGTAGACCCCCTGTTATAACAGACTGTGTCTATAGGGGTTGTATTGTATTAGTGTAGACCCCCTGTTATAACAGACTGTGTCTATAGTGGTTGTATTGTATTAGTGTAGACCCCCCTGTTATAACAGACTGTGTCTATAGTGGTTGTATTGTATTAGTGTAGACCCCCTGTTATAACAGACTGTGTCTATAGTGGTTGTATTAGTGTAGACCCCCCTGTTATAACAGACTGTGTCTATAGTGGTTGTATTGTATTAGTGTAGACCCCCTGTTATAACAGACTGTGTCTATAGTGGTTGTATTAGTGTAGACCCCCTGTTATAACAGACTGTGTCTATAGGGGTTGTATTGTATTAGTGTAGACCCCCCTGTTATAACAGACTGTGTCTATAGTGGTTGTATTAGTGTAGACCCCCTGTTATAACAGACTGTGTCTATAGTGGTTGTATTGTATTAGTGTAGACCCCCCTGTTATAACAGACTGTGTCTATAGTGGTTGTATTGTATTAGTGTAGACCCCCTGTTATAACAGACTGTCTATAGTGGTTGTATTGTATTAGTGTAGACCCCCTGTTATAACAGACTGTGTCTATAGTGGTTGTATTAGTGTAGACCCCCTGTTATAACAGACTGTGTCTATAGTGGTTGTATTGTATTAGTGAAGACCACCTGTTATAACAGACTGTGTCTATAGTGGTTGTATTAGTGTAGACCCCCTGTTATAACAGACTGTGTCTATAGTGGTTGTATTAGTGTAGACCCCCTGTTATAACAGACTGTGTCTATAGTGGTTGTATTAGTGTAGACCCCCCTGTTATAACAGACTGTGTCTATAGTGGTTGTATTGTATTAGTGTAGACCCCCTGTTATAACAGACTGTGTCTATAGTGGTTGTATTAGTGTAGACCCCCTGTTATAACAGACTGTGTCTATAGTGGTTGTATTAGTGTAGACCCCCTGTTATAACAGACTGTGTCTATAGTGGTTGTATTGTATCAGTGTAGACCCCCTGTTATAACAGACTGTGTCTATAGTGGTTGTATTGTATTAGTGTAGACGCCCTGTTATAACAGACTGTGTCTATAGTGGTTGTATTGTATTAGTGTAGACCCCCTGTTATAACAGACTGTGTCTATAGGGGTTGTATTGTATTAGTGTAGACCCCCTGTTATAACAGACTGTGTCTATAGTGGTTGTATTGTATTAGTGTAGACCCCCCTGTTATAACAGACTGTGTCTATAGTGGTTGTATTGTATTAGTGTAGACCCCCTGTTATAACAGACTGTGTCTATAGGGGTTGTATTGTATTAGTGTAGACCCCCTGTTATAACAGACTGTGTCTATAGTGGTTGTATTGTATTAGTGTAGACCCCCTGTTATAACAGACTGTGTCTATAGTGGTTGTATTGTATTAGTGTAGACCCCTGTTATAACAGACTGTCTATAGTGGTTGTATTAGTGTAGACCCCCTGTTATAACACTGTGTCTATAGGGGTTGTATTAGTGTAGACCCCCTGTTATAACAGACTGTGTCTATAGTGGTTGTATTAGTGTAGACCCCCTGTTATAACAGACTGTGTCTATAGTGGTTGTATTGTATTAGTGTAGACCCCCTGTTATAACAGACTGTGTCTATAGTGGTTGTATTGTATTAGTGTAGACCCCCTGTTATAACAGACTGTGTCTATAGTGGTTGTATTGTATTAGTGTAGACCCCCTGTTATAACAGACTGTGTCTATAGTGGTTGTATTAGTGTAGACCCCCTATTATAACAGACTGTGTCTATAGTGGTTGTATTAGTGTTGACCCCCTGTTATAACAGACTGTGTCTATAGTGGTTGTATTAGTGTAGACCCCCTGTTATAACAGACTGTGTCTATAGTGGTTGTATCAGTGTAAACCCCCTGTTATAACAGACTGTGTCTATAGTGGTTGTATTGTATTAGTGTAGACCCCCCTGTTATAACAGACTGTGTCTATAGTGGTTGTATTGTATTAGTGTAGACCCCCCTGTTATAACAGACTGTGTCTATAGTGGTTGTATTGTATTAGTGTAGACCCCCTGTTATAACAGACTGTGTCTATAGTGGTTGTATTAGTGTAGACCCCCTGTTATAACAGACTGTGTCTATAGGGGTTGTATTGTATTAGTGTAGACCCCCTGTTATAACAGACTGTGTCTATAGTGGTTGTATTAGTGTAGACCCCCTGTTATAACAGACTGTGTCTATAGTGGTTGTATTGTATTAGTGTAGACCCCCTGTTATAACAGACTGTGTCTATAGGGGTTGTATTGTATTAGTGTAGACCCCCCTGTTATAACAGACTGTGTCTATAGTGGTTGTATTAGTGTAGACCCCCTATTATAACAGACTGTGTCTATAGTGGTTGTATTGTATTAGTGTAGACCCCCTGTTATAACAGACTGTGTCTATAGTGGTTGTATTGTATTAGTGTAGACCCCCTGTTATAACAGACTGTGTCTATAGTGGTTGTATTGTATTAGTGTAGACCCCCTGTTATAACAGACTGTGTCTATAGTGGTTGTATTAGTGTAGACCCCCTGTTATAACAGACTGTGTCTATAGTGGTTGTATTAGTGTAGACCCCCTGTTATAACAGACTGTGTCTATAGTGGTTGTATTGTATTAGTGTAGACCCCCTGTTATAACAGACTGTGTCTATAGTGGTTGTATTGTATTAGTGAAGACCACCTGTTATAACAGACTGTGTCTATAGTGGTTGTATTGTATCAGTGTAGACCCCCTGTTATAACAGACTGTGTCTATAGTGGTTGTATTGTATTAGTGTAGACCCCCTGTTATAACAGACTGTGTCTATAGTGGTTGTATTAGTGTAGACCCCCTGTTATAACAGACTGTGTCTATAGGGGTTGTATTGTATTAGTGTAGACCCCCTGTTATAACAGACTGTGTCTATAGTGGTTGTATTGTATTAGTGTAGACCCCCTGTTATAACAGACTGTGTCTATAGTGGTTGTATTGTATCCGTGTAGACCCCCTGTTATAACAGACTGTGTCTATAGTGGTTGTATTGTATTAGTGTAGACCCCCTGTTATAACAGACTGTGTCTATGGTGGTTGTATTGTATTAGTGTAGACCCCCTGTTATAACAGACTGTGTCTATAGTGGTTGTATTGTATTAGTGTAGACCCCCTGTTATAACAGACTGTGTCTATAGTGGTTGTATTGTATCAGTGAAGACTCAGACGCTGTGTTCTAGTGGGTTTCATTCTGTTTTTATTCCAGTTAGATAGTGGATCATCCTACACCCTCTCTATTCTTTAGTGTCCTCGATATTAACCTCAGCATCTTTCACCAGGCCAGCAAACAGACAGACGGACAGGCCGGCAGACAGACAGATAGACCGGCAAGCAGACAGACAGACAGGCCGGCAGGGAGGAAGGCCGGAAGACAGACAGATAGACCGGCAAGCAGACAGACGGACAGGCCGGCAGGGAGACGGGCAGGCCAGCAAACAGACAGACAGATAGACAGGGCAGGGAGGGAGGAAGGCAGACGGGCAGGCCGGCAGGGAGACGGGCAGGCCAGCAAACACAGGCCGGCAGACAGACAGATGGGCAGGCCAGCAAACAGACAGGCAGGGAGAAAGGCAGACAGACAGGCCGGCAGGGAAGAAGGCGGACAGGCCGGCAGACAATCCTACATATTCCACCTTCTACACTAGGTTTACTCTAGTAGGACTTAGCACGGTGTTGTACTGCTCAGGCTCAACCATCGTTCTGGCATCACGCATTTCATCTATCGGTCCGTTAAACTAAATTGACGTCACCGCGGAAGATCCCAGCCAACAGCAGGCCGATATGTCACAGTCTCGTTCCAACCCACACAGTGTGGAGAAAACGTTCCCCCCCCCACTACGTTCCCCCCCCCCCCCACTACACTGGGGTCTTTTAAACAGCCGCTCTTATCAACAACAAGAAACGTGTTTGAAGTAATAGACTGTTAGTTTACACACTTCCTCTTGTCAATTATAACGTGGTGGGAGGTCAAAATAACGAACACTTCTCCCGACAGACAGGGGGATTGTAGACATTGTGTTTTTGTAAAGATAAGAGTGTTTTATTTGCGTTTCCTCAACACCAGATACATGAGTCCACTGATGACAGTCATGGGGAAGCTGATCCAGGCCAGGACGTAGGAGGAACCGTATCCTCCCTTCCTTAGAGCCTCCTCTGTAAAACCTTCTCTCTCCGCCGTGTAGATGGACACTCCGATCATCACACACAGGCCTGGGGAGGGAGGAGGGGGGGTTAGGAACTAGGATAGGAAGGGGGTAGGATACAGGACGTTTAAACAGGAACTGGCCTCCTTCAAAGTATTCATACCCCTTTACTTATTCCACGTTACAGCCTGAATTCAAAATGGATGATTTATTTTTATTTTTTTAATCTCATCCATCTCCACACAACACCTCACTGCTCTACTGAAGGACCTTACAGATAATTGTATGTGTTGGGGTACAGAGATGAGGCAGTCATTCCAAAAATCATGTTAAACACAGAATGAGTCCACACAACTTAATATGAGACTTGTTTTACTCCTGAACTTATTTAGGCATTTCCATAACAGAGAGGTTGAATACTCACTGATGCAAAACATTTCAGCTTTTCATTTTTAATTTGTTTGTTAAAAAATAAACATAATAACACTTTTACATTATTTAACCTTTTAACTCGGCAAGTCAGTTAAGAACAAATTCTTATTTACAACGACGGCCGAACCCGGGGAACCATTATGGGGTATTGTGGGTAGGCCAGTGACACACCTTTTTTTTTTTTTTTTTTAAATCAGGCTGTAACACAACTAAATGTGGGTAAAGTCATGGGGTTCGAATTCTTTCTGAAAGTCAGGAAAACGTTGGCAGATCAAGTGTCAGCAAAACAAAGGGAACCCTGACAGACACATGTCTCTGATTGGTCGTTTTTAGTGTCACCAGTATTGATACTCACCAGCCAGTAGCTGGATGACGGCTGTAAAGACAAATCGCTCTCCTTGTTTCAGTCCGAAGAGCTGAAGGATGAACACAAAGAAGCCCACGCAGCAGAGAATTGTGGACAGGATCATAGTGGCCTGGACCGCCTGTAGATAGACTACAGAGAGGAGTGTTACACAGAGACAGAGAGAGGGAGAGACAGAGAGAGGGACCGAGAGAGAGAGAGAGAGAGAGAGAGAGAGGGACCGAGAGAGAGAGGGACAGAGAGAGAGAGAGAGGGACCGAGAGAGAGAGAGGGACCGAGAGAGACCGAGAGAGAGAGAGAGAGATAGAGAGGGACAGAGAGAGAGAGAGAGAGAGGGACAGAGAGAGAGAGAGGGACAGAGAGAGAGGGACAGAAAGAGAGAGAGAAAGGGACAGAGAAAGGGACAGAGAGGGACAGAGAAAAGGACAGAGAAGGACAGAGAGAGGAG
>NC_092086.1:5507304-5652304 GCF_045679555.1 Salvelinus alpinus | reverse complement strand
TATAACAGGATACATTGTTGCAGTAGACGGGTCTGTTGTGAAACTACAACAGGATACATTGTTGCAGTAGACGGGTCTGTTGTGGAACTATAACAGGATACATTGTTGCAGTAGACGGGTCTGTTGTGAAACTATAACAGGATACATTGTTGCAGTAGACGGGTCTGTTGTGAAACTATAACAGGATACATTGTTGCAGTAGACGGGTCTGTTGTGAAACTATAACAGGATACATTGTTGCAGTAGACGGGTCTGTTGTGAAACTACAACAGGATACATTGTTGCAGTAGACGGGTCTGTTGTGAAACTATAACAGGATACATTGTTGCAGTAGACGGGTCTGTTGTGGAACTATAACAGGATACATTGTTGCAGTAGACGGGTCTGTTGTGAAACTATAACAGGATACATTGTTGCAGTAGACGGGGTTTGTTGTGGAACTATAACAGGATACATTGTTGCAGTAGACGGGTCTGTTGTGAAACTATAACAGGATACATTGTTGCAGTAGACGGGTCTGTTGTGAAACTACAACAGGATACATTGTTGCAGTAGACGGGTCTGTTGTGAAACTATAACAGGATACATTGTTGCAGTAGACGGGTCTGTTGTGAAACTATAACAGGATACATTGTTGCAGTAGACGGGTCTGTTGTGAAACTATAACAGGATACATTGTTGCAGTAGACGGGTCTGTTGTGAAACTATAACAGGATACATTGTTGCAGTAGACGGGTCTGTTGTGAAACTATAACAGGATACATTGTTGCAGTAGACGGGTCTGTTGTGAAACTATAACAGGATACATTGTTGCAGTAGACGGGTCTGTTGTGGAACTATAACAGGATACATTGTTGCAGTAGACGGGGTCTGTTGTGAAACTATAACAGGATACATTGTTGCAGTAGACGGGTCTGTTGTGAAACTATAACAGGATACATTGTTGCAGTAGACGGGTCTGTTGTGAAACTACAACAGGATACATTGTTGCAGTAGACGGGTCTGTTGTGAAACTATAACAGGATACATTGTTGCAGTAGACGGGTCTGTTGTGAAACTATAACAGGATACATTGTTGCAGTAGACGGGTCTGTTGTGGAACTATAACAGGATACATTGTTGCAGTAGACGGGTCTGTTGTGGAACTATAACAGGATACATTGTTGCAGTAGACGGGTCTGTTGTGGAACTATAACAGGATACATTGTTGCAGTAGACGGGTCTGTTGTGAAACTATAACAGGATACATTGTTGCAGTAGACGGGTCTGTTGTGGAACTATAACAGGATACATTGTTGCAGTAGACGGGTCTGTTGTGAAACTATAACAGGATACATTGTTGCAGTAGACGGGTCTGTTGTGAAACTATAACAGGATACATTGTTGCAGTAGACGGGTCTGTTGTGGAACTATAACAGGATACATTGTTGCAGTAGACGGGTCTGTTGTGAAACTATAACAGGATACATTGTTGCAGTAGACGGGTCTGTTGTGAAACTATAACAGGATACATTGTTGCAGTAGACGGGTCTGTTGTGGAACTATAACAGGATACATTGTTGCAGTAGACGGGTCTGTTGTGAAACTACAACAGGATACATTGTTGCAGTAGACGGGTCTGTTGTGGAACTATAACAGGATACATTGTTGCAGTAGACGGGTCTGTTGTGGAACTATAACAGGATACATTGTTGCAGTAGACGGGTCTGTTGTGGAACTATAACAGGATACATTGTTGCAGTAGACGGGTCTGTTGTGAAACTATAACAGGATACATTGTTGCAGTAGACGGGTCTGTTGTGAAACTATAACAGGATACATTGTTGCAGTAGACGGGTCTGTTGTGAAACTATAACAGGATACATTGTTGCAGTAGACGGGTCTGTTGTGGAACTATAACAGGATACATTGTTGCAGTAGACGGGTCTGTTGTGAAACTATAACAGGATACATTGTTTCAGTAGACGGGTCTGTTGTGAAACTATAACAGGATACATTGTTGCAGTAGACGGGTCTGTTGTGAAACTATAACAGGATACATTGTTTCAGTAGACGGGTCTGTTGTGAAACTATAACAGGATACATTGTTGCAGTAGACGGGTCTGTTGTGAAACTATAACAGGATACATTGTTGCAGTAGACGGGTCTGTTGTGGAACTATAACAGGATACATTGTTGCAGTAGACGGGTCTGTTGTGAAACTATAACAGGATACATTGTTGCAGTAGACGGGTCTGTTGTGAAAAGCTGTCCAGTACCACGCATGGTTAATAACCTCAGCGGATGGATTTCCCATTCATCACTAATCCTCGTGCTAACAGGAAACTAAAATCGGCAAATACAGATAAAGGTTTCCTTTATACGGCACCTTTCTGAGCCAATCAACAGGTGAGTAATGATGACTGAGGAGCCAATCAACAGATGAGTAATGATGACCGAGGAGCCAATCAACAGATGAGTAATGATGACTGAGGAGCCAATCAGCAGATGAGTAATGATGACTGAGGAGCCAATCAACAGGTGAGTAATGATGACTGAGGAGCCAATCAACAGATGAGTAATGATGACTGAGGAGCCAATCAGCAGATGAGTAATGATGACTGAGGAGCCAATCAACAGGTGAGTAATGATGACTGAGGAGCCAATCAACAGGTGAGTAATGATGACTGAGGAGCCAATCAGCAGATGAGTAATGATGACTGAGGAGCCAATCAACAGGTGAGTAATGATGACTGAGGAGCCAATCAACAGGTGAGTAATGATGACTGAGGAGCCAATCAACAGATGAGTAATGATGACTGAGGAGCCAATCAACAGATGAGTAATGATGACTGAGGAGCCAATCAACAGATGAGTAATGATGACTGAGGAGCCAATCAACAGATGAGTAATGATGACTGAGGAGCCAATCAACAGATGAGTAATGATGACTGAGGAGCCAATCAACAGGTGAGTAATGATGACTGAGGAGCCAATCAACAGATGAGTAATGATGACTGAGGAGCCAATCAACAGATGGGTAATGATGACTGAGGAGCCAATCAGCAGATGAGTAATGATGACTGAGGAGCCAATCAACAGGTGAGTAATGATGACTGAGGAGCCAATCAACAGGTGAGTAATGATGACTGAGGAGCCAATCAACAGGTGAGTAATGATGACTGAGGAGCCAATCAAAAGATGAGTAATGATGACTAAGGAGCCAATCAGCAGATGAGTAATGATGACTGAGGAGACACTAGTAAAGACAATCAACAGATGAGTAATGAGTATCTCCAGGTTCGTCTCTCTGTAGGTGATGGCTTTGTTATGGAAGGTTTGGGAATATTGGGGAAGATGCCAGAGCTGTTAAAGTATAGCAAATTGGAATGAATCTCTCACTCACTCTGTAGTTGGCATCAAAGCCATCAAACCAAATCATCCTAATAGACTGTTAGATGTAGGCCCTGACCCAGTTCCCTCTTTTAGTGGAAAACGCTGACTTGGAGTTCACTTTTAATGTAATTTCTCCTCTTTTTTTATAAAACACAAAGCCACAGTCTCAACCCAGTCCTCAGATCTCACACACACACACACTGAAACAGACTTTAGCCATGGAACAAATGATGGAATCGAGAGGAGAGAGAATCCAAGGCCACGAAGCTCCTTCCATCTTCCACGTGTGGAGAACTGTTGAGTCTTCTGTTGGAAGCTTTCTTCACCTCCTCCTCCCCTCTAGGGCTTCACCACCTCATCCTCCTCCTCCTCCCCTCTAGGGCTTCACCACCTCCTCCTCCTCCTCCCCTCTAGGGCTTCTCCTCCCCTCCAGGCCTTCACCACCTTCTCCTCCCCTCTAGGGCTTCACCACCTCCTCCCCTCTAGGGCTTCACCTCCTCCTCCTCCCCCCCTCTAGGGCTTCACCTCCTCCTCCCCCCCCCCTCTAGGGCTTCACCTCCTCCTCCCCCCCCCCTCTAGGGCTTCACCTCCTCCTCCCCCCCCCCTCTAGGGCTTCACCACTTAGAAAACAAACACCGTAGAGAGAGAGAGACACAGAGACAGAGAGAGACATCCAGCTACTCACTTACACAACCAACCCACCAGAACACTTGTGAAACCCCAAAACCTCTATCCTGTGTGTGTCCCCAAGTGTGACTGACAGTGTTCTCCTGACCAGGTATGGAACCTTTTGTTACATCATTCTCTGCTGTTATGTTCCACTCAGAAACGTGACCCGGTGTTTAGCGGTACAAAAACCACGACCCGGTGTTTAGCGGTAAAAAGTTGTATTTCTTCATGGGTTATTTGATTTAGTTGTCCTTTATTTTGTTTCAGACATAAATACTGAACATGAATCCAGTGTGTTTAGAGCCAACCTAAGATTTAGAAGCCAAACCAGGCTAACATCTGTTATTCAGCTGAGACACGACCCTGCAGGACACACACACATCCTCAGTCCTGTCGGGTTCAAAGACCCTCCGACTGGAATTCCAACATGACTACCAGGGGGGGGGCGTTCAACCGTCCTTAGAGGTGTGTGTGTGTGTGTGTGTGTACATTCCTGGGGTGACAAGCGGCAGGTCTGAGAAATGACTACCACGTATATCAACAAATTGGCGCGGGCGCTAGAACAGTCTGCAGCACCCGGCCTCACCCTACTAGAATCTGAAGTCAAATGTCTACTGTTTGCTGATGATCTGGTGCTTCTGTCCCCAACCAAGGAGGGCCTACAGCAGCACCTAGATCTTCTGCACAGATTCTGTCAGACCTGGGCCCTGACAGTAAATCTCAGTAAGACCAAAATAATGGTGTTCCAAAAAAGGTCCAGTCACCAGGACCACAAATTCCATCTAGACACCGTTGCCCTAGAGCACACAAAAAACTATACATACCTCGGCCTAAACATCAGCGCCACAGGTAACTTCCACAAAGCTGTGAACGATCTGAGAGACAAGGCAAGAAGGGCCTTCTATGCCATCAAAAATAAAATTCATTGCCCTTTATGGTTGTGAGGTCTGGGGTCAACTCACCAACCAAGAACTCACAAAATGGGACAAACACCAATTTGCAAAAATATCCTCCATGTATAACACAACACACCAAATAATGCATGCAGAGCAGAATTAGGATGATTCCTGCTAATTATCAAAATCCAGAAAAGAGCTGTTAAATTCTACAACCACCTAAAAGGAAGCGATTCCCAAACCTTCCATAACAAAGCCATCACCTACAGAGAGATGAACCTGGAGAAGAGTCCCCTAAGCAAGCTGGTCCTAGGGCTCTGTTCACAAACACAAACACACCCCACAGAGCCCCAGGACAACAGCACAATTAGACCCAACCAAATCATGAGAAAACAAAAAGATAATTACTTGACACATTGGAAATAATTTACAAAACAACAGAGCAAACTAGAATGCTATTTGGCCCTAAACAGAGAGTACACAGTGGCAGAATACCTGACCACTGTGACTGACCCAAACTTAAGGAAAGCTTTGACTATGTACAGACTCAGTGAGCATAGCCTTGCTATTGAGAAAGGCCGCCGTAGGCAGACCTGGCTCTCAAGAGAAGACAGACTATGTACAGACTCAGTGAGCATAGCCTTGCTATTGAGAAAGGCCGCCGTAGGCAGTTACAGAACATCCCTTATCCAATCTGTTACACGTCACCGACCTTTGTCTCAGGAGCCCAGTAGTAGCTGAGTGTCCGTGTGTATCTGTCACCTGTCTCTACTGATACCTACATGATGCCCTCTTTTTATTTGACCCCAATTGGTAGTTAGTCTCATCGCTTCAACTCCCCCGTACGGACTCGGGAGAGGTCGGAGGTCGAGATCCGTGCGTCCTCCGAAACACGACCCCGCCAAGCCTCACTGCTTCTTGATACACTGCTCACTAAACCCGGAAGCCAGCCCCAACCAATGTGTCGGAGGAAACACCGTACACCTGGCGACCGAAGTCATCGTGCACTGCGCCCGGCCGCCACAAGGAGTCACTAGAGCGCGATGGGACAAGGACATCACCGCCGGGCCAAACCCTCCCCTAATCCGAACGACGCTGGGCCAATTGTGCTCCGCTTCATGGGTCTCCCGGTCGCGGCCTGCTGTGACACAGCCTGTGATCGAACCAGGGTCTGTAGTGATGCCTCCTAGCACTGTGATGCAGTGGATTAGACCGCTGTGATACAGCTTGGTATCGAACCAGGGTCTGTAGTGACGCCTCTTAGCACTGTGATGCAGTGTCTTAGACCGCTGCGATACAGCCTGTGATCGAACCAGGGTCTGTAGTGATTCCTCTAGCACTGTGATGCAGTGGATTAGACCTCTGTGATACAGCTTGGTATCGAACCAGGGTCTGTAGTGACGCCTCTTAGCACTGTGATGCAGTGTCTTAGACCGCTGTGATACAGCCTGTGATCGAACCAGGGTCTGTAGTGACGCCTCTTAGCACTGTGACGCAGAGTCTTAGACCGCTGCACCACCCAGAAGGCTCTAGAACCGTGTTTCCTGACTCCGGTACAGAACCGTGTTTTCTGACTCCGGTACTCTGTTACCCACAATGCTTGTTGTTCCAGCCCTGCACTACAACACCTGATTCCAACTACAAATCTAAATGAACCATGAAACAGGCGGTGTGAAGCACAGTCTTCCTCCTCGTCTTCATCAGGTCTCTGTCTGCAGTACAGTATTCCTCTTCCTCCTCCTCCTCATCGTCAGGTCTCTGTCTGCAGTACAGTATCAGAGCTGGTGGAAATGATCCTGACTCTTGTCACTAGTATCCAGCTTCATGTTTAATAGAACTGGTAAATGTTATAGGCATATGCTGCTGCTACTGCCAATGTGCTGTGTGTGTGTGTGTGTTATCTCTCTGCAGTAGTAACAGGTTTCCGGTGACTCCTACACATCTTCAGTTCATTCAATATCAACTGGGAGACACACACACACACACACACACACACACTGTAACAAGAGAAGCAACCGCAAAAGGCTCTGACAAACTCGCTCATTGACAACAGATGAGTGTCGTTGACATTCTTTCACCAAATGGCAAAAAACACACGGAACTGACGGAGAGAGGAGACGAGAGGGAAGAAGAGAGGAGAGGAAGCTGATGAGGAACTGACGGAGAGAGGAGACGAGAGGGAAGAAGAGAGGAGAGGAAGCTGATGAGGAACTGACGGAGAGAGGAGACGAGAGGGAAGAAGAGAGGAGAGGAAGCTGATGAGGAACTGACGGAGAGAGGAGACGAGAGGGAAGAAGAGAGGAGAGGAAGGTGATGAGGAACTGACGGAGAGAGGAGACGAGAGGGAAGAAGAGAGGAGAGGAAGGTGATGAGGCACTGACGGAGAGAGGAGACGAGACGGAAGAGGAGAGAGGAGACGAGAGGGAAGAAGAGATGAGGAGAGGGGAGAGGAGCAGTGTAGTGTACTAACTGAGATAGGTAGACCTCAGGAGTGGGTAACCCCTCCTCTTGGAGAGCTACCCTCTAACAGACGAGACGGAAGAGGAGAGAGGAGACGGGGAGAGGAGCAGTGTAGTGTACTAACTGAGATAGGTAGACCTCAGGAGTGGGCAACCCCTCCTCTTGGAGAGCTACCCTCTAACAGGGTTTTGTTCCAGCCCTGCTCTAAAACACCTGGCTTAGTAATCAGCTGCTTCTCAGGCCTTTACCAAATCAGGTGTATTAGAGCAAGGCTGGAGCTAAATTGGGCATGTGTAGTAGACGTGAGGCTAACCCCCCCTCAGACCAAGTGGGATATACTTCCTCTAATAGTTTAATGGTTAAGACAACGGTTCCCCAAGCAGGAGACCAGGGTTCAGATCCCCCCCTGTTCCCAAGCAGGAGACCAGGGTTCAGACCCCCCCCCCTGTTCCCAAGCAGGAGACCAGGGTTCAGATCCCCCCTGTTCCCAAGCAGGAGACCAGGGTTCAGATCCCCCCCCCCCCCTGTTCCCAAGCAGGAGACCAGGGTTCAGATCCCCCCCCCCCCTGTTCCCAAGCAGGAGACCAGGGTTCAGACCCCCCCCTGTTCCCAAGCAGGAGACCAGGGTTCAGACCCCCCCCTGTTCCCAAGCAGGAGACCAGGGTTCAGACCCCCCCCCGTTCCCAAGCAGGAGACCAGGGTTCAGATCCCCCCCCCTGTTCCCAAGCAGGAGACCAGGGTTCAGATCCCCCCCCCTGTTCCCAAGCAGGAGACCAGGGTTCAGATCCCCCCCCCCTGTTCCCAAGCAGGAGACCAGGGTTCAGATCCCCCCCCCTGTTCCCAAGCAGGAGACCAGGGTTCAGATCCCCCCCCCCTGTTCCCAAGCAGGAGACCAGGGTTCAGACCCCCCCCCCCCCTGTTCCCAAGCAGGAGACCAGGGTTCAGACCCACCCCCCCCCTGTTCCCAAGCAGGAGACCAGGGTTCAGACCCCCCCCCCCCCTGTTCCCAAGCAGGAGACCAGGGTTCAGACCCCCCCCTGTTCCCAAGCAGGAGACCAGGGTTCAGACCCCCCCCCGTTCCCAAGCAGGAGACCAGGGTTCAGATCCCCCCCCCCCCTGTTCCCAAGCAGGAGACCAGGGTTCAGATCCCCCCCCCTGTTCCCAAGCAGGAGACCAGGGTTCAGATCCCCCCCCCCCCCCTGTTCCCAAGCAGGAGACCAGGGTTCAGATCCCCCCCCCTGTTCCCAAGCAGGAGACCAGGGTTCAGACCCCCCCCCCCCTGTTCCCAAGCAGGAGACCAGGGTTCAGACCCACCCCCCCCCTGTTCCCAAGCAGGAGACCAGGGTTCAGACCCCCCCCCCCCCTGTTCCCAAGCAGGAGACCAGGGTTCAGACCCCCCCCTGTTCCCAAGCAGGAGACCAGGGTTCAGACCCCCCCCCGTTCCCAAGCAGGAGACCAGGGTTCAGATCCCCCCCCCCTGTTCCCAAGCAGGAGACCAGGGTTCAGATCCCCCCCCCCTGTTCCCAAGCAGGAGACCAGGGTTCAGACCCCCCCCCCCCCTGTTCCCAAGCAGGAGACCAGGGTTCAGATCCCACCTGTGACACATACACACACACAGCACCAACTGCTAACTGACATTCTGAACAGCTTGGAACAAGCCTGAGAAAGCTGAGAAAGAGAGAGAGAGTGGAAAATTGCCATGTTCCACATCAGGGGAAAAGGAACCATGGAAAATTGTCATGTTCCACAGCAGGGAAAAGGGAACCATGGGAAATTGCCATGTTCCACAGCAGGGAATGAGGAACCATGGGAAATTGCCATGTTCCACAGCAGGGAAAAGGGAACCATGGAAAATTGTGGACAATATGAACAGCAAAATGTGGAAGACAAGAATGTCTATAAAAATACCTTTTTTGTTCAAACTATATTTTTTACAAATCAAAACTGAAAAGAAGAAAAAACATGGAGTCAAGAACACTATTCAACCTGTCAATCATGAAATGTCCTTATGACCTCGCGTGTGAATGTAGATTTGTATTTATGCTAATTATTTATGACTGTAAAAATGTGGAAAACGTCAATAAAGATTATTTTTAAGACAACAACAAAAAAAGGACATACCTCATTCAGTCTACAACTCTAGCACTTTACTATACCGATACACACACACACACACACACACCTGATAGTGCAGCCATTTCCCTGAGCCAGTGTTGTAACATGAGGTCCATTCATCACATTGTATTGGTCACGTACACATGGTTAGCAGATGTTAATGTGAGTGTAGCGAAATGATACATCCATCCACCCATCCATTCATCTGCCCATTCATCCGTCCATCCATCCAAGTGTCACAACTAGAGTTTACAAAAGAGTAGAATTGTGTCCTCTCTGTGTCTCTGGGGACTTACGACAGTAACAACATATGATGTCATCTTCCCCAGACAAAGAGATTTAGAACGTTAAGAACATTTAGAATGTTTAGAACACTGCAGATATATAAAATAGAATCCCAACAAGATCTCACAGTTTTGACCAATTTTAACTAAAGATTCTGACATTTATCCACGTTTCTCCAAATGTCAAATTTCAAAGGGTTAAAGTTTAGCCATTCATTCCAAATGGTTAAGGGTTGAGGTTTTGGACAGGCTTCAAACTAAAACAAACAAAAAAAAAATCGCCTGGGATGGAACGTTCTGATCCAGACTCATAGGATTACAGGTTTTTCCAAGGCATTTCCCCCCCAACATCCTCAGGACACAGACGTCCAATTTCGAAGTCAATGGAATGCATGGAGCTGAAATGATTCCTGCTAAGACAGACGGGCCTGGCTGGCAGTGTGTCTTCTAAACCGTGCAGCCTAAACCGGTCTCAACGTTCTGTCTCCGTCTCATTGCTGCTAATTGAATTAAAAACGCGTTGTCTTTAAAACTTTAAGTCTAAGAGAAACAGTAACGAGGGTAAATCACCATGGGGCGCAAAACGTAAATTTCTTGAATGACGCTCATCAAATCCTGAAGTTCATTTTGTTCAGACGTTCCAGTACGACTCTTTGGCCACACGGGGGCGCCATTAGGAAGCGAAAAGCAAGGGGAGGTTTATCTGTCAACGGAGAAGTTTTGGCCGCTACCGTCTCTGAGCGCTCCTCCCACCAGGGCTATAAACCATCAGATATACATCATTGGGTTTAATAAAACTCTGGATTGATGATGCTATGTTTTGGCCATTGAGTTGAAGACACCTGTCGGCGGCCATATTGGAACTCCCCTTGTCGGCCATATTGGAACTCCCAATATGGCCGACAAGGAGTAGGAGCAGTCCTCCATAGAAAGGAATGGAATTCTATAGTATTTCCATAAAAACGTTCCAAGGACGTTCCAATGTATTTAAAAAAAAAATTGTTGCAGCAACATTTAAGGAAAATCTTAAATACTTTAAGGAAAATGTTATATATTTTTAAATGTTTGTTTAGCTCACATTATATATACATAATATATAAAACGCATTAATATAATAAACGTGTCAGAAACGAAATGAATAAATACATTTACATAGTTTCCAGAATATTATTAAACAATTGTGACAACTCCAAGATGGAGGCTTCAGTGGCTCCAATATGGCTTCAATACAGCGCCACCTGTCAAATATCCAGGCTTCATACACATCATTCATTACAGCTAAACAGAGCGGACTGCGTTATCACTGGTTCCCCAGACTGTTGGGGGGGACGGGACACGGCTAAATTATCTCCAACAACAAAACGTGGTTATGAAGAGTTTGTGTCACTTGTTCCCCGCGGGAAACAGTTTGGGAAGCACTGAGTTAGAGCATCCTGTTGGAGGAGAACCTTCCTGCAGCGCAGGACATTTTAAAACGTGTCGTGTATTTGAGGTAAAAAAAAAAAGAAGGCTTTTGAAGTTTGTAATTTCTACTTTTAAAAATGTCAGACTTGATTTTCCCTTACGAAAATGTTTTATCAACCCCTAAAAAATACAAATAAAAGTCCATTAATTATAATCCACATTTGTTGTTGACGCAGGATTATTTTCCTGCTGTAGGAAACTGGCTCCTCACACACACACAGACACAGTAGTGGACTCGGCACACAAATACAATATAAATCCATCAAACTGATTGGATGATAGAACACGAAGGAAAACATCCATTCCGTGCGCGGGGAGACAAACTCCTAGACAGGCGACGCCCCTTTTCATTGGCAGGAACCAAAAGTTCTACTCAGTGGAAATTAAAAGTGACCTAACTTCACACGAGAAAAAAAAAAGTGACACTCCTGCCAGACCATCCAGTACACATATTATTTCAAACCTACCACGCCATAAAAATAGGCTAATCAATCATTTTTCACTTAAACAGGAAAAGCTCAAAAAAAAGTTTTTTAACAAAACGAACATAATTTATTATGAAGAGTTGTAAGCTGTAGTAAATGGAGTAGAGGGCTACTCACCAAATCAACTTTAGAACGGGGCTGCAGAGCTCGCGCTACAGAGAGAGAGAGAGTGGTGTAGTCGAAAAACCGTGACTGTTTGGTCGGCTGGGTCCTAGTAGTAAGAGAAGTAGCGGTGCGCGACCCCGGCTACTGTGGCGTGTTTGCGCCTGACGGTGGATGGGTGTGGTCTGTAATTCTGTCCTGTGTTGTCGGGAGGGGGAGAGGGAGAGGGATAGAGAGAGAGAGGGAGGGAGAGAGAGAGAGAGGGAGAGGGATAGAGAGAGAGAGGGAGGGAGAGAGAGAGAGATGATAATTCCATGTCCACTACTACTATTATTATTGCTGTTGGTCCCACCATTTATTTATATATATATATATTTTGTATATATATACATATATATTTGATTTTGATTTTTCGATATGTATACTTTGACAATGTAAGTGATAATGAACTTGCCATGTCAATAAAGTCAATTGAATTGAATTGAATTGAGAGAGGGAGGGAGGGAGGGAGAGAGAGAGAGAGAGAGAGAGAGAGGGAGGGAGGGAGGGAGAGAGACAGAGAGAGACAGAGAGAGGGAGGGAGGGAGAGAGAGATTATATCTTGGTCCTGGGGCTCTTTTGGGGTCCGTTTGTGTTAGTGAACAGAGCCCCAGGACCAAGATATAATCTCTCTCTCCCTCCCTCCCTCTCTCTGTCTCTCTCTGTCTCTCTCCCTCCCTCCCTCCCTCTCTCTCTCTCTCTCTCTCTCTCTCCCTCCCTCCCTCCCTCTCTCAATTCAAGGACACCAACACAATTAGACCCAACCAAATCATGAAGAAAAAATATATTTTTATTCATCACATGCGTGGAATACAACAGGTGTAGGTAGGTAGACCTTATAGTGAAATGCTTAGGTACAAGCCCTTATTAACCTACAATGCTTTAAGAAGTTAAGAAAAAATAAAACAAATAATTCAACAGCAGCAGTCAAATTAAAATTAAAATAAATAAAATAATAATACAGGGTGTTACGGTACAGAGTCAATGTGGAGGCTATATACAGGGTATTACGGTACAGAGTCAATGTGGAGGCTATATACAGGGGGTACCGGTACAGAGTCAATGTGGAGACTATATACAGGGTATTACGGTACAGAGTCAATGTGGAGGCTATATACAGGGTGTTACGGTACAGAGTCAATGTGGAGGATATATACAGGGTGTTACGGTACAGAGTCAATGTGGAGGCTATATACAGGGTGTTACGGTACAGAGTCAATGTGGAGGCTATATACAGGGTGTTACGGTACAGAGTCAATGTGGAGGCTATATACAGGGGGTAACCGGTACAGAGACAATGTGGAGGCTATATACAGGGTGTTACGGTACAGAGTCAATGTGGAGGCTATATACAGGGTGTTACGGTACAGAGTCAATGTGGAAGCTATATACAGGGTGTTACGGTACAGAGTCAATGTGGAGGCTATATACAGGGGGTACCGGTACAGAGTCAATGTGGAGGCTATATACAGGGGGTAACCGGTACAGAGACAATGTGGAGGCTATATACAGGGTGTTACGGTACAGAGTCAATGTGGAGGCTATATACAGGGTATTACGGTACAGAGTCAATGTGGAGGCTATATACAGGGGGTACCGGTACAGAGTCAATGTGGAGGCTATATACAGGGGGTAACCGGTACAGAGACAATGTGGAGGCTATATACAGGGTGTTACGGTACAGAGTCAATGTGGAGGCTATATACAGGGTATTACGGTACAGAGTCAATGTGGAGGCTATATACAGGGGGTACCGGTACAGAGTCAATGTGGAGGCTATATACAGGGTGTTACGGTACAGAGTCAATGTGGAGGCTATATACAGGGTGTTACGGTACAGAGTCAATGTGGAGGCTATATACAGGGTGTTACGGTACAGAGTCAATGTGGAGGCTATATACAGGGTGTTACGGTACAGAGTCAATGTGGAGGCTATATACAGGGTGTTACGGTACAGAGTCAATGTGGAGGCTATATACAGGGTGTTATGGTACAGAGTCAATGTGGAGGCTATATACAGGGGGTACCGATACAGAGTCAATGTGGAGACTATATACAGGGTGTTACGGTACAGAGTCAATGTGGAGACTATTTTCAGGGTGTTACGGTACAGAGTCAATGTGGAGACTATATACAGGGTGTTACGGTACAGAGTCAATGTGGAGACTATTTTCAGGGTGTTACGGTACAGAGTCAATGTGGAGGCTATATACAGGGTGTAACGGTACAGAGTCAATGTGGAGGCTATATACAGGGTGTTACGGTACAGAGTCAATGTGGAGGCTATATACAGGGTGTTACGGTACAGAGTCAATGTGGAGGCTATATACAGGGTGTTACGGTACAGAGTCAATGTGGAGACTATATACAGGGTGTTACGGTACAGAGTCAATGTGGAGGCTATATACAGGGTGTTACGGTACAGAGTCAATGTGGAGGCTATATACAGGGTGTTACGGTACAGAGTCAATGTGGAGGCTATATACAGGGTGTTACGGTACAGAGTCAATGTGGAG
Source organism: Salvelinus alpinus (assembly GCF_045679555.1). NCBI lineage: Eukaryota > Metazoa > Chordata > Actinopteri > Salmoniformes > Salmonidae > Salvelinus > Salvelinus alpinus. The sequence continues at coordinate 5,637,899 of NC_092086.1, read as the reverse complement.
GCTATATACAGGGTGTAACGGTACAGAGTCAATGTGGAGGCTATATACAGGGTGTTACGGTACAGAGTCAATGTGGAGGCTATATACAGGGTGTTACGGTACAGAGTCAATGTGGAGGCTATATACAGGGTGTTACGGTACAGAGTCAATGTGGAGACTATATACAGGGTGTTACGGTACAGAGTCAATGTGGAGGCTATATACAGGGTGTTACGGTACAGAGTCAATGTGGAGGCTATATACAGGGTGTTACGGTACAGAGTCAATGTGGAGGCTATATACAGGGTGTTACGGTACAGAGTCAATGTGGAGGCTATATACAGGGTGTTACGGTACAGAGTCAATGTGGAGGCTATATACAGGGTGTTACGGTACAGAGTCAATGTGGAGGCTATATACAGGGTGTTACGGTACAGAGTCAATGTGGAGGCTATATACAGGGTGTTACGGTACAGAGTCAATGTGGAGACTATATACAGGGTGTTACGGTACAGAGTCAATGTGGAGGCTATATACAGGGTGTTACGGTACAGAGTCAATGTGGAGGCTATATACAGGGTGTTACGGTACAGAGTCAATGTGGAGGCTATATACAGGGTGTTACGGTACAGAGTCAATGTGGAGGCTATATACAGGGTGTTACGGTACAGAGTCAATGTGGAGGCTATATACAGGGTGTTACGGTACAGAGTCAATGTGGAGGCTATATACAGGGTGTTACGGTACAGAGTCAATGTGGAGGCTATATACAGGGTGTTACGGTACAGAGTCAATGTGGAGACTATATACAGGGGGTACCGGTACAGAGTCAATGTGGAGGCTATATACAGGGTGTTACGGTACAGAGTCAATGTGGAGGCTATATACAGGGTGTTACGGTACAGAGTCAATGTGGAGGCTATATACAGGGAGTACCGGTACAGAGTCAATGTGGAGGCTATATACAGGGTGTAACGGTACAGGGTCAATGTGGAGGCTATATAGACTAGAAGCAGAGTAAAAGAGGGGTCTGGGTAGTCCTTTGAGTAGGAGTTCAGGAGTTCAGGCTTGCCATGCAGGGGGAACAGTCTATGACTGGGGTGGCTGGAATCTTTGACAATTTTTAGGGCCTTCCTCTGACACCGCCTGGTATAGAGGTCCTGGATGGCAGGAAGCTTGGCCCCAGGGATGAACTGGGGCCGTACGATACTACCCTCTGTAGCGCCGTGCGGTCGCATGCCAAGCAGTTGTCATACCAGGCGGTGATGCAACCAGCCAAGATACTCTCAATGGTGCAGCTGTAGAACTTCTTGAGGATCTGAGGACCCGTGCCAAAATATTTTCAGCCTCCTAAGGGGGAAGAGGCGTTGTCGACTGTGTTGGTGTGTATGGACCTTGATAGATCCTCAGTGATGTGGACACCAAGGAACTTGAAGTACTCAAACTGCTCCACTACCTCCCCTCCTCGTTTGTCACCCTCTCTCCCCCTTTCCTCTCTCCCCCTTTCCTCTCTCCCCCTTTCCTCTCTCCCCCTTTCCTCTCTCCCCCTTTCCTCTCTCCCCCCTCTCCTCTCATCTCTTTCCACCTCCTTTCTCTCCCCCTCATCTCTTCTCTCCCCCCTCTCCCTAATTCTCCTCATCTCTTCCCCCTCTCCCTAATTCTCCTCCTCTCTTCCCCCTCTCCCTAATTCTCCTCCTCACTTCTCTCTCCCCCTCTCCCTAATTCTCCTCCTCTCTTCTCTCTCCCCCTCTCTCCCCCCTCTCCCTAATTCTCCTCCTCTCTTCTCTCTCCCCCTCTCTCCCCCCTCTCCCTAATTCTCCTCCTCTCTTCTCTCTCCCCCTCTCTCCCCCCTCTTCCTAATTCTCCTCCTCTCTTCTCTCTCCCCCTCTCTCCCCCCTCTCCCTAATTCTCCTCCTCTCTTCTCTCTCCCCCTCTCTCCCCCCTCTCCCTAATTCTCCTCCTCTCTTCTCTCTCCCTAATTCTCCTCCTCTCCTCTCCCTCTTCTATCTTTCGAACCCTGTCACCTCTCCCCTTCTCACATACACAACTTCTTCTTCTTCTGTATGTGTGTGTCTGGCTCTGTCCGGCCTCCTGAGGGGAGGTTGGCCGCTGAGTCTGTCTGCAACTTCTGGGTCAGAGAGAGAGAGACAGAGAGAGAGAGAGAGAGAGAGAGAGAGAGAGAGAGAGAGAGAGAGAGAGAGAGAGAGAGAGAGAGAGAGAGAGAGAGAGAGAGAGAGAGAGAGAGAGAGAGAGAGAGAGAGAGAGAGAGAGAGACAGAGAGAGAGAGAGAGAGAGAGAGAGAGGGAGAGAGAGGTGGAGAGAGAGAGAGGTGAAGAGAGAGAGGTGAAGAGAGAGAGACAGAGAGAGAGAGAGAGAGAGAGAGACAGAGAGAGAGAGAGAGAGAGAGACAGACAGAGAGAGACAGAGAGAGAGAGAGGAAGTGTGTCTCACTCCTCCCTCCTCCCTGTGTCTAACTCCTCCCTCCTCCCTGTGTCTCACTCCTCCCCCTCCTCCCTCCTCCCTGTGTCCCCCTCCTCCCCCTCCATCCCTCCCCCTCCTCCCCCTCCCTGCTATAAACTCTGTAGTTCCTTCAGCATGCTTTCCATACAATTTGCATTTTCAGTTTTTCATTTGTTTAATTTGTGTGTGAGGAGGGGGGGAGGGGCAAGCCAATTGCAATTGTTCTGGTGCTTTGGTTTCTCTCTCTCCCCCAATCCCTCTCTCTCTCTCTCTCTCTCTCTCTCTCTCTCTCTCTCTCTCTCTCTCTCTCTCTCTGCCTCTCTCTCCCCAAGAGAGATACAGATAGAGGGATATAGCAACAGAGAGAGATATAGATAGAGGGGTATATCACCAGAGAGAGATATAGATAGAGGGGTATATCACCAGAGAGATATAGATAGAGGGGTATATCACCAGAGATAGATAGATAGAGGGGTATATCACCAGAGAGATAGATAGAGGGGTATATCACCAGAGATATAGATATAGGGATATATCACCAGAGAGATATAGATAGAGGGGTATATCACCAGAGAGATATAGATAGAGGGGTATATCACCAGAGATATATAGATAGAGGGGTATATCACCAGAGAGATAGATATAGGGGTATATCACCAGAGAGATATAGATAGAGGGGTATATCACCAGAGAGATAGATAGAGGGGTATATCACCAGAGATATAGATATAGGGATATATCACCAGAGAGATATAGATAGAGGGGTATATCACCAGAGAGATATAGATAGAGGGGTATATCACCAGAGATATATAGATAGAGGGGTATATCACCAGAGAGATAGATATAGGGGTATATCACCAGAGAGATATAGATAGAGGGGTATATCACCAGAGATATAGATAGAGGGATATATCACCAGAGAGAGATAGATAGAGGGGTATATCACCAGAGATATACAGTGGGGAGAACAAGTATTTGATACACTGCCGATTTTGCAGGTTTTCCTACTTACAAAGCATGTAGAGTTCTGTCATTTTTATCATAGGTACACTTCAACTGTGAGAGACAGAATCTAAAATAAAAATCCAGAAAATCACATTGTATGATTTTTAAGTAATTAATTTACATTTTATTGCATGACATAAGTATTTGATACATCAGAAAAGCAGAACTTAATATTTGGTACAGAAACCTTTGTTTGCAATTACAGAGATCATACGTTTCCTGTAGTTCTTGACCAGGTTTGCACACACTGCAGCAGGGATTTTGGCCCACTCCTCCATACAGATCTTCTCCAGATCCTTCAGGTTTCGGGGCTGTCGCTGGGCAATACGGACTTTCAGCTCCCTCCAAAGATTATCTATTGGGTTCAGGTCTGGAGACTGGCTAGGCCACTCCAGGACCTTGAGATGCTTCTTACGGAGCCACTCCTTAGTTGCCCTGGCTGTGTGTTTCGGGTCGCTGTCATGCTGGAAGACCCAGCCACGACCCATCTTCAATGCTCTTACTGAGGGAAGGAGGTTGTTGGCCAAGATCTCGCGATACATGGCCCCATCCATCCTCCCCTCAATACGGCGCAGTCGTCCTGTCCCCTTTGCAGAAAAGCATCCCCAAAGAATGATGTTTCCACCTCCATGCTTCACGGTTGGGATGGTGTTCTTGGGGTTGTACTCATCCTTCTTCTTCCTCCAAACACGGCGAGTGGAGTTTAGACCAAAAAGCTCTATTTTTGTCTCATCAGACCACATGACCTTCTCCCATTCCTCCTCTGGATCATCCAGATGGTCATTGGCAAACTTCAGACGGGCCTTTACATGCGCTGGGTTGAGCAGGGGGACCTTGCGTGCGCTGCAGGATTTTAATCCATGACGGCGTAGTGTGTTACTAATGGTTTTCTTTGAGACTGTGGTCCCAGCTCTCTTCAGGTCATTGACTAGGTTCTGCCGTGTAGTTCTGGGCTGATCCCTCACCTTCCTCATGATCATTGATGCCCCACGAGGTGAGATCTTGCATGGAACCCCAGACCGAGGGTGATTGACCTTCATCTTGAACTTCTTCCATTTTCTAATAATTGCGCCAACAGTTGTTGCCTTCTCACCAAGCTGCTTGCCTATTGTCCTGTAGCCCATCCCAGCCTTGTGCAGGTCTACAATTTTATCCCTGATGTCCTTACACAGCTCTCTGGTCTTGGCTATTGTGGAGAGGTTGGAGTCTGTTTGATTGAGTGTGTGGACAGGTGTCTTTTATACAGGTAACGAGTTCAAACAGGTCCAGTTAATACAGGTAATGAGTGGAGAACAGGAGGGCTTCTTAAAGAAAAACTAACAGGTCTGTGAGAGCCGGAATTCTTACTGGTTGGTAGGTGATCAAATACTTATGTCATGCAATAAAATGCTAATTAATTACTTAAAAATCATACAATGTGATTTTCTGGATTTTTGTTTTAGATTCCGTCTCTCACAGTTGAAGTGTACATATGATAAAAATTACAGACCTCTACATGCTTTGTAAGTAGGAAAACATGCAAAATCGGCAGTGTATCAAATACTTGTTCTCCCCACTGTAGATAGAGGGGTATATCACCAGAGAGATAGAGGGGTATATCACCAGAGATATAGATAGAGGGGTATATCACCAGAGAGATAGATAGAGGGGTATATCACCAGAGAGATATAGATAGAGGGATATATCACCAGAGAGATATAGATAGAGGGGTATATCACCAGAGATAGATAGATAGAGGGGTATATCACCAGAGATATAGAGGGGTATATCACCAGAGAGATAGATAGAGGGGTATATCACCAGAGATATAGATAGAGGGATATATCACCAGAGAGATATAGATAGAGGGGTATATCACCAGAGAGATAGAGGGGTATATCACCAGAGAGATAGATATAGGGGTATATCACCAGAGAGATATAGATAGAGGGGTATATCACCAGAGATATAGATAGAGGGATATATCACCAGAGAGAGATAGATAGAGGGGTATATCACCAGAGATATAGATAGAGGGGTATATCACCAGAGAGATAGCTAGAGGGGTATATCACCAGAGAGATATAGATAGAGGGATATAGCACCAGAGAGAGATAGATAGAGGGGTATATCACCAGAGAGATATAGATAGAGGGGTATATCACCAGAGAGATATAGATAGAGGGGTATATCACCAGAGATATAGATAGAGGGGTATATCACCAGAGAGATATAGATAGAGGGGTATATCACCAGAGAGATATAGATAGACGGGTATATCACCAGATAGATAGAGGGGTATATCACCAGATAGATAGAGGGGTATATCACCAGATAGATAGAGGGGTATATCACCAGATAGATAGAGGGGTATATCACCAGATAGATAGAGGGGTATATCACCAGATAGATAGAGGGGTATACCACCAGAGAGATAGATGGGTATATCACCAGAGATATATAGATAGAGGGGTATATCACCAGATAGATAGAGGGGTATACCACCAGAGAGATAGATGGGTATATCACCAGAGATATATAGATAGAGGGGTATATCACCAGAGAGATATAGATAGAGGGGTATATCACCAGAGAGATATAGATAGAGGGGTATATCACCAGAGAGATAGAGGGGTATATCACCAGAGAGATAGATATAGGGATATATCACCAGAGAGAGATAGATAGAGGGGTATATCACCAGAGAGATATAGATAGAGGGGTATATCACCAGAGAGATAGAGGGGTATATCACCAGAGAGATATAGATAGAGGGATATATCACCAGAGAGATAGAGGGATATATCACCAGAGAGATAGAGGGGTATATCACCAGAGATATAGATAGAGAAAACACACCACTTCACAAACACAAATAAAAAAATAAAAAAAGATACGTTCTATATTGACGGTAACATCAAAACATGGTAACTATAACTACTACTGTATTATAACTACTACTGTATTATAACTACTACTGTATTATAACTACTACTGTACTATAACTACTACTGTACTATAACTACTACTGTATTATATCTACTACTGTATTATAACTACTACTGTATTATAACTACTACTGTATTATAACTACTACTGTATTATAACTACTACTGTACTATAACTACTACTGTATTATATCTACTACTGTACTATAACTACTACTGTACTATAACTACTACTGTACTATAACTACTACTGTACTATAACTACTACTGTACTATAACTACTACTGTATTATAACTACTACTGTATTATAACTACTACTGTATTATAACTACTACTGTACTATAACTACTACTGTACTATAACTACTACTGTATTATAACTACTACTGTATTATAACTACTACTGTATTATAACTACTACTGTACTATAACTACTACTGTATTATAACTACTACTGTATTATAACTACTACTGTATTATAACTACTACTGTATTATAACTACTACTGTATTATAACTACTACTGTACTATAACTACTACTGTACTATAACTACTACTGTACTATAACTACTACTGTATTATAACTACTACTGTATTATAACTACTACTGTACTATAACTACTACTGTACTATAACTACTACTGTACTATAAATACTACTGTATTATAACTACTACTGTACTATAACTACTACTGTACTATAACTACTACTGTACTATAACTACTACTGTACTATAAATACTACTGTACTATAACTACTACTGTATTATAACTACTACTGTATTATAACTACTACTGTATTATAACTACTACTGTACTATAACTACTACTGTATTATAACTACTACTGTATTATAACTACTACTGTACTATAACTACTACTGTACTATAACTACTACTGTATTATAACTACTACTGTACTATAACTACTACTGTACTATAACTACTACTGTACTATAACTACTACTGTACTATAACTACTACTGTACTATAACTACTACTGTACTATAACTACTACTGTATTATAACTACTACTGTATTATAACTACTACTGTACTATAATTACTACTGTACTATAACTACTACTGTACTATAACTACTACTGTATTATAACTACTACTGTACTATAACTACTACTGTACTATAACTACTACTGTACTATAACTACTACTGTACTATAACTACTACTGTACTATAACTACTACTGTATTATAACTACTAATGTACAATAACTACTACTGTATTATAACTACTACTGTATTATAACTACTACTGTACTATAACTACTACTGTATTATAACTACTACTGTATTATAACTACTACTGTACTATAACTACTACTGTATTATAACTACTACTGTATTATAACTACTACTGTACTATAACTACTACTGTACTATAACTACTACTGTACTATAAATACTACTGTACTATAACTACTACTGTACTATAACTACTACTGTATTATAACTACTGTATTATAACTACTACTGTACTATAACTACTACTGTACTATAACTACTACTGTACTATAACTACTACTGTATTATAACTACTACTGTATTATAACTACTACTGTATTATAACTACTACTGTATTATAACTACTACTGTACTATAACTACTACTGTATTATAACTACTACTGTACTATAACTACTACTGTACTATAACTACTACTGTACTATAACTACTACTGTACTATAACTACTACTGTATTATAACTACTACTGTATTATAACTACTACTGTATTATAACTACTACTGTACTATAACTACTACTGTACTATAACTACTACTGTATTATAACTACTACTGTATTATAACTACTACTGTATTATAACTACTACTGTACTATAACTACTACTGTATTATAACTACTACTGTATTATAACTACTACTGTATTATAACTACTACTGTATTATAACTACTACTGTATTATAACTACTACTGTACTATAACTACTACTGTACTATAACTACTACTGTACTATAACTACTACTGTACTATAACTACTACTGTATTATAACTACTACTGTATTATAACTACTACTGTACTATAACTACTACTGTACTATAACTACTACTGTACTATAAATACTACTGTATTATAACTACTACTGTACTATAACTACTACTGTACTATAACTACTACTGTACTATAAATACTACTGTACTATAACTACTACTGTATTATAACTACTACTGTATTATAACTACTACTGTATTATAACTACTACTGTACTATAACTACTACTGTATTATAACTACTACTGTATTATAACTACTACTGTACTATAACTACTACTGTATTATAACTACTACTGTATTATAACTACTACTGTACTATAACTACTACTGTACTATAACTACTACTGTATTATAACTACTACTGTACTATAACTACTACTGTACTATAACTACTACTGTACTATAACTACTACTGTACTATAACTACTACTGTATTATAACTACTACTGTATTATAACTACTACTGTACTATAACTACTACTGTACTATAACTACTACTGTACTATAAATACTACTGTATTATAACTACTACTGTACTATAACTACTACTGTACTATAACTACTACTGTACTATAACTACTACTGTACTATAAATACTACTGTACTATAACTACTACTGTATTATAACTACTACTGTATTATAACTACTACTGTATTATAACTACTACTGTACTATAACTACTACTGTATTATAACTACTACTGTATTATAACTACTACTGTACTATAACTACTACTGTATTATAACTACTACTGTATTATAACTACTACTGTACTATAACTACTACTGTACTATAAATACTACTGTACTATAACTACTACTGTACTATAACTACTACTGTATTATAACTACTGTATTATAACTACTACTGTACTATAACTACTACTGTACTATAACTACTACTGTACTATAACTACTACTGTACTATAACTACTACTGTATTATAACCCTCTAACTACTACTGTACTATAACTACTACTGTATTATAACTACTACTGTACTATAACCCTCTAACTACTACTGTACTATAACTACTACTGTATTATAACTACTACTGTACTATAACTACTACTGTACTATAACTACTACTGTACTATAACTACTACTGTATTATAACTACTACTGTACTATAACTACTACTGTATTATAACTACTACTGTACTATAACCCTCTAACTACTACTGTACTATAACTACTACTGTATTATAACTACTACTGTACTATAACTACTACTGTATTATAACTACTACTGTACTATAACTACTACTGTATTATAACTACTACTGTACTATAACTACTACTGTACTATAACTACTACTGTACTATAACTACTACTGTACTATAACTACTACTGTACTATAACTACTACTGTACTATAACTACTACTGTATTATAACTACTAATGTACTATAACTACTACTGTACTCTAACTACTACTGTATTATAACTACTACTGTACTATAACTACTACTGTATTATAACTACTACTGTATTATAACTACTACTGTATTATAACTACTACTGTACTATAACTACTACTGTATTATAACTACTACTGTATTATAACCCTCTAACTACTACTGTACTATAACTACTACTGTACTATAACTACTACTGTATTATAACTACTACTGTATTATAACTACTACTGTATTATAACTACTACTGTACTATAACTACTACTGTATTATAACTACTACTGTATTATAACCCTCTAACTACTACTGTACTATAACTACTACTGTACTATAACTACTACTGTACTATAACTACTACTGTATTATAACCCTCTAACTACTACTGTATTATATCTACTACTGTATTATAACTACTACTGTATTATAACTACTACTGTACTATATCTACTACTGTACTATAACTACTACTGTATTATAACTACTACTGTATTATAACTACTACTGTACTATAACTACTACTGTATTATATCTACTACTGTATTATAACTACTACTGTACTATAATTACTACTGTATTACAACTACTACTGTATTATAACCCTCTAACTACTACTGTACTATAACTACTATTGTATTATAACTACTACTGTATTATAACTACTACTGTATTATATCTACTACTGTACTATAACTACTACTGTACTATAACTACTACTGTATTATAACTACTACTGTATTATAACTACTACTGTATTATAACTACTACTGTATTATAACTACTACTGTACTATAACTCCTACTGTATTATAACTACTACTGTACTATAACTACTACTGTATTATAACTACTACTGTATTATAACTACTACTGTATTATAACTACTACTGTACTATAACTACTACTGTATTATATCTACTACTGTACTATAACTACTACTGTACTATAACTACTACTGTATTATAACTACTACTGTATTATATCTACTACTGTATTATAACTACTACTGTACTATAACTACTACTGTACTATAACTACTACTGTACTATAACTACTACTGTATTATAACTACTACTGTACTATAACTACTACTGTATTATAACTACTACTGTACTATAACTACTACTGTACTATAACTACTACTGTATTATAACTACTACTGTACTATAACTACTACTGTATTATAACTACTACTGTATTATAACTACTACTGTACTATAACTACTACTGTACTATAACTACTACTGTATTATAACTACTACTGTACTATAACTACTACTGTATTATAACTACTAATGTACTATAACTACTAATGTATTATAACTACTACTGTACTATAACTACTACTGTACTATAACTACTACTGAACTATAACTACTACTGTATTATAACTACTACTGTATTATAACCCTCTAACTACTACTGTACTATAACTACTACTGTATTATAACTACTACTGCAATTTGTAAGTCGCTCTGGATAAGAGCGTCTGCTAAATGACTTAAATGTACTACTGTACTATAACTACTACTGTATTATATCTACTACTGTATTATAACTACTACTGTACTATAACTACTACTGTATTATATCTACTACTGTACTATAACTACTACTGTATTATAACTACTACTGTACTATAACTACTACTGTATTATAACTACTACTGTATTATAACTACTACTGTACTATAACTACTACTGTATTATATCTACTACTGTACTATAACTACTACTGTATTATAACTACTACTGTACTATAACTACTACTGTATTATAACTACTACTGTATTATATCTACTGCTGTACTATAACTACTACTGTATTATAACTACTACTGTACTATAACTACTACTGTATTATAACTACTACTGTACTATAACTACTACTGTACTATAACTACTACTGTATTATAACTACTACTGTACTATAACTACTACTGTACTATAACTACTACTGTATTATAACTACTACTGTACTATAACTACTATTGTACTATAACTACTACTGTATTATAACTACTACTGTACTATAACTACTACTGTATTATAACTACTACTGTATTATAACTACTACTGTACTATAACTACTACTGTATTATAACTACTACTGTACTATAACCCTCTAACTACTACTGTACTATAACTACTACTGTACTATAACTACTACTGTATTATAACTACTACTGTACTATAACTACTACTGTATTATAACTACTGTATTAAAACTACTACTGTATTATAACTACTACTGTACTATAACTACTACTGTACTATAACTACTACTGTATTATAACTACTACTGTACTATAACTACTACTGTATTATAACTACTACTGTACTATAACTACTACTGTACTATAACTACTACTGTACTATAACTACTACTGTATTATAACTACTACTGTACTATAACTACTACTGTACTATAACTACTACTGTATTATAACTACTACTGTACTATAACTACTACTGTATTATAACTACTACTGTATTATAACTACTACTGTACTATAACTACTACTGTATTATAACTACTACTGTACTATAACTACTACTGTATTATATCTACTACTGTATTATAACTACTACTGTACTATAATTACTACTGTATTACAACTACTACTGTATTATAACCCTCTAACTACTACTGTACTATAACTACTACTGTATTATAACTACTACTGTATTATAACTACTACTGTATTATATCTACTACTGTACTATAACTACTACTGTACTATAACTACTACTGTATTATAACTACTACTGTATTATAACTACTACTGTATTATAACTACTACTGTATTATAACTACTACTGTACTATAACTCCTACTGTATTATAACTACTACTGTACTATAACTACTACTGTATTATAACTACTACTGTATTATAACTACTACTGTATTATAACTACTACTGTACTATAACTACTACTGTATTATATCTACTACTGTACTATAACTACTACTGTACTATAACTACTACTGTATTATAACTACTACTGTATTATATCTACTACTGTATTATAACTACTACTGTACTATAACTACTACTGTACTATAACTACTACTGTACTATAACTACTACTGTATTATAACTACTACTGTACTATAACTACTACTGTATTATAACTACTACTGTACTATAACTACTACTGTACTATAACTACTACTGTATTATAACTACTACTGTACTATAACTACTACTGTATTATAACTACTACTGTATTATAACTACTACTGTACTATAACTACTACTGTACTATAACTACTACTGTATTATAACTACTACTGTACTATAACTACTACTGTATTATAACTACTAATGTACTATAACTACTAATGTATTATAACTACTACTGTACTATAACTACTACTGTACTATAACTACTACTGAACTATAACTACTACTGTATTATAACTACTACTGTATTATAACTACTACTGTATTATAACTACTACTGTATTATAACCCTCTAACTACTACTGTACTATAACTACTACTGTATTATAACTACTACTGTATTATAACTACTACTGTATTATAACCCTCTAACTACTACTGTACTATAACTACTACTGTATTATAACTACTACTGCAATTTGTAAGTCGCTCTGGATAAGAGCGTCTGCTAAATGACTTAAATGTACTACTGTACTATAACTACTACTGTATTATATCTACTACTGTACTATAACTACTACTGTATTATAACTACTACTGTACTATAACTACTACTGTATTATAACTACTACTGTATTATAACTACTACTGTACTATAACTACTACTGTATTATATCTACTACTGTACTATAACTACTACTGTATTATAACTACTACTGTACTATAACTACTACTGTATTATAACTACTACTGTATTATATCTACTGCTGTACTATAACTACTACTGTATTATAACTACTACTGTACTATAACTACTACTGTATTATAACTACTACTGTACTATAACTACTACTGTACTATAACTACTACTGTATTATAACTACTACTGTACTATAACTACTACTGTACTATAACTACTACTGTATTATAACTACTACTGTACTATAACTACTATTGTACTATAACTACTACTGTATTATAACTACTACTGTACTATAACTACTACTGTATTATAACTACTACTGTATTATAACTACTACTGTACTATAACTACTACTGTATTATAACTACTACTGTACTATAACCCTCTAACTACTACTGTACTATAACTACTACTGTACTATAACTACTACTGTATTATAACTACTACTGTACTATAACTACTACTGTATTATAACTACTGTATTATAACTACTACTGTATTATAACTACTACTGTACTATAACTACTACTGTACTATAACTACTACTGTATTATAACTACTACTGTACTATAACTACTACTGTATTATAACTACTACTGTACTATAACTACTACTGTACTATAACTACTACTGTACTATAAATACTACTGTATTATAACTACTACTGTACTATAACTACTACTGTACTATAACTACTACTGTATTATAACTACTACTGTACTATAACTACTACTGTATTATAACTACTACTGTATTATAACTACTACTGTACTATAACTACTACTGTATTATAACTACTACTGTACTATAACTACTACTGTATTATAACCCTCTAACTACTACTGTATTATAACTACTACTGTACTATAACTACTACTGTATTATAACTACTACTGTACTATAACTACTACTGTACTATAACTACTACTGTACTATAACTACTACTGTACTATAACTACTACTGTATTATAACCCTCTAACTACTACTGTATTATAACTACTACTGTATTATAACTACTACTGAACTATAACTACTACTGTATTATATCTACTACTGTATTATAACTACTACTGTATTATAACTACTACTGTACTATATCTACTACTGTACTATAACTACTACTGTATTATAACTACTACTGTATTATAACTACTACTGTACTATAACTACTACTGTATTATATCTACTACTGTATTATAACTACTACTGTACTATAATTACTACTGTATTACAACTACTACTGTATTATAACCCTCTAACTACTACTGTACTATAACTACTACTGTATTATAACTACTACTGTATTATAACTACTACTGTATTATATCTACTACTGTACTATAACTACTACTGTACTATAACTACTACTGTATTATAACTACTACTGTATTATAACTACTACTGTATTATAACTACTACTGTATTATAACTACTACTGTACTATAACTCCTACTGTACTATAACTACTACTGTACTATAACTACTACTGTATTATAACTACTACTGTATTATAACTACTACTGTATTATAACTACTACTGTACTATAACTACTACTGTATTATATCTACTACTGTACTATAACTACTACTGTACTATAACTACTACTGTATTATAACTACTACTGTATTATATCTACTACTGTATTATAACTACTACTGTACTATAACTACTACTGTACTATAACTACTACTGTACTATAACTACTACTGTGTTATAACTACTACTGTACTATAACCCTCTAACTACTACTGTATTATAACTACTACTGTATTATAACTACTACTGTACTATAACTACTACTGTATTATAACTACTGTATTATAACTACTACTGTACTATAACCCTCTAACTACTACTGTATTATAACTACTATTGTACTATAACTACTACTGTACTATAACTACTACTGTACTATAACTACTACTGTACTATAACCCTCTAACTACTACTGTACTATAACTACTACTGTATTATAACTACTACTGTACTATAACTACTACTGTATTATAACTACTGTATTATAACTACTACTGTACTATAACTACTACTGTACTATAACTACTACTGTATTATAACTACTACTGTACTATAACTACTACTGTACTATAACTACTACTGTATTATAACTACTGTATTATAACTACTACTGTACTATAACTACTACTGTACTATAACTACTACTGTATTATAACTACTACTGTATTATAACTACTACTGTACTATAACTACTACTGTACTATAACTACTACTGTATTATAACTACTACTGTACTATAAATACTACTGTACTATAACTACTACTGTATTATAACCCTCTAACTACTACTGTATTATAACTACTACTGTACTATAACTACTACTGTATTATAACTACTACTGTACTATAACTACTACTGTACTATAACTACTACTGTACTATAACTACTACTGTATTATAACCCTCTAACTACTACTGTATTATAACTACTACTGTATTATAACTACTACTGAACTATAACTACTACTGTACTATAACTACTACTGTATTATAACTACTACTGTACTATAACTACTACTGTACTATATCTACTACTGTACTATAACTACTACTGTACTATAACTACTACTGTACTATAACTACTACTGTACTATAACTACTACTGTACTATAACTACTACTGTATTATAACTACTACTGTATTATAACTACTACTGTATTATAACTACTACTGTACTATAACTACTATTGTACTATAACTACTACTGTATTATAACTACTACTGTACTATAACTACTACTGTACTATAACTACTACTGTATTATAACTACTACTGTACTATAACTACTACTGTATTATAACTACTACTGTACTATAACTACTACTGTATTATAACTACTACTGTATTATAACTACTACTGTACTATAACTACTACTGTATTATAACTACTACTGAACTATAACTACTACTGTATTATAACTACTACTGTATTATAACTACTACTGTATTATAACTACTACTGTATTATAACCCTCTAACTACTACTGTACTATAACGACTACTGTATTATAACTAGTACTGCAATTTGTAAGTCGCTCTGGATAAGAGCGTCTGCTAAATGACTTAAATGTACTACTGTACTATAACTACTACTGTATTATATCTACTACTGTACTATAACTACTACTGTATTATAACTACTACTGTACTATAACTACTACTGTATTATAACTACTACTGTATTATAACTACTACTGTACTATAACTACTACTGTATTATATCTACTACTGTACTATAACTACTACTGTATTATAACTACTACTGTACTATAACTACTACTGTATTATAACTACTACTGTATTATATCTACTGCTGTACTATAACTACTACTGTATTATAACTACTACTGTACTATAACTACTACTGTATTATAACTACTACTGTACTATAACTACTACTGTACTATAACTACTACTGTATTATAACTACTACTGTACTATAACTACTACTGTACTATAACTACTACTGTATTATAACTACTACTGTACTATAACTACTATTGTACTATAACTACTACTGTATTATAACTACTACTGTACTATAACTACTACTGTATTATAACTACTACTGTATTATAACTACTACTGTACTATAACTACTACTGTATTATAACTACTACTGTACTATAACCCTCTAACTACTACTGTACTATAACTACTACTGTACTATAACTACTACTGTATTATAACTACTACTGTACTATAACTACTACTGTATTATAACTACTGTATTATAACTACTACTGTATTATAACTACTACTGTACTATAACTACTACTGTACTATAACTACTACTGTATTATAACTACTACTGTACTATAACTACTACTGTATTATAACTACTACTGTACTATAACTACTACTGTACTATAACTACTACTGTACTATAACTACTACTGTATTATAACTACTACTGTACTATAACTACTACTGTACTATAAATACTACTGTATTATAACTACTACTGTACTATAACTACTACTGTATTATAACTACTACTGTATTATAACTACTACTGTACTATAACTACTACTGTATTATAACTACTACTGTACTATAACCCTCTAACTACTACTGTACTATAACTACTACTGTACTATAACTACTACTGTATTATAACTACTACTGTACTATAACTACTACTGTATTATAACTACTGTATTATAACTACTACTGTACTATAACTACTACTGTACTATAACTACTACTGTACTATAACTACTACTGTACTATAACTACTACTGTACTATAACTACTACTGTGTTATAACTACTACTGTACTATAACCCTCTAACTACTACTGTATTATAACTACTACTGTATTATAACTACTACTGTACTATAACTACTACTGTATTATAACTACTGTATTATAACTACTACTGTACTATAACCCTCTAACTACTACTGTATTATAACTACTATTGTACTATAACTACTACTGTACTATAACTACTACTGTACTATAACTACTACTGTACTATAACTACTAATGTACTATAACCCTCTAACTACTACTGTACTATAACTACTACTGTATTATAACTACTACTGTACTATAACTACTACTGTATTATAACTACTGTATTATAACTACTACTGTACTATAACTACTACTGTACTATAACTACTACTGTATTATAACTACTACTGTACTATAACTACTACTGTACTATAACTACTACTGTATTATAACTACTGTATTATAACTACTACTGTACTATAACTACTACTGTACTATAACTACTACTGTATTATAACTACTACTGTATTATAACTACTACTGTACTATAACTACTACTGTACTATAACTACTACTGTATTATAACTACTACTGTACTATAAATACTACTGTACTATAACTACTACTGTATTATAACCCTCTAACTACTACTGTATTATAACTACTACTGTACTATAACTACTACTGTATTATAACTACTACTGTACTATAACTACTACTGTACTATAACTACTACTGTACTATAACTACTACTGTACTATAACTACTACTGTATTATAACCCTCTAACTACTACTGTATTATAACTACTACTGTATTATAACTACTACTGAACTATAACTACTACTGTACTATAACTACTACTGTATTATAACTACTACTGTACTATAACTACTACTGTACTATATCTACTACTGTACTATAACTACTACTGTACTATAACTACTACTGTACTATAACTACTACTGTACTATAACTACTACTGTATTATAACTACTACTGTATTATAACTACTACTGTATTATAACTACTACTGTACTATAACTACTATTGTACTATAACTACTACTGTATTATAACTACTACTGTACTATAACTACTATTGTACTATAACTACTACTGTATTATAACTACTACTGTACTATAACTACTACTGTATTATAACTACTACTGTACTATAACTACTACTGTATTATAACTACTACTGTATTATAACTACTACTGTACTATAACTACTACTGTATTATAACTACTACTGTATTATAACTACTACTGTATTATACTATAACTACTACTGTACTATAACTACTACTGTATTATAACTACTACTGTACTATAACTACTACTGTACTATAACTACTACTGTAGTATAACTACTACTGTACTATAACTACTACTGTACTATAACTACTACTGTACTATAACTACTATTGTACTATAACTACTACTGTATTATAACTACTACTGTACTATAACTACTACTGTATTATAACTACTACTGTATTATAACTACTACTGTACTATAACTACTACTGTATTATAACTACTACTGTACTATAACCCTCTAACTACTACTGTACTATAACTACTACTGTATTATAACTACTACTGTACTATAACTACTACTGTATTATAACTACTACTGTATTATAACTACTACTGTACTATAACTACTACTGTATTATAACTACTACTGTACTATAACCCTCTAACTACTACTGTACTATAACTACTACTGTATTATAACTACTACTGTATTATAACTACTACTGTACTATAACTACTACTGTACTATAACTACTACTGTACTATAACTACTACTGTACTATAACTACTACTGTATTATAACTACTACTGTACTATAACCCTCTAACTACTACTGTACTATAACTACTACTGTATTATAACTACTACTGTACTATAACTACTACTGTATTATAACTACTACTGTACTATAACTACTACTGTATTATAACTACTACTGTATTATAACTACTACTGTACTATAACTACTACTGTATTATAACTACTACTGTACTATAACCCTCTAACTACTACTGTACTATAACTACTACTGTATTATAACTACTACTGTATTATAACTACTACTGTACTATAACTACTACTGTACTATAACTACTACTGTACTATAACTACTACTGTGTTATAACTACTACTGTACTATAACTCTCTAACTACTACTGTATTATAACTACTACTGTATTATAACTACTACTGTACTATAACTACTACTGTATTATAACTACTGTATTATAACTACTACTGTACTATAACCCTCTAACTACTACTGTATTATAACTACTATTGTACTATAACTACTACTGTACTATAACTACTACTGTACTATAACTACTACTGTACTATAACTACTACTGTACTATAACCCTCTAACTACTACTGTACTATAACTACTACTGTATTATAACTACTACTGTACTATAACTACTACTGTATTATAACTACTGTATTATAACTACTACTGTACTATAACTACTACTGTACTATAACTACTACTGTATTATAACTACTACTGTACTATAACTACTACTGTACTATAACTACTACTGTATTATAACTACTGTATTATAACTACTACTGTACTATAACTACTACTGTACTATAACTACTACTGTACTATAACTACTACTGTATTATAACTACTACTGTATTATAACTACTACTGTACTATAACTACTACTGTACTATAACTACTACTGTATTATAACTACTACTGTACTATAACTACTACTGTACTATAACTACTACTGTATTATAACCCTCTAACTACTACTGTATTATAACTACTACTGTACTATAACTACTACTGTATTATAACTACTACTGTACTATAACTACTACTGTACTATAACTACTACTGTACTATAACTACTACTGTACTATAACTACTACTGTATTATAACCCTCTAACTACTACTGTATTATAACTACTACTGTATTATAACTACTACTGAACTATAACTACTACTGTACTATAACTACTACTGTACTATAACTACTACTGTACTATAACTACTACTGTACTATAACTACTACTGTACTATAACTACTACTGTACTATAACTACTACTGTACTATAACTACTACTGTATTATAACTACTACTGTATTATAACTACTACTGTATTATAACTACTACTGTACTATAACTACTATTGTACTATAACTACTACTGTATTATAACTACTACTGTACTATAACTACTATTGTACTATAACTACTACTGTATTATAACTACTACTGTACTATAACTACTACTGTATTATAACTACTACTGTACTATAACTACTACTGTATTATAACTACTACTGTATTATAACTACTACTGTACTATAACTACTACTGTATTATAACTACTACTGTATTATAACTACTACTGTATTATATCCCTCTAACTACTACTGTACTATAACTACTACTGTACTATAACTACTACTGTATTATAACTACTACTGTACTATAACTACTACTGTACTATAACTACTACTGTAGTATAACTACTACTGTACTATAACTACTACTGTACTATAACTACTATTGTACTATAACTACTACTGTATTATAACTACTACTGTACTATAACTACTACTGTATTATAACTACTACTGTATTATAACTACTACTGTACTATAACTACTACTGTATTATAACTACTACTGTACTATAACCCTCTAACTACTACTGTACTATAACTACTACTGTATTATAACTATTACTGTATTATAACTACTACTGTACTATAACTACTACTGTACTATAACTACTACTGTACTATAACTACTACTGTACTATAACTACTACTGTATTATAACTACTACTGTACTATAACCCTCTAACTACTACTGTACTATAACTACTACTGTATTATAACTACTACTGTACTATAACTACTACTGTATTATAACTACTACTGTACTATAACTACTACTGTATTATAACTACTACTGTATTATAACTACTACTGTACTATAACTACTACTGTATTATAACTACTACTGTACTATAACCCTCTAACTACTACTGTACTATAACTACTACTGTATTATAACTACTACTGTATTATAACTACTACTGTACTATAACTACTACTGTACTATAACTACTACTGTACTATAACTACTACTGTACTATAACTACTACTGTACTATAACTACTACTGTACTATAACTACTACTGTAACTACTACTGTACTATAACTACTACTGTATTATAACTACTACTGTATTATAACTACTACTGTATTATAACTACTACTGTACTATAACTACTACTGTACTATAACTACTACTGTATTATATCTACTACTGTACTATAACTACTACTGTACTATAACTACTACTGTATTATAACTACTAATGTACTATAACTACTACTGTATTATAACTACTACTGTACTATAACTACTACTGTATTATAACTACTACTGTATTATATCTACTACTGTATTATATCTACTACTGTACTATAACTACTACTGTACTATAACTACTACTGTACTATAACTACTACTGTATTATAACTACTACTGTAACTACTACTGTATTATAACTACTACTGTACTATAACTACTACTGTATTATAACTACTACTGTATTATAACTACTACTGTATTATAACTACTACTGTACTATAACTACTACTGTACTATAACTACTACTGTACTATAACTACTACTGTATTATAACTACTTCTGTATTATAACTACTACTGTACTATAACTACTACTGTATTATAACTACTACTGTATTATAACTACTACTGTATTATAACTACTACTGTACTATAACTACTACTGTATTATAACTACTACTGTATTATAACTACTACTGTATTATAACTACTACTGTACTATAACTACTACTGTACTATAACTACTACTGTACTATAACTACTACTGTATTATAACTACTACTGTATTATAACTACTACTGTACTATAACTACTACTGTATTATAACTACTACTGTATTATAACTACTACTGTACTATAACTACTACTGTACTATAACTACTACTGTACTATAACTACTACTGTATTATAACTACTACTGTATTATAACTACTACTGTACTATAACTACTACTGTATTATAACTACTACTGTACTATAACTACTACTGTGTTATAACTACTACTGTATTATAACCCTCTAACTACTACTGTACTATAACTACTACTGTATTATAACTACTACTGTATTATAACTACTACTGTAACAACTATGTTCCGTCACTCAGACTGGACTGCCGGTCTCTCTCTCTTTCCGTCCCGGATATCGACACACACACACACACACACACACACACACACACACACACACACACACACACACACACACACACACACACACACACACACACACACACACACACACACAGTTCCACTCCTACTCTCTTCACACCCGCCACACCCGTCACAACAATAGAACCACATCAGATATGAACTGAGTCCTAATATCGCTATCGGCTACCATTAAATTACACACCTCCCTCTCTGTCTCTGTCTCTCTCTCTCTCTCTCTCTCTCTCTCTCTCTCTCTCTCTCTCTCTCTCTCTCTCTCTATCTCTCCCCTCCCTCTCTATCTCTCCCTCTCCCCCCCCTCCCTCCCTATCTCCCCCTCCCCCTCTCAATCTCTCCCCCTCTATCTCTCCCTCTCCCCCCTCTCTCTCTCCCCCCCCTCTCAATCTCTCCCCCTCCCTCCCTCTCTCTCTCTCTCCCTCCCTCTCTATCTCTCCCTCTCCCCCCTCTCTCTCTCTCCCCCTCCCCCTCTCAATCTCTCTCTCCCCCTCCCTCTCTATCTCTCCCCCCCTCCCTCTCTCTCTGTTAATGCCAGCAGACACAGTGGGGGATGAGGCCCCAAAGAGAATCTGGCATTCTGTCTGTCTGTCTGTCTGTCTGTCTGTCTGTCTGTCTGTCTGTCTGTCTGTCTGTCTGTCTGTCTGTGCGTGCGTGCGTGCGTGCGTGCGTGCGTGCGTGCGTGCGTGCGTGCGTGCGTGCGTGCGTGCGTGCGTGCGTGCGTGTGTGTGTCCTGCATTGATCTCAGTGTGATGACTGCTCATGCAGCCCAGGATTAACTTTATGCTGAGTAACTCTGACCTGCTGAGTGGGTGTGTATTCATGTGTGTGTGTATTCATGTGTGTTTGTATGTGTGTGTGTGTGTGTGTGTGTGTGTGTGTGTGTGTGTGTGTGTGTGTGTGTGTGTGTGTGTGTGTGTGTGTGTGTGTGTGTGTGTGTGTGTGTGTGTGTGTGTGTGTGTGTGTGTGTGTGTGTGTGTGTGTGTGTGTATGTACAGTTGAAGTCGGAGGTTTACATACACCTTAGCCAAATACATTTAACATTTAATCCCAGTAAAAATCCCCTGTCTTAGGTCAGTTAGGATCACCACTTCATTTTAAGAATGTGAAATGTCAGAATAATAGTAGAGAGAATGATTTATTTCAGCTTTTATTTCTTTCATCACATTCCCAGTGGGTCAGAAGTTTACATACACTCAATTAGTATTTGGTAGCATTGCCTTTAAACTGTTTAACTTGGATCAAACGTTTCGGGCAGCCTTCTACAAGCTTCCCCACAATAAGTTGGGTGAATTTTGGCCCGTTCCTCCTGACAGAGCTGGTGTAACTGAGTCAGGTTTGTAGGCCTCCTTGCTCGCACACGCTTTTTCAGTTCTGCCTACAAATGTTCTATAGGATTGAGGTCAGGGCTTTGTGATGGCCACTCCAATACCTTGACTTTGTTGTCCTTAAGCCATTTTGCAACAACAACAGCAAAGCACCCCACAACATGATGCTGCCACCCCCGTACTTCACGGTTGGGATGGTGTTCTTCGGCTTGCAAGCCTCCCATTTTTTCCTCCAAACATAACGATGGTCATTATTGGCAAACAGTTCTATTTTTGTTTCATCAGACCAGAGGACATTTCAAGTACGATCTTTGACCCCATGTGCAGTTACAAACCGTAGTGTCACGCCCTGACCTTAGAGATCCTTTTAATGTCTCTATTTTGGTTTTGGTCAGGGCGTGAGTTGGGGGGGGGCATTCTATGTTTTTTGTTCTATGTTTTCTATTTCTTTGTGTTTTTGGTTGTCTTTGTGGGAAGTTGACTTTGTATAGGGCACTTATCCTTTGAGCTTGTTTGTTTTTGTAATGTTTATTGTTTTTGTTTAAGTAAATAAAGAAAATGTACGCTCGCTACGTTGCACCTTGATCCTTTAACAGCCGTGACACGTAGTCTGGCTTTTTTATGGCGGTTTTGGAGCAGTGGCTTCTCCTTGCTGAGCGGCCTTTCAGGTGATGTCGATATAGAACTCATGTTTACTGTGGTTATAGATACTTTTGTACCTGTTTCCTCCAGCATCTTCACAAAGTCCTTTGCTGTTGTTCTGGGATTGATTTGCACTTTTAGCACCAAAGTACGTTCATCTCTAGGAGGCAGAACGCGTCTCCTTCCTGAGCGGTATGACGGCTGCGTGGTCCCATGGTGTTTATACTTGAGTACTATTGTTGGTACAGATGAACGTGGTACCTTCAGGCATTTGGAAATTGCTCCCAAGGATGAACCAGACTTGTAGAGGTCTACACATTTTTTTTCTGAGGTCTTGGCTGATTTCTTTTGATTTTCCAATGATGTCAAGCAAAGAGGCACTGAGTATGAAGGTAGGCCTTGAAATACATCCACAGGTACACCTCCAATTGACTCAAATTATGTCAATTAGCCTATCAGAAGCTTCTAAAGCCATGACAACATTTTCTGGAATTTTCCAAGCTGTTTAAAGGCACAGTCAACTTAGTGTATGTAAACTTCTGACCCACTGGAATTGTGATACAGTGAAATAATCTGTCTGTAAACAATTGTTGGTAAAAACGACTTGTGTCATGCACAAAGTAGATGTCCTAACTGACTTACCAAAACTATAGTTTGTTAAAACTTTATTGGGATAGGGGGCAGTATTTTCACGTCCGGATGAAAAGCGGGCCAAAGTAAACTGCCTGTTACTCAGGCCCAGAAGCTAGCATATAATTGGTTGATTTAGAAAGAAAACTGTTAAAATTATGTTTGTGAGTATAACAGAACTGATATGGCAGACGAAACCCAGAGGACAAACCCCCCCAAAAAATCCGCTTACCACTATTTTCAATGGCTAGTACTATAATTATAAGGCGAAGTCCTCCCAGATTGCAGTTCCTAGGACTTCCACTTGATGTCAACCATCTTTAGAAAAATGACCCAGAAATTGTAGTTTTTCTAGGTGGCTCCCATTTTGGCTTCAGTGTTTCCAAGCTCGTTCTTTCTTATTTATCTCCGGTAATGAACTATTCTCCGTCTTAAATTTTATTTGATTATAAACGTTGATTGACTTGTTTGCGCTGCAATTTCACCGGATGTTGTCGAGGTAAACTAGCGGCACGCACAAACAGAGACACACACACACACACACACACACACACACACACACACACACACACACACACACACACACACACACACACACACACACACACACACACACACACACACACACACACACACACACACAAACAGAGACACACACACACACACACACACACACACACACACACCCTGTAACACGAACACAAACACACACACACACACACACACACACACGCACACACACACACACACACACACTGTAACACACACACACACACACACACATTGACTGACTGAGGATGGGTGCTCTCTGTTTGGTGTGTGAGTCAGGTCCCACTAGGCACAACAAAATACAATAGGCTGGGCAGCACCTCCTAGAGGAGAGTTGATCTATCTACAGCACCTCGATGTATCTACATTACAGCACCTCCTACTGGAGAGTTGATCTGTCTACAGCACCTCCTACTGGAGAGTTGATGTATCTACAGCACATCCTAGAGGAGAGTTGATGTATCTTCAGCACCTCCTACTGGAGAGTTGATCTATCTACAGCACCTCCTACTGGAGAGTTGATCTGTCTACAGCACCTCCTACTGGAGAGTTGATGTATCTACATTACAGCACCTCCTAGTGGAGAGTTGATCTATCTACAGCACCTCCTACTGGAGAGTGGATGTATCTACATTACAGCACCTCCTAGTGGAGAGTTGATGTATCTACAGCACCTCCTACTGGAGAGTTGATTTATCTACAGCACCTCCTACTGGAGAGTTGATCTGGCTACAGCACCTCCTACTGGAGAGTTGATCTATCTACAGCACCTCCTACTGGAGAGTTGATGTATCTACATTACAGCACCTCCTACTGGAGAGTTGATCTCTCTACAGCACCTCCTACTGGAGAGTTGATGTATCTACAGCACCTCCTACTGGACAGTTGATGTATCTACAGCACCTCCTAGAGGAGAGTTGATCTGTCTACAGCACCTCCTACTGGAGAGTTGATGTATCTACAGCACCTCCTACTGGAGAGTTGATCTATCTACATTACAGCACCTCCTACTGGAGAGTTGATCTGTCTACAGCACCTCCTACTGGAGAGTTGATCTGTCTACAGCACCTCCTACTGGAGAGTTGATCTATCTACTGCACCTCCTACTGGAGAGTTGATCTATCTACAGCACCTCCTACTGGAGAGTTGATCTATCTACAGCACCTCATACTGGAGAGTTGATGTGTCTACAGCACCTCCTACTGGAGAATTGATCTGTCTACAGCACCTCCTACTGGAGAGTTGATCTATCTACAGCACCTCCTACTGGAGAGTTGATCTTTCTACAGCACCTCCTACTGAAAAGTTGATCTAACTACAGCACCTCCTACTGGAGAGTTGATGTATCTACAGCACCTCCTACTGGAGAGTTGATCGATCTACAGCACCTCCTACTGGAGAGTTGATCTATCTACAGCACCTCCTACTGGAGAGTTGATGTATCTACAGCACCTCCTACTGGAGAGTTGATGTGTCTACAGCACCTCCTACTGGAGAATTGATCTGTCTACAGCACCTCCTACTGGAGAGTTGATCTATCTACAGCACCTCCTACTGGAGAGTTGATGTATCTACAGCACCTCCTACTGGAGAGTTGATGTATCTACAGCACCTCCTACTGGAGAGTTGATCTCTCTACAGCACCTCCTAGAGGAGAGTTGATCTCTCTACAGCACCTCCTACTGGAGAGTAGATCTCTCTACAGCACCTCCTACTGGAGAGTTGATGTATCTACAGCACCTCATACTGGAGAGTTGATGTTACTACAGCACCTCCTACTGGAGAGTTGATGTATCTACAGCACGTCCTACTGGAGAGTTGGTCTCTCTACAGCACCTCCTAGAGGAGAGTTGATCTCTCTACAGCACCTCCTACTGGAGAGTTGATGTATCTACAGCACCTCCTTCTGGAGAGTTGATCTATCTACAGCACCTCCTACTGGAGAGTTGATCTATCTACAGCACCTCCTACTGGAGAGTTGATGTATCTACAGCACCTCCTACTGGAGAGTTGATGTATCTACAGCACCTCCTACTGGAGAGTTTATGTAACTACAGCACCTCCTAGAGGAGAGTTGATCTCTCTACAGCACCTCCTACTGGAGAGTTGATGTATCTACAGCACCTCCTACTGGAAGAGTTGATCTATCTACAGCACCTCCTACTGGAGAGTTGATGTATCTACAGCACCTCCTAGAGGAGAGTTGATCTCTCTACAGCACCTCCTACTGGAGAGTTGATCTCTCTACAGCACCTCCTACTGGAGAGTTGATGTATCTACAGCACCTCCTACTGGAGAGTTGATCTATCTACAGCGCCTCCTACTGGAGAGTTGATCTATCTACAGCACCTCCTACTGGAGAGTTGATCTGTCTACAGCACCTCCTACTGGAGAGTTGATCTATCTACAGCACCTCCTACTGGAGAGTTGATCTCTCTACAGCGCCTCCTAGAGGAGAGTTGATCTATCTACAGCGCCTCCTACTGGAGAGTTGATGTATCTACAGCACCTCCTAGAGGAGAGTTGATCTATCTACAGCACCTCCTACTGGAGAGTTGATATATCTACAGCGCCTCCTACTGGAGAGTTGATCTATCTACAGCACCTCCTACTGGAGAGTTGATCTATCTACAGCACCTCCTACTGGAGAGTTGGTCTATCTACAGCGCCTCCTACTGGAGAGTTGATCTGTCTACAGCACCTCCTACTGGAGAGTTGATATATCTACAGCGCCTCCTACTGGAGAGTTGGTCTATCTACAGCGTCTCCTACTGGAGAGTTGATCTGTCTACAGCACCTCCTACTGGAGAGTTGATATATCTACAGCACCTCCTAGAGGAGAGTTGATCTATCTACAGCACCTCCTACTGGAGAGTTGATCTATCTACAGCACCTCCTACTGGAGAGTTGATATATACAGCGTCTCCTACTGGAGAGTTGATCTATCTACAGCACCTCCTACTGGAGAGTTGATCTGTCTACAGCACCTCCTACTGGAGAGTTGATCTATCTACAGCACCTCCTACTGGAGAGTTGGTCTATCTACAGCGCCTCCTACTGGAGAGTTGATGTATCTACAGCACCTCCTACTGGAGAGTTGATGTATCTACAGCACCTCCTACTGGAGAGTTGATCTACCTACAGCACCTCCCAGAGTAGAGTTGATCTATCTACAGCGCCTCCTACTGGAGAGTTGATGTATCTACAGCACCTCCTACTGGAGAGTTGATCTATCTACAGCACCTCCTAGAGGAGAGTTGATCTATCTACAGCGCCTCCTACTGGAGAGTTGATCTATCTACAGCACCTCCTACTGGAGAGTTGATGTATCTACAGCACCTCCTACTGGAGAGTTGATCTGTCTACAGCACCTACTACTGGAGAGTTGATGTTTCTACAGCACCTCCTACTGGAAAGTTGATCTAACTACAGCACCTCCTACTGGAGAGTTGATCTATCTACAGCACCTCCTACTGGAGAGTTGATCTATCTACAGCACCTCCT
Organism: Salvelinus alpinus; assembly: GCF_045679555.1. Classification (NCBI taxonomy): domain Eukaryota; kingdom Metazoa; phylum Chordata; class Actinopteri; order Salmoniformes; family Salmonidae; genus Salvelinus; species Salvelinus alpinus. The sequence goes on along the minus strand of NC_092086.1, from coordinate 5,607,990 downwards.
ACTGGAGAGTTGATCTATCTAGAGAACCTCCTACTGGAGAGTTGATCTCTCTACAGCACCTCCTACTGGAGAGTTGATCTCTCTACAGCACCTCCTACTGGAGAGTTGATCTATCTACAGCACCTCCTACTGGAGAGTTGATGTATCTACAGCACCTCCTACTGGAGAGTTGATCTATCTACAGCACCTCCTACTGGAGAGTTGATGTATCTACAGCACCTCCTACTGGAGAGTTGATCTCTCTACAGCACCTCCTAGAGGAGAGTTGATCTCTCTACAGCACCTCCTACTGGAGAGTAGATCTCTCTACAGCACCTCCTACTGGAGAGTTGATGTATCTACAGCACATCATACTGGAGAGTTGATGTATCTACAGCACCTCCTACTGGAGAGTTGATGTATCTACAGCACGTCCTACTGGAGAGTTGGTCTCTCTACAGCACCTCCTAGAGGAGAGTTGATCTCTCTACAGCACCTCCTACTGGAGAGTTGATGTATCTACAGCACCTCCTACTGGAGAGTTGATGTATCTACAGCACCTCCTACTGGAGAGTTGGTCTATCTACAGCGCCTCCTACTGGAGAGTTGATGTATCTACAGCACCTCCTACTGGAGAGTTGATGTATCTACAGCACCTCCTACTGGAGAGTTGATCTACCTACAGCACCTCCCAGAGTAGAGTTGATCTATCTACAGCGCCTCCTACTGGAGAGTTGATGTATCTACAGCACCTCCTACTGGAGAGTTGATCTATCTACAGCACCTCCTAGAGGAGAGTTGATCTATCTACAGCGCCTCCTACTGGAGAGTTGATCTATCTACAGCACCTCCTACTGGAGAGTTGATGTATCTACAGCACCTCCTACTGGAGAGTTGATATGTCTACAGCACCTACTACTGGAGAGTTGATGTTTCTACAGCACCTCCTACTGGAAAGTTGATCTACCTACAGCACCTCCTACTGGAGAGTTGATCTATCTACAGCACCTCCTACTGGAGAGTTGATCTATCTACAGCACCTCCTACTGGAGAGTTGATCTATCTAGAGAACCTCCTACTGGAGAGTTGATCTCTCTACAGCACCTCCTACTGGAGAGTTGATCTCTCTACAGCACCTCCTACTGGAGAGTTGATCTATCTACAGCACCTCCTACTGGAGAGTTGATGTATCTACAGCACCTCCTACTGGAGAGTTGATCTATCTACAGCACCTCCTACTGGAGAGTTGATGTATCTACAGCACCTCCTACTGGAGAGTTGATCTCTCTACAGCACCTCCTAGAGGAGAGTTGATCTCTCTACAGCACCTCCTACTGGAGAGTAGATCTCTCTACAGCACCTCCTACTGGAGAGTTGATGTATCTACAGCACATCATACTGGAGAGTTGATGTATCTACAGCACCTCCTACTGGAGAGTTGATGTATCTACAGCACGTCCTACTGGAGAGTTGGTCTCTCTACAGCACCTCCTAGAGGAGAGTTGATCTCTCTACAGCACCTCCTACTGGAGAGTTGATGTATCTACAGCACCTCCTTCTGGAGAGTTGATCTATCTACAGCACCTCCTACTGGAGAGTTGATCTATCTACAGCACCTCCTACTGGAGAGTTGATGTATCTACAGCACCTCCTACTGGAGAGTTGATGTATCTACAGCACCTCCTACTGGAGAGTTTATGTATCTACAGCACCTCCTAGAGGAGAGTTGATCTCTCTACAGCACCTCCTACTGGAGAGTTGATGTATCTACAGCACCTCCTACTGGAAGAGTTGATCTATCTACAGCACCTCCTACTGGAGAGTTGATGTATCTACAGCACCTCCTAGAGGAGAGTTGATCTCTCTACAGCACCTCCTACTGGAGAGTTGATCTCTCTACAGCACCTCCTACTGGAGAGTTGATGTATCTACAGCACCTCCTACTGGAGAGTTGATCTATCTACAGCGCCTCCTACTGGAGAGTTGATCTATCTACAGCACCTCCTACTGGAGAGTTGATCTGTCTACAGCACCTCCTACTGGAGAGTTGATCTATCTACAGCACCTCCTACTGGAGAGTTGATCTCTCTACAGCGCCTCCTAGAGGAGAGTTGATCTATCTACAGCGCCTCCTACTGGAGAGTTGATGTATCTACAGCACCTCCTAGAGGAGAGTTGATCTATCTACAGCACCTCCTACTGGAGAGTTGATATATCTACAGCGCCTCCTACTGGAGAGTTGATCTATCTACAGCACCTCCTACTGGAGAGTTGATCTATCTACAGCACCTCCTACTGGAGAGTTGGTCTATCTACAGCGCCTCCTACTGGAGAGTTGATCTGTCTACAGCACCTCCTACTGGAGAGTTGATATATCTACAGCGCCTCCTACTGGAGAGTTGGTCTATCTACAGCGCCTCCTACTGGAGAGTTGATCTGTCTACAGCACCTCCTACTGGAGAGTTGATATATCTACAGCACCTCCTAGAGGAGAGTTGATCTATCTACAGCACCTCCTACTGGAGAGTTGATCTATCTACAGCACCTCCTACTGGAGAGTTGATATATCTACAGCGTCTCCTACTGGAGAGTTGATCTATCTACAGCACCTCCTACTGGAGAGTTGATCTGTCTACAGCACCTCCTACTGGAGAGTTGATCTATCTACAGTACCTCCTACTGGAGAGTTGGTCTATCTACAGCGCCTCCTACTGGAGAGTTGATGTATCTACAGCACCTCCTACTGGAGAGTTGATGTATCTACAGCACCTCCTACTGGAGAGTTGATCTACCTACAGCACCTCCCAGAGTAGAGTTGATCTATCTACAGCACCTCCTACTGGAGAGTTGATGTATCTACAGCACCTCCTACTGGAGAGTTGATCTATCTACAGCACCTCCTAGAGGAGAGTTGATCTATCTACAGCGCCTCCTACTGGAGAGTTGATCTATCTACAGCACCTCCTACTGGAGAGTTGATGTATCTACAGCACCTCCTACTGGAGAGTTGATATGTCTACAGCACCTACTACTGGAGAGTTGATGTTTCTACAGCACCTCCTACTGGAAAGTTGATCTACCTACAGCACCTCCTACTGGAGAGTTGATCTATCTACAGCACCTCCTACTGGAGAGTTGATCTATCTACAGCACCTCCTACTGGAGAGTTGATCTATCTACAGCACCTCCTACTGGAGAGTTGATCTATCTACAGCACCTCCTACTGGAGAGTTGATGTATCTACAGCGCCTCCTACTGGAGAGTTGATCTGTCTACAGCACCTCCTACTGGAGAGTTGATCTATCTACATTACAGCATCTCCTAGAGGAGAGTTGATCTATCTACAGCACCTCCTACTGGAGAGTTGATCTCTCTACAGCACCTCCTAGAGGAGAGTTGATCTCTCTACAGCACCTTCTACTGGAGAGTTGATGTATCTACAGCACCTACTGGAGAGTTGATGTATCTACAGCAACAACTGGAGAGTTGATCTATCTACAGCACCTCCTACTGGAGAGTTGATCTATCTACAGCACCTCCTACTGGAGAGTTGATCTATCTACAGCACCTCCTACTGGAGAGTTGATCTATCTACAACACCTCCTACAGGAGAGTTGATCTGGCTACAGCACCTCCTGCTGGAGAGTTGATATATCTACAGCGCCTCCTACTGGAGAGTTGGTCTATCTACAGCGCCTCCTACTGGAGAGTTGATCTGTCTACAGCACCTCCTACTGGAGAGTTGATATATCTACAGCACCTCCTAGAGGAGAGTTGATCTATCTACAGCACCTCCTACTGGAGAGTTGATCTATCTACAGCACCTCCTACTGGAGAGTTGATATATCTACAGCGCCTCCTACTGGAGAGTTGATCTATCTACAGCACCTCCTACTGGAGAGTTGATCTGTCTACAGCACCTCCTACTGGAGAGTTGATCTATCTACAGCAGCTCCTACTGGAGAGTTGGTCTATCTACAGCGTCTCCTACTGGAGAGTTGATGTATCTACAGCACCTCCTACTGGAGAGTTGATGTATCTACAGCACCTCCTACTGGAGAGTTGATCTATCTACAGCACCTCCCAGAGTAGAGTTGATCTATCTACAGCGCCTCCTACTGGAGAGTTGATGTATCTACAGCACCTCCTACTGGAGAGTTGATCTATCTACAGCACCTCCTAGAGGAGAGTTGATCTATCTACAGCGCCTCCTACTGGACAGTTGATCTATCTACAGCACCTCCTACTGGAGAGTTGATGTATCTACAGCACCTCCTACTGGAGAGTTGATCTATCTACAGCACCTCCTACTGGAGAGTTGATCTATTTACAGCACCTCCTATTGGAAAGTTGATCTACCTACAGCACCTCCTACTGGAGAGTTGATCTATCTACAGCACCTCCTACTGGAGAGTTGATCTATCTACAGCACCTCCTTCTGGAGTGTTGATCTATCTACAGCGCCTCCTACTGGAGAGTTGATCTATCTACAGCACCTCCTACTGGAGAGTTGATGTATCTACAGCGCCTCCTACTGGAGAGTTGATATGTCTACAGCACCTCCGACTGGAGAGTTGATCTATCTACATTACAGCACCTCCTAGAGGAGAGTTGATCTATCTACAGCACCTCCTACTGGAGAGTTGATCTCTCTACAGCACCTCCTAGAGGAGAGTTGATCTCTCTACAGCACCTCCTACTGGAGAGTTGATGTATCTACAGCACCTACTGGAGAGTTGATGTATCTACAGCACCTACTGGAGAGTTGATGTATCTACAGCACCTCCTACTGGAGAGTTGATCTATCTACAGCACCTCCTACTGGAGAGTTGATCTATCTACAGCACCTCCTACTGGAGAGTTGATCTATCTACAGCACCTCCTACAGGAGAGTTGATCTGGCTACAGCACCTCCTACTGGAGAGTTGATCTATCTACAGCACCTCCTACTGGAGAGTTGATCTATCTACAGCACCTCCTACTGGAGAGTTGATCTATCTACAGCACCTCCTACTGGAGAGTTGATCTATCCACAGCACCTCCTACAGGAGAGTTGATCTGGCTACAGCACCTCCTACTGGAGAGTTGATCTATCTACAGCACCTCCTACAGGAGAGTTGATCTGGCTACAGCACCTCCTACTGGAGAGTTGATCTATCTACAGCACCTCCTACAGGAGAGTTGATCTATCTACAGCACCTTCTACTGGAGAGTTGATCTATCTACAGCACCTCCTACTGGAGAGTTGATCTATCTACAGCACCTCCTACTGGAGAGTTGATCTATCTACAGCACCTCCTACAGGAGAGTTGATCTATCTACAGCACCTCCTACTGGAGAGTTGATCTATCTACAGCACCTCCTACTGGAGAGTTGATCTATCTACAGCACCTCCTACTGGAGAGTTGATCTATCTACAACACCTCCTACAGGAGAGTTGATCTGGCTACAGCACCTCCTGCTGGAGAGTTGATATATCTACAGCGCCTCCTACTGGAGAGTTGGTCTATCTACAGCGCCTCCTACTGGAGAGTTGATCTGTCTACAGCACCTCCTACTGGAGAGTTGATATATCTACAGCACCTCCTAGAGGAGAGTTGATCTATCTACAGCACCTCCTACTGGAGAGTTGATCTATCTACAGCACCTCCTACTGGAGAGTTGATATATCTACAGCGCCTCCTACTGGAGAGTTGATCTATCTACAGCACCTCCTACTGGAGAGTTGATCTGTCTACAGCACCTCCTACTGGAGAGTTGATCTATCTACAGCAGCTCCTACTGGAGAGTTGGTCTATCTACAGCGTCTCCTACTGGAGAGTTGATGTATCTACAGCACCTCCTACTGGAGAGTTGATGTATCTACAGCACCTCCTACTGGAGAGTTGATCTATCTACAGCACCTCCCAGAGTAGAGTTGATCTATCTACAGCGCCTCCTACTGGAGAGTTGATGTATCTACAGCACCTCCTACTGGAGAGTTGATCTATCTACAGCACCTCCTAGAGGAGAGTTGATCTATCTACAGCGCCTCCTACTGGACAGTTGATCTATCTACAGCACCTCCTACTGGAGAGTTGATGTATCTACAGCACCTCCTACTGGAGAGTTGATCTATCTACAGCACCTCCTACTGGAGAGTTGATCTATTTACAGCACCTCCTATTGGAAAGTTGATCTACCTACAGCACCTCCTACTGGAGAGTTGATCTATCTACAGCACCTCCTACTGGAGAGTTGATCTATCTACAGCACCTCCTTCTGGAGTGTTGATCTATCTACAGCGCCTCCTACTGGAGAGTTGATCTATCTACAGCACCTCCTACTGGAGAGTTGATGTATCTACAGCGCCTCCTACTGGAGAGTTGATATGTCTACAGCACCTCCGACTGGAGAGTTGATCTATCTACATTACAGCACCTCCTAGAGGAGAGTTGATCTATCTACAGCACCTCCTACTGGAGAGTTGATCTCTCTACAGCACCTCCTAGAGGAGAGTTGATCTCTCTACAGCACCTCCTACTGGAGAGTTGATGTATCTACAGCACCTACTGGAGAGTTGATGTATCTACAGCACCTACTGGAGAGTTGATGTATCTACAGCACCTCCTACTGGAGAGTTGATCTATCTACAGCACCTCCTACTGGAGAGTTGATCTATCTACAGCACCTCCTACTGGAGAGTTGATCTATCTACAGCACCTCCTACAGGAGAGTTGATCTGGCTACAGCACCTCCTACTGGAGAGTTGATCTATCTACAGCACCTCCTACTGGAGAGTTGATCTATCTACAGCACCTCCTACTGGAGAGTTGATCTATCTACAGCACCTCCTACTGGAGAGTTGATCTATCCACAGCACCTCCTACAGGAGAGTTGATCTGGCTACAGCACCTCCTACTGGAGAGTTGATCTATCTACAGCACCTCCTACAGGAGAGTTGATCTGGCTACAGCACCTCCTACTGGAGAGTTGATCTATCTACAGCACCTCCTACAGGAGAGTTGATCTATCTACAGCACCTTCTACTGGAGAGTTGATCTATCTACAGCACCTCCTACTGGAGAGTTGATCTATCTACAGCACCTCCTACTGGAGAGTTGATCTATCTACAGCACCTCCTACAGGAGAGTTGATCTGGCTACAGCACCTCCTACTGGAGAGTTGATCTATCTACAGCACCTCCTACTGGAGAGTTGATCTATCTACAGCACCTCCTACAGGAGAGTTGATCTGGCTACAGCACCTCCTACTGGAGAGTTGATCTATCTACAGCACCTCCTACTGGAGAGTTGATCTATCTACAGCACCTCCTACTGGAGAGTTGATCTATCTACAGCACCTCCTACAGGAGAGTTGATCTGGCTACAGCACCTCCTACTGGAGAGTTGATCTATCTACAGCACCTCCTACAGGAGAGTTGATCTGGCTACAGCACCTCCTACTGGAGAGTTGATGTATCTACAGCACCTCCTACTGGAGAGTTGATCTATCTACAGCACCTCCTACTGGAGAGTTGATCTATCTACAGCACCTCCTACAGGAGAGTTGATCTATCTACAGCACCTCCTACTGGAGAGTTGATCTATCTACAGCACCTCCTACTGGAGAGTTGATCTATCTACAACACCTCCTACAGGAGAGTTGATCTGGCTACAGCACCTCCTGCTGGAGAGTTGATATATCTACAGCGCCTCCTACTGGAGAGTTGGTCTATCTACAGCGCCTCCTACTGGAGAGTTGATCTGTCTACAGCACCTCCTACTGGAGAGTTGATATATCTACAGCACCTCCTAGAGGAGAGTTGATCTATCTACAGCACCTCCTACTGGAGAGTTGATCTATCTACAGCACCTCCTACTGGAGAGTTGATATATCTACAGCGCCTCCTACTGGAGAGTTGATCTATCTACAGCACCTCCTACTGGAGAGTTGATCTGTCTACAGCACCTCCTACTGGAGAGTTGATCTATCTACAGCAGCTCCTACTGGAGAGTTGGTCTATCTACAGCGTCTCCTACTGGAGAGTTGATGTATCTACAGCACCTCCTACTGGAGAGTTGATGTATCTACAGCACCTCCTACTGGAGAGTTGATCTATCTACAGCACCTCCCAGAGTAGAGTTGATCTATCTACAGCGCCTCCTACTGGAGAGTTGATGTATCTACAGCACCTCCTACTGGAGAGTTGATCTATCTACAGCACCTCCTAGAGGAGAGTTGATCTATCTACAGCGCCTCCTACTGGACAGTTGATCTATCTACAGCACCTCCTACTGGAGAGTTGATGTATCTACAGCACCTCCTACTGGAGAGTTGATCTATCTACAGCACCTCCTACTGGAGAGTTGATCTATTTACAGCACCTCCTATTGGAAAGTTGATCTACCTACAGCACCTCCTACTGGAGAGTTGATCTATCTACAGCACCTCCTACTGGAGAGTTGATCTATCTACAGCACCTCCTTCTGGAGTGTTGATCTATCTACAGCGCCTCCTACTGGAGAGTTGATCTATCTACAGCACCTCCTACTGGAGAGTTGATGTATCTACAGCGCCTCCTACTGGAGAGTTGATATGTCTACAGCACCTCCGACTGGAGAGTTGATCTATCTACATTACAGCACCTCCTAGAGGAGAGTTGATCTATCTACAGCACCTCCTACTGGAGAGTTGATCTCTCTACAGCACCTCCTAGAGGAGAGTTGATCTCTCTACAGCACCTCCTACTGGAGAGTTGATGTATCTACAGCACCTACTGGAGAGTTGATGTATCTACAGCACCTACTGGAGAGTTGATGTATCTACAGCACCTCCTACTGGAGAGTTGATCTATCTACAGCACCTCCTACTGGAGAGTTGATCTATCTACAGCACCTCCTACTGGAGAGTTGATCTATCTACAGCACCTCCTACAGGAGAGTTGATCTGGCTACAGCACCTCCTACTGGAGAGTTGATCTATCTACAGCACCTCCTACTGGAGAGTTGATCTATCTACAGCACCTCCTACTGGAGAGTTGATCTATCTACAGCACCTCCTACTGGAGAGTTGATCTATCCACAGCACCTCCTACAGGAGAGTTGATCTGGCTACAGCACCTCCTACTGGAGAGTTGATCTATCTACAGCACCTCCTACAGGAGAGTTGATCTGGCTACAGCACCTCCTACTGGAGAGTTGATCTATCTACAGCACCTCCTACAGGAGAGTTGATCTATCTACAGCACCTTCTACTGGAGAGTTGATCTATCTACAGCACCTCCTACTGGAGAGTTGATCTATCTACAGCACCTCCTACTGGAGAGTTGATCTATCTACAGCACCTCCTACAGGAGAGTTGATCTGGCTACAGCACCTCCTACTGGAGAGTTGATCTATCTACAGCACCTCCTACTGGAGAGTTGATCTATCTACAGCACCTCCTACAGGAGAGTTGATCTGGCTACAGCACCTCCTACTGGAGAGTTGATCTATCTACAGCACCTCCTACTGGAGAGTTGATCTATCTACAGCACCTCCTACTGGAGAGTTGATCTATCTACAGCACCTCCTACAGGAGAGTTGATCTGGCTACAGCACCTCCTACTGGAGAGTTGATCTATCTACAGCACCTCCTACAGGAGAGTTGATCTGGCTACAGCACCTCCTACTGGAGAGTTGATGTATCTACAGCACCTCCTACTGGAGAGTTGATCTATCTACAGCACCTCCTACTGGAGAGTTGATCTATCTACAGCACCTCCTACAGGAGAGTTGATCTATCTACAGCACCTCCTACTGGAGAGTTGATCTATCTACAGCACCTCCTACTGGAGAGTTGATCTATCTACAGCACCTCCTACAGGAGAGTTGATCTTGCTACAGCACCTCCTACTGGAGAGTTGATCTATCTACAGCACCTCCTACTGGAGAGTTGATGTATCTACAGCACCTCCTACAGGAGAGTTGATCTGGCTACAGCACCTCCTACTGGAGAGTTGATCTATCTACAGCACCTCCTACTGGAGAGTTGATCTATCTACAGCACCTCCTACTGGAGAGTTGGTCTATCTACAGCACCTCCTACAGGAGAGTTGATCTCTCTACAGCACCTCCTACTGGAGAGTTGATCTCTCTACAGCACCTCCTACTGGAGAGTTGATCTCTCTACAGCACCTCCTACTGGAGAGTTGATCTCTCTACAGCACCTCCTACTGGAGAGTTGATCTATCTACAGCACCTCCTACTGGAGAGTTGATGTATCTACAGCACCTCCTACTGGAGAGTTGATCTACCTACAGCACCTCCTACTGGAGAGTTGATCTATCTACAGCACCTCCTAGAGGAGAGTTGATCTATCTACAGCACCTCCTACTGGAGAGTTGATCTATCTACAGCACCTCCTACTGGAGAGTTGATCTATCTACAGCACCTCCTACTGGAGAGTTGATCTATCTACAGCACCTCCTACTGGAGAGTTGATCTATCTACAGCACCTCCTACTGGAGAGTTGATGTATCTACAGCACCTCCTACTGGAGAGTTGATGTATCTACAGCACCTCCTACTGGAGAGTTGATCTATCTACAGCACCTCCTACTGGAGAGTTGATCTATCTACAGCACCTCCTACTGGAGAGTTGATCTATCTACAGCACCTCCTACTGGAGAGTTGATCTATCTACAGCACCTCCTAGAGGAGAGTTGATCTATCTACAGCACCTCCTACTGGAGAGTTGATCTCTCTACAGCACCTCCTACTGGAGAGTTGATCTATCTACAGCACCTCCTAGAGGAGAGTTGATCTATCTACAGCACCTCCTACTGGAGAGTTGATCTATCTACAGCACCTCCTACTGGAGAGTTGATCTATCTACAGCACCTCCTACTGGAGAGTTGATCTATCTACAGCACCTCCTACTGGAGAGTTGATCTATCTACAGCACCTCCTACTGGAGAGTTGATCTATCTACAGCACCTCCTACTGGAGAGTTGATCTCTCTACAGCACCTCCTACTGGAGAGTTGATGTATCTACAGCACCTCCTACTGGAGAGTTGATGTATCTACAGCACCTCCTACAGGAGAGTTGATGTATCTACAGCACCTCCTACTGGAGAGTTGATCTATCTACAGCACCTCCTACTGGAGAGTTGATCTATCTACAGCACCTCCTACTGGAGAGTTGATGTATCTACAGCACCTCCTACTGGAGAGTTGATGTATCTACAGCACCTCCTAGAGGAGAGTTGATGTATCTACAGCACCTCCAACTGGAGAGTTGATGTATCTACAGCACCTCCTACTGGAGAGTTGATGTATCTACAGCACCTCCTAGAGGAGAGTTGATGTATCTACAGCACCTCCTACTGGAGAGTTGATGTATCTACAGCACCTCCTACTGGAGAGTTGATGTATCTACAGCACCTCCTACTGGAGAGTTGATGTATCTACAGCACCTCCTACTGGAGAGTTGATGTATCTACAGCACCTCCTACTGGAGAGTTGATCTCTCTACAGCACCTCCTACTGGAGAGTTGATCTATCTACAGCACCTCCTACAGGAGAGTTGATCTATCTACAGCACCTCCTACAGGAGAGTTGATCTATCTACAGCGCCTCCTACTGGAGAGTTGATCTATCTACAGCACCTCCTACTGGAGAGTTGATCTATCTACAGCACCTCCTACTGGAGAGTTGATCTATCTACAGCACCTCCTACTGGAGAGTTGATGTATCTACAGCACCTCCTACTGGAGAGTTGATATGTCTACAGCACCTCCTACTGGAGAGTTGATGTATCTACAGCACCTCCTACTGGAGAGTTGATCTATCTACAGCACCTCCTACTGGAGAGTTGATGTATCTACAGCACCTCCTACTGGAGAGTTGATGTATCTACAGCACATCCTACTGGAGAGTTGATATATCTACAGCACCTCCTACTGGAGAGTTGATGTATCTACAGCACCTCCTACTGAAGAGTTGATGTATCTACAGCACCTCCTACTGGAGAGTTGATGTATCTACAGCACCTCCTACTGGAGAGTTGATCTATCTACAGCACCTCCTACTGGAGAGTTGATCTATCTACAGCACCTCCTACTGGAGAGTTGATCTATCTACAGCACCTCTTACAGGAGAGTTGATCTGGCTACAGCACCTCCTACTGGAGAGTTGATCTATCTACAGCACCTCCTACTGGAGAGTTGATCTATCTACAGCACCTCCTACTGGAGAGTTGATCTATCTACAGCACCTCCTACTGGAGAGTTGATCTATCCACAGCACCTCCTACAGGAGAGTTGATCTGGCTACAGCACCTCCTACTGGAGAGTTGATCTATCTACAGCACCTCCTACAGGAGAGTTGATCTGGCTACAGCACCTCCTACTGGAGAGTTGATCTATCTACAGCACCTCCTACAGGAGAGTTGATCTATCTACAGCACCTTCTACTGGAGAGTTGATCTATCTACAGCACCTCCTACTGGAGAGTTGATCTATCTACAGCACCTCCTACTGGAGAGTTGATCTATCTACAGCACCTCCTACAGGAGAGTTGATCTGGCTACAGCACCTCCTACTGGAGAGTTGATCTATCTACAGCACCTCCTACTGGAGAGTTGATCTATCTACAGCACCTCCTACAGGAGAGTTGATCTGGCTACAGCACCTCCTACTGGAGAGTTGATCTATCTACAGCACCTCCTACTGGAGAGTTGATCTATCTACAGCACCTCCTACTGGAGAGTTGATCTATCTACAGCACCTCCTACAGGAGAGTTGATCTGGCTACAGCACCTCCTACTGGAGAGTTGATCTATCTACAGCACCTCCTACAGGAGAGTTGATCTGGCTACAGCACCTCCTACTGGAGAGTTGATGTATCTACAGCACCTCCTACTGGAGAGTTGATCTATCTACAGCACCTCCTACTGGAGAGTTGATCTATCTACAGCACCTCCTACAGGAGAGTTGATCTATCTACAGCACCTCCTACTGGAGAGTTGATCTATCTACAGCACCTCCTACTGGAGAGTTGATCTATCTACAGCACCTCCTACAGGAGAGTTGATCTTGCTACAGCACCTCCTACTGGAGAGTTGATCTATCTACAGCACCTCCTACTGGAGAGTTGATGTATCTACAGCACCTCCTACAGGAGAGTTGATCTGGCTACAGCACCTCCTACTGGAGAGTTGATCTATCTACAGCACCTCCTACTGGAGAGTTGATCTATCTACAGCACCTCGTACTGGAGAGTTGGTCTATCTACAGCACCTCCTACAGGAGAGTTGATCTCTCTACAGCACCTCCTACTGGAGAGTTGATCTCTCTACAGCACCTCCTACTGGAGAGTTGATCTCTCTACAGCACCTCCTACTGGAGAGTTGATCTCTCTACAGCACCTCCTACTGGAGAGTTGATCTATCTACAGCACCTCCTACTGGAGAGTTGATGTATCTACAGCACCTCCTACTGGAGAGTTGATCTACCTACAGCACCTCCTACTGGAGAGTTGATCTATCTACAGCACCTCCTAGAGGAGAGTTGATCTATCTACAGCACCTCCTACTGGAGAGTTGATCTATCTACAGCACCTCCTACTGGAGAGTTGATCTATCTACAGCACCTCCTACTGGAGAGTTGATCTATCTACAGCACCTCCTACTGGAGAGTTGATCTATCTACAGCACCTCCTACTGGAGAGTTGATGTATCTACAGCACCTCCTACTGGAGAGTTGATGTATCTACAGCACCTCCTACTGGAGAGTTGATCTATCTACAGCACCTCCTACTGGAGAGTTGATCTATCTACAGCACCTCCTACTGGAGAGTTGATCTATCTACAGCACCTCCTACTGGAGAGTTGATCTATCTACAGCACCTCCTAGAGGAGAGTTGATCTATCTACAGCACCTCCTACTGGAGAGTTGATCTCTCTACAGCACCTCCTACTGGAGAGTTGATCTATCTACAGCACCTCCTAGAGGAGAGTTGATCTATCTACAGCACCTCCTACTGGAGAGTTGATCTATCTACAGCACCTCCTACTGGAGAGTTGATCTATCTACAGCACCTCCTACTGGAGAGTTGATCTATCTACAGCACCTCCTACTGGAGAGTTGATCTATCTACAGCACCTCCTACTGGAGAGTTGATCTATCTACAGCACCTCCTACTGGAGAGTTGATCTCTCTACAGCACCTCCTACTGGAGAGTTGATGTATCTACAGCACCTCCTACTGGAGAGTTGATGTATCTACAGCACCTCCTACAGGAGAGTTGATGTATCTACAGCACCTCCTACTGGAGAGTTGATCTATCTACAGCACCTCCTACTGGAGAGTTGATCTATCTACAGCACCTCCTACTGGAGAGTTGATGTATCTACAGCACCTCCTACTGGAGAGTTGATGTATCTACAGCACCTCCTAGAGGAGAGTTGATGTATCTACAGCACCTCCAACTGGAGAGTTGATGTATCTACAGCACCTCCTACTGGAGAGTTGATGTATCTACAGCACCTCCTAGAGGAGAGTTGATGTATCTACAGCACCTCCTACTGGAGAGTTGATGTATCTACAGCACCTCCTACTGGAGAGTTGATGTATCTACAGCACCTCCTACTGGAGAGTTGATGTATCTACAGCACCTCCTACTGGAGAGTTGATGTATCTACAGCACCTCCTACTGGAGAGTTGATCTCTCTACAGCACCTCCTACTGGAGAGTTGATCTATCTACAGCACCTCCTACAGGAGAGTTGATCTATCTACAGCACCTCCTACAGGAGAGTTGATCTATCTACAGCGCCTCCTACTGGAGAGTTGATCTATCTACAGCACCTCCTACTGGAGAGTTGATCTATCTACAGCACCTCCTACTGGAGAGTTGATCTATCTACAGCACCTCCTACTGGAGAGTTGATGTATCTACAGCACCTCCTACTGGAGAGTTGATATGTCTACAGCACCTCCTACTGGAGAGTTGATGTATCTACAGCACCTCCTACTGGAGAGTTGATCTATCTACAGCACCTCCTACTGGAGAGTTGATGTATCTACAGCACCTCCTACTGGAGAGTTGATGTATCTACAGCACATCCTACTGGAGAGTTGATATATCTACAGCACCTCCTACTGGAGAGTTGATGTATCTACAGCACCTCCTACTGAAGAGTTGATGTATCTACAGCACCTCCTACTGGAGAGTTGATGTATCTACAGCACCTCCTACTGGAGAGTTGATGTATCTACAGCACCACCTACTGGAGAGTTGATCTGTCTACAGCACCACCTACTGGAGAGTTGATCGATCTACAGCACCACCTACTGGAGAGTTGATCTGTCTACAGCACCTCCTACTGGAGAGTTGATCTATCTACAGCACCTCCTACTGGAGAGTTGATCTGTCTACAGCACCTCCTACTGGAGAGTTGATCTATCTACAGCACCTCCTACTGGAGAGTTGATCTGGCTACAGCACCTTCTACTGGAGAGTTGATCTGTCTACAGCACCTCCTACTGGAGAGTTGATCGATCTACAGCACCTCCTACTGGAGAGTTGATGTATCTACAGCACCTCCTACTGGAGAGTTGATCTATCTACAGCACCTCCTACTGGAGAGTTGATCTATCTACAGCACCTCCTACTGGAGAGTTGATCTCTCTACAGCACCTCCTACTGGAGAGTTGATCTATCTACAGCACCTCCTACTGGAGAGTTGATCTATCTACAGCACCTCCTAGAGGAGAGTTGATCTATCTACAGCACCTCCTACAGGAGAGTTGATCTATCTACAGCACCTCCTACAGGAGAGTTGATCTATCTACAGCACCTCCTACTGGAGAGTTGATCTGGCTACAGCACCTTCTACTGGAGAGTTGATCTGTCTACAGCACCTCCTACTGGAGAGTTGATGTATCTACAGCACCTCCTACTGGAGAGTTGATCTATCTACAGCACCTCCTACTGGAGAGTTGATGTATCTACAGCACCTCCTACTGGAGAGTTGATGTATCTACAGCACCTCCTACTGGAGAGTTGATCTATCTACAGCACCTCCTACTGGAGAGTTGATCTATCTACAGCACCTCCTACTGGAGAGTTGATCTATCTACAGCACCTCCTACTGGAGAGTTGATCTATCTACAGCACCTCCTAGAGGAGAGTTGATCTATCTACAGCACCTCCTACTGGAGAGTTGATCTCTCTACAGCACCTCCTACTGGAGAGTTGATCTATCTACAGCACCTCCTAGAGGAGAGTTGATCTATCTACAGCACCTCCTACTGGAGAGTTGATCTATCTACAGCACCTCCTACTGGAGAGTTGATCTATCTACAGCACCTCCTACTGGAGAGTTGATCTATCTACAGCACCTCCTACTGGAGAGTTGATCTATCTACAGCACCTCCTACTGCAGAGTTGATCTCTCTACAGCACCTCCTACTGGAGAGTTGATGTATCTACAGCACCTCCTACTGGAGAGTTGATGTATCTACAGCACCTCCTACAGGAGAGTTGATGTATCTACAGCACCTCCTACTGGAGAGTTGATCTATCTACAGCACCTCCTACTGGAGAGTTGATCTATCTACAGCACCTCCTACTGGAGAGTTGATGTATCTACAGCACCTCCTACTGGAGAGTTGATGTATCTACAGCACCTCCTAGAGGAGAGTTGATGTATCTACAGCACCTCCAACTGGAGAGTTGATGTATCTACAGCACCTCCTACTGGAGAGTTGATGTATCTACAGCACCTCCTAGAGGAGAGTTGATGTATCTACAGCACCTCCTACTGGAGAGTTGATGTATCTACAGCACCTCCTACTGGAGAGTTGATGTATCTACAGCACCTCCTACTGGAGAGTTGATGTATCTACAGCACCTCCTACTGGAGAGTTGATGTATCTACAGCACCTCCTACTGGAGAGTTGATCTCTCTACAGCACCTCCTACTGGAGAGTTGATCTATCTACAGCACCTCCTACAGGAGAGTTGATCTATCTACAGCACCTCCTACAGGAGAGTTGATCTATCTACAGCGCCTCCTACTGGAGAGTTGATCTATCTACAGCACCTCCTACTGGAGAGTTGATCTATCTACAGCACCTCCTACTGGAGAGTTGATCTATCTACAGCACCTCCTACTGGAGAGTTGATGTATCTACAGCACCTCCTACTGGAGAGTTGATATGTCTACAGCACCTCCTACTGGAGAGTTGATGTATCTACAGCACCTCCTACTGGAGAGTTGATCTATCTACAGCACCTCCTACTGGAGAGTTGATGTATCTACAGCACCTCCTACTGGAGAGTTGATGTATCTACAGCACATCCTACTGGAGAGTTGATATATCTACAGCACATCCTACTGGAGAGTTGATGTATCTACAGCACCTCCTACTGAAGAGTTGATGTATCTACAGCACCTCCTACTGGAGAGTTGATGTATCTACAGCACCTCCTACTGGAGAGTTGATGTATCTACAGCACCACCTACTGGAGAGTTGATCTGTCTACAGCACCACCTACTGGAGAGTTGATCTGTCTACAGCACCACCTACTGGAGAGTTGATCTGTCTACAGCACCTCCTACTGGAGAGTTGATCTATCTACAGCACCTCCTACTGGAGAGTTGATCTGTCTACAGCACCTCCTACTGGAGAGTTGATCTATCTACAGCACCTCCTACTGGAGAGTTGATCTGGCTACAGCACCTTCTACTGGAGAGTTGATCTGTCTACAGCACCTCCTACTGGAGAGTTGATCGATCTACAGCACCTCCTACTGGAGAGTTGATGTATCTACAGCACCTCCTACTGGAGAGTTGATCTATCTACAGCACCTCCTACTGGAGAGTTGATCTATCTACAGCACCTCCTACTGGAGAGTTGATCTCTCTACAGCACCTCCTACTGGAGAGTTGATCTATCTACAGCACCTCCTACTGGAGAGTTGATCTATCTACAGCACCTCCTAGAGGAGAGTTGATCTATCTACAGCACCTCCTACAGGAGAGTTGATCTATCTACAGCACCTCCTACAGGAGAGTTGATCTATCTACAGCACCTCCTACTGGAGAGTTGATCTGGCTACAGCACCTTCTACTGGAGAGTTGATCTGTCTACAGCACCTCCTACTGGAGAGTTGATCGATCTACAGCACCTCCTACTGGAGAGTTGATCTATCTACAGCACCTCCTACTGGAGAGTTGATCTATCTACAGCACCTCCTACTGGAGAGTTGATCTATCTACAGCACCTCCTACTGGAGAGTTGATCTATCTACAGCACCTCCTACTGGAGAGTTGATCTCTCTACAGCACCTCCTACTGGAGAGTTGATGTATCTACAGCACCTCCTACTGGAGAGTTGATGTATCTACAGCACCTCCTACAGGAGAGTTGATGTATCTACAGCACCTCCTACTGGAGAGTTGATCTATCTACAGCACCTCCTACTGGAGAGTTGATCTATCTACAGCACCTCCTACTGGAGAGTTGATCTATCTACAGCACCTCCTACTGGAGAGTTGATCTATCTACAGCACCTCCTACTGGAGAGTTGATCTCTCTACAGCACCTCCTACTGGAGAGTTGATGTATCTACAGCACCTCCTACTGGAGAGTTGATGTATCTACAGCACCTCCTACAGGAGAGTTGATGTATCTACAGCACCTCCTACTGGAGAGTTGATCTATCTACAGCACCTCCTACTGGAGAGTTGATCTATCTACAGCACCTCCTACTGGAGAGTTGATGTATCTACAGCACCTCCTACTGGAGAGTTGATGTATCTACAGCACCTCCTAGAGGAGAGTTGATGTATCTACAGCACCTCCAACTGGAGAGTTGATGTATCTACAGCACCTCCTACTGGAGAGTTGATGTATCTACAGCACCTCCTAGAGGAGAGTTGATGTATCTACAGCACCTCCTACTGGAGAGTTGATGTATCTACAGCACCTCCTACTGGAGAGTTGATGTATCTACAGCACCTCCTACTGGAGAGTTGATGTATCTACAGCACCTCCTACTGGAGAGTTGATGTATCTACAGCACCTCCTACTGGAGAGTTGATCTCTCTACAGCACCTCCTACTGGAGAGTTGATCTATCTACAGCACCTCCTACAGGAGAGTTGATCTATCTACAGCACCTCCTACAGGAGAGTTGATCTATCTACAGCGCCTCCTACTGGAGAGTTGATCTATCTACAGCACCTCCTACTGGAGAGTTGATCTATCTACAGCACCTCCTACTGGAGAGTTGATCTATCTACAGCACCTCCTACTGGAGAGTTGATGTATCTACAGCACCTCCTACTGGAGAGTTGATGTATCTACAGCACCTCCTACTGGAGAGTTGATGTATCTACAGCACCTCCTACTGGAGAGTTGATCTATCTACAGCACCTCCTACTGGAGAGTTGATGTATCTACAGCACCTCCTACTGGAGAGTTGATGTATCTACAGCACATCCTACTGGAGAGTTGATATATCTACAGCACGTCCTACTGGAGAGTTGATGTATCTACAGCACCTCCTACTGAAGAGTTGATGTATCTACAGCACCTCCTACTGGAGAGTTGATGTATCTACAGCACCTCCTACTGGAGAGTTGATGTATCTACAGCACCACCTACTGGAGAGTTGATCTGTCTACAGCACCACCTACTGGAGAGTTGATCTGTCTACAGCACCACCTACTGGAGAGTTGATCTGTCTACAGCACCTCCTACTGGAGAGTTGATCTATCTACAGCACCTCCTACTGGAGAGTTGATCTGTCTACAGCACCTCCTACTGGAGAGTTGATCTATCTACAGCACCTCCTACTGGAGAGTTGATCTGGCTACAGCACCTTCTACTGGAGAGTTGATCTGTCTACAGCACCTCCTACTGGAGAGTTGATCGATCTACAGCACCTCCTACTGGAGAGTTGATGTATCTACAGCACCTCCTACTGGAGAGTTGATCTATCTACAGCACCTCCTACTGGAGAGTTGATCTATCTACAGCACCTCCTACTGGAGAGTTGATCTCTCTACAGCACCTCCTACTGGAGAGTTGATCTATCTACAGCACCTCCTACTGGAGAGTTGATCTATCTACAGCACCTCCTAGAGGAGAGTTGATCTATCTACAGCACCTCCTACAGGAGAGTTGATCTATCTACAGCACCTCCTACAGGAGAGTTGATCTATCTACAGCACCTCCTACTGGAGAGTTGATCTGGCTACAGCACCTTCTACTGGAGAGTTGATCTGTCTACAGCACCTCCTACTGGAGAGTTGATCGATCTACAGCACCTCCTACTGGAGAGTTGATCTATCTACAGCACCTCCTACTGGAGAGTTGATCTATCTACAGCACCTCCTACTGGAGAGTTGATCTATCTACAGCACCTCCTACTGGAGAGTTGATCTATCTACAGCACCTCCTACTGGAGAGTTGATCTCTCTACAGCACCTCCTACTGGAGAGTTGATGTATCTACAGCACCTCCTACTGGAGAGTTGATGTATCTACAGCACCTCCTACAGGAGAGTTGATGTATCTACAGCACCTCCTACTGGAGAGTTGATCTATCTACAGCACCTCCTACTGGAGAGTTGATCTATCTACAGCACCTCCTACTGGAGAGTTGATGTATCTACAGCACCTCCTACTGGAGAGTTGATGTATCTACAGCACCTCCTAGAGGAGAGTTGATGTATCTACAGCACCTCCTACTGGAGAGTTGATGTATCTACAGCACCTCCTACTGGAGAGTTGATGTATCTACAGCACCTCCTAGAGGAGAGTTGATGTATCTACAGCACCTCCTACTGGAGAGTTGATGTATCTACAGCACCTCCTACTGGAGAGTTGATGTATCTACAGCACCTCCTACTGGAGAGTTGATGTATCTACAGCACCTCCTACTGGAGAGTTGATGTATCTACAGCACCTCCTACTGGAGAGTTGATCTATCTACAGCACCTCCTACAGGAGAGTTGATCTATCTACAGCACCTCCTACAGGAGAGTTGATCTATCTACAGCGCCTCCTACTGGAGAGTTGATCTATCTACAGCACCTCCTACTGGAGAGTTGATCTATCTACAGCACCTCCTACTGGAGAGTTGATCTATCTACAGCACCTCCTACTGGAGAGTTGATATATCTACAGCACCTCCTACTGGAGAGTTGATATGTCTACAGCACCTCCTACTGGAGAGTTGATGTATCTACAGCACCTCCTACTGGAGAGTTGATCTATCTACAGCACCTCCTACTGGAGAGTTGATGTATCTACAGCACCTCCTACTGGAGAGTTGATGTATCTACAGCACATCCTACTGGAGAGTTGATATATCTACAGCACCTCCTACTGGAGAGTTGATGTATCTACAGCACCTCCTACTGAAGAGTTGATGTATCTACAGCACCTCCTACTGGAGAGTTGATGTATCTACAGCACCTCCTACTGGAGAGTTGATGTATCTACAGCACCTCCTACTGGAGAGTTGATGTATCTACAGCACCACCTACTGGAGAGTTGATCTGGCTACAGCACCTTCTACTGGAGAGTTGATCTGTCTACAGCACCTCCTACTGGAGAGTTGATCGATCTACAGCACCTCCTACTGGAGAGTTGATGTATCTACAGCACCTCCTACTGGAGAGTTGATCTATCTACAGCACCTCCTACTGGAGAGTTGATCTATCTACAGCACCTCCTACTGGAGAGTTGATCTCTCTACAGCACCTCCTACTGGAGAGTTGATCTATCTACAGCACCTCCTACTGGAGAGTTGATCTATCTACAGCACCTCCTAGAGGAGAGTTGATCTATCTACAGCACCTCCTACAGGAGAGTTGATCTATCTACAGCACCTCCTACAGGAGAGTTGATCTATCTACAGCACCTCCTACTGGAGAGTTGATCTGGCTACAGCACCTTCTACTGGAGAGTTGATCTGTCTACAGCACCTCCTACTGGAGAGTTGATCGATCTACAGCACCTCCTACTGGAGAGTTGATCTATCTACAGCACCTCCTACTGGAGAGTTGATCTATCTACAGCACCTCCTACTGGAGAGTTGATCTATCTACAGCACCTCCTACTGGAGAGTTGATCTATCTACAGCACCTCCTACTGGAGAGTTGATCTCTCTACAGCACCTCCTACTGGAGAGTTGATGTATCTACAGCACCTCCTACTGGAGAGTTGATGTATCTACAGCACCTCCTACAGGAGAGTTGATGTATCTACAGCACCTCCTACTGGAGAGTTGATCTATCTACAGCACCTCCTACTGGAGAGTTGATCTATCTACAGCACCTCCTACTGGAGAGTTGATGTATCTACAGCACCTCCTACTGGAGAGTTGATGTATCTACAGCACCTCCTAGAGGAGAGTTGATGTATCTACAGCACCTCCTACTGGAGAGTTGATGTATCTACAGCACCTCCTACTGGAGAGTTGATGTATCTACAGCACCTCCTAGAGGAGAGTTGATGTATCTACAGCACCTCCTACTGGAGAGTTGATGTATCTACAGCACCTCCTACTGGAGAGTTGATGTATCTACAGCACCTCCTACTGGAGAGTTGATGTATCTACAGCACCTCCTACTGGAGAGTTGATGTATCTACAGCACCTCCTACTGGAGAGTTGATCTATCTACAGCACCTCCTACAGGAGAGTTGATCTATCTACAGCACCTCCTACAGGAGAGTTGATCTATCTACAGCGCCTCCTACTGGAGAGTTGATCTATCTACAGCACCTCCTACTGGAGAGTTGATCTATCTACAGCACCTCCTACTGGAGAGTTGATCTATCTACAGCACCTCCTACTGGAGAGTTGATATATCTACAGCACCTCCTACTGGAGAGTTGATATGTCTACAGCACCTCCTACTGGAGAGTTGATGTATCTACAGCACCTCCTACTGGAGAGTTGATCTATCTACAGCACCTCCTACTGGAGAGTTGATGTATCTACAGCACCTCCTACTGGAGAGTTGATGTATCTACAGCACATCCTACTGGAGAGTTGATATATCTACAGCACCTCCTACTGGAGAGTTGATGTATCTACAGCACCTCCTACTGAAGAGTTGATGTATCTACAGCACCTCCTACTGGAGAGTTGATGTATCTACAGCACCTCCTACTGGAGAGTTGATGTATCTACAGCACCTCCTACTGGAGAGTTGATGTATCTACAGCACCACCTACTGGAGAGTTGATCTGTCTACAGCACCACCTACTGGAGAGTTGATCTGTCTACAGCACCACCTACTGGAGAGTTGATCTGTCTACAGCACCACCTACTGGAGAGTTGATCTGTCTACAGCACCACCTACTGGAGAGTTGATCTGTCTACAGCACCACCTACTGGAGAGTTGATCTGTCTACAGCACCTCCTACTGGAGAGTTGATCTATCTACAGCACCTCCTACTGGAGAGTTGATCTGTCTACAGCACCTCCTACTGGAGAGTTGATCTATCTACAGCACCTCCTACTGGAGAGTTGATCTGTCTACAGCACCTTCTACTGGAGAGTTGATCTGTCTACAGCACCTCCTACTGGAGAGTTGATCGATCTACAGCACCTCCTACTGGAGAGTTGATCTATCTACAGCACCTCCTACTGGAGAGTTGATCTATCTACAGCACCTCATACTGGAGAGTTGATCTATCTACAGCACCTCCTACTGGAGAGTTGATCTCTCTACAGCACCTCCTACTGGAGAGTTGATCTATCTACAGCACCTCCTACTGGAGAGTTGATCTCTCTACAGCACCTCCTAGAGGAGAGTTGATCTATCTACAGCACCTCCTACAGGAGAGTTGATCTATCTACAGCACCTCCTACAGGAGAGTTGATCTATCTACAGCACCTCCTACTGGAGAGTTGATCTGGCTACAGCACCTTCTACTGGAGAGTTGATCTGTCTACAGCACCTCCTACTGGAGAGTTGATCGATCTACAGCACCTCCTACTGGAGAGTTGATCTATCTACAGCACCTCCTACTGGAGAGTTGATCTATCTACAGCACCTCCTACTGGAGAGTTGATCTATCTACAGCACCTCCTACTGGAGAGTTGATCTCTCTACAGCACCTCCTACTGGAGAGTTGATCTATCTACAGCACCTCCTACTGGAGAGTTGATCTATCTACAGCACCTCCTAGAGGAGAGTTGATCTATCTACAGCACCTCCTACAGGAGAGTTGATCTATCTACAGCACCTCCTACAGGAGAGTTGATCTATCTACAGCACCTCCTACTGGAGAGTTGATGTATCTACAGCACCTCCTACTGGAGAGTTGATCTATCTACAGCACCTCCTACTGGAGAGTTGATGTATCTACAGCACCTCCTACTGGAGAGTTGATGTATCTACAGCACATCCTACTGGAGAGTTGATATATCTACAGCACCTCCTACTGGAGAGTTGATGTATCTACAGCACCTCCTACTGAAGAGTTGATGTATCTACAGCACCTCCTACTGGAGAGTTGATGTATCTACAGCACCTCCTACTGGAGAGTTGATGTATCTACAGCACCTCCTACTGGAGAGTTGATGTATCTACAGCACCACCTACTGGAGAGTTGATCTGTCTACAGCACCACCTACTGGAGAGTTGATCTGTCTACAGCACCACCTACTGGAGAGTTGATCTGTCTACAGCACCACCTACTGGAGAGTTGATCTGTCTACAGCACCACCTACTGGAGAGTTGATCTGTCTACAGCACCACCTACTGGAGAGTTGATCTGTCTACAGCACCTCCTACTGGAGAGTTGATCTATCTACAGCACCTCCTACTGGAGAGTTGATCTGTCTACAGCACCTCCTACTGGAGAGTTGATCTATCTACAGCACCTCCTACTGGAGAGTTGATCTGTCTACAGCACCTTCTACTGGAGAGTTGATCTGTCTACAGCACCTCCTACTGGAGAGTTGATCGATCTACAGCACCTCCTACTGGAGAGTTGATCTATCTACAGCACCTCCTACTGGAGAGTTGATCTATCTACAGCACCTCCTACTGGAGAGTTGATCTATCTACAGCACCTCCTACTGGAGAGTTGATCTCTCTACAGCACCTCCTACTGGAGAGTTGATCTATCTACAGCACCTCCTACTGGAGAGTTGATCTCTCTACAGCACCTCCTAGAGGAGAGTTGATCTATCTACAGCACCTCCTACAGGAGAGTTGATCTATCTACAGCACCTCCTACAGGAGAGTTGATCTATCTACAGCACCTCCTACTGGAGAGTTGATCTGGCTACAGCACCTTCTACTGGAGAGTTGATCTGTCTACAGCACCTCCTACTGGAGAGTTGATCGATCTACAGCACCTCCTACTGGAGAGTTGATCTATCTACAGCACCTCCTACTGGAGAGTTGATCTATCTACAGCACCTCCTACTGGAGAGTTGATCTATCTACAGCACCTCCTACTGGAGAGTTGATCTCTCTACAGCACCTCCTACTGGAGAGTTGATCTATCTACAGCACCTCCTACTGGAGAGTTGATCTATCTACAGCACCTCCTAGAGGAGAGTTGATCTATCTACAGCACCTCCTACAGGAGAGTTGATCTATCTACAGCACCTCCTACAGGAGAGTTGATCTATCTACAGCACCTCCTACTGGAGAGTTGATGTATCTACAGCACCTCCTACTGGAGAGTTGATCTATCTACAGCACCTCCTACTGGAGAGTTGATGTATCTACAGCACCTCCTACTGGAGAGTTGATCTGTCTACAGCACCTCCTACTGGAGAGTTGTTCTATCTACAGCACCTCCTACTGGAGAGTTGATCTGTCTACAGCACCTCCTACTGGAGAGTTGATGTATCTACAGCACCTCCTACTGGACAGTTGATCTGTCTACAGCACCTCCTACTGGAGAGTTGATGTATCTACAGCACCTCCTACTGGAGAGTTGATCTGTCTACAGCACCTCCTACTGGAGAGTTGATGTATCTACAGCACCTCCTACTGGAGAGTTGATCTGTCTACAGCACCTCCTACTGGAGAGTTGATCTATCTACAGCACCTCCTACTGGAGAGTTGATCTATCTACAGCACCTCCTACTGGAGAGTTGATGTATCTACAGCACCTCCTACTGGAGAGTTGATCTATCTACAGCACCTCCTACTGGAGAGTTGATGTATCTACAGCACCTCCTACTGGAGAGTTGATCTATCTACAGCACCTCCTACTGGAGAGTTGATGTATCTACAGCACCTCCTACTGGAGAGTTGATCTATCTACAGCACCTCCTACTGGAGAGTTGATCTATCTACAGCACCTCCTACTGGAGAGTTGATCTATCTACAGCACCTCCTACAGGAGAGTTGATCTGGCTACAGCACCTCCTACTGGAGAGTTGATCTATCTACAGCACCTCCTACAGGAGAGTTGATCTGGCTACAGCACCTCCTACATGGAGAGTTGATGTATCTACAGCACCTCCTACTGGAGAGTTGATCTATCTACAGCACCTCCTACTGGAGAGTTGATCTATCTACAGCACCTCCTACAGGAGAGTTGATCTATCTACAGCACCTCCTACTGGAGAGTTGATCTATCTACAGCACCTCCTACTGGAGAGTTGATCTATCTACAGCACCTCCTACAGGAGAGTTGATCTGGCTACAGCACCTCCTACTGGAGAGTTGATCTAACTACAGCACCTCCTACTGGAGAGTTGATCTATCTACAGCACCTCCTACAGGAGAGTTGATCTGGCTACAGCACCTCCTACTGGAGAGTTGATCTATCTACAGCACCTCCTACTGGAGAGTTGATCTATCTACAGCACCTCCTACTGGAGAGTTGATCTATCGACAGCACCTCCTACAGGAGAGTTGATCTGGCTACAGCACCTCCTACTGGAGAGTTGATCTATCTACAGCACCTCCTACTGGAGAGTTGATCTATCTACAGCACCTCCTACTGGAGAGTTGATCTCTCTACAGCACCTCCTACTGGAGAGTTGATCTCTCTACAGCACCTCCTACTGGAGAGTTGATCTATCTACAGCACCTCCTACTGGAGAGTTGATCTATCTACAGCACCTCCTACTGGAGAGTTGATCTATCTACAGCACCTCCTACTGGAGAGTTGATGTATCTACAGCACCTCCTACTGGAGAGTTGATGTATCTACAGCACCTCCTACTGGAGAGTTGATCTGTCTACAGCACCTCCTACTGGAGAGTTGATCTATCTACAGCACCTCCTACTGGAGAGTTGATCTATCTACAGCACCTCCTACTGGAGAGTTGATCTATCTACAGCACCTCCTAGAGGAGAGTTGATCTATCTACAGCACCTCCTACTGGAGAGTTGATCTCTCTACAGCACCTCCTACTGGAGAGTTGATCTATCTACAGCACCTCCTAGAGGAGAGTTGATCTATCTACAGCACCTCCTACTGGAGAGTTGATCTATCTACAGCACCTCCTACTGGAGAGTTGATCTATCTACAGCACCTCCTACTGGAGAGTTGATCTATCTACAGCACCTCCTACTGGAGAGTTGATCTATCTACAGCACCTCCTACTGGAGAGTTGATCTCTCTACAGCACCTCCTACTGGAGAGTTGATGTATCTACAGCACCTCCTACTGGAGAGTTGATGTATCTACAGCACCTCCTACAGGAGAGTTGATGTATCTACAGCACATCCTACTGGAGAGTTGATCTATCTACAGCACCTCCTACTGGGGAGTTGATGTATCTACAGCACCTCCTACAGGAGAGTTGATGTATCTACAGCACCTCCTACTGGAGAGTTGATCTATCTACAGCACCTCCTACTGGAGAGTTGATCTATCTACAGCACCTCCTACTGGAGAGTTGATGTATCTACAGCACCTCCTACTGGAGAGTTGATGTATCTACAGCACCTCCTAGAGGAGAGTTGATGTATCTACAGCACCTCCTAGAGGAGAGTTGATGTATCTACAGCACCTCCTACTGGAGAGTTGATGTATCTACAGCACCTCCTACTGGAGAGTTGATGTATCTACAGCACCTCCTACTGGAGAGTTGATGTATCTACAGCACCTCCTACTGGAGAGTTGATGTATCTACAGCACCTCCTACAGGAGAGTTGATGTATCTACAGCACCTCCTACTGGAGAGTTGATCTATCTACAGCACCTCCTACTGGGGAGTTGATGTATCTACAGCACCTCCTACAGGAGAGTTGATGTATCTACAGCACCTCCTACTGGAGAGTTGATCTATCTACAGCACCTCCTACTGGAGAGTTGATCTATCTACAGCACCTCCTACTGGAGAGTTGATGTATCTACAGCACCTCCTACTGGAGAGTTGATGTATCTACAGCACCTCCTAGAGGAGAGTTGATGTATCTACAGCACCTCCTAGAGGAGAGTTGATGTATCTACAGCACCTCCTACTGGAGAGTTGATGTATCTACAGCACCTCCTACTGGAGAGTTGATGTATCTACAGGACCTCCTACTGGAGAGTTGATGTATCTACAGCACCTCCTACTGGAGAGTTGATCTCTCTACAGCACCTCCTACTGGAGAGTTGATCTATCTACAGCACCTCCTACTGGAGAGTTGATGTATCTACAGCACCTCCTAGAGGAGAGTTGATGTATCTACAGCACCTCCTACTGGAGAGTTGATGTATCTACAGCACCTCCTACTGGAGAGTTGATGTATCTACAGCACCTCCTACTGGAGAGTTGATGTATCTACAGCACCTCCTACTGGAGAGTTGATGTATCTACAGCACCTCCTACTGGAGAGTTGATCTCTCTACAGCACCTCCTACTGGAGAGTTGATCTATCTACAGCACCTCCTACAGGAGAGTTGATCTATCTACAGCACCTCCTACAGGAGAGTTGATCTATCTACAGCGCCTCCTACTGGAGAGTTGATCTATCTACAGCACCTCCTACTGGAGAGTTGATCTATCTACAGCACCTCCTACTGGAGAGTTGATCTATCTACAGCACCTCCTACTGGAGAGTTGATATATCTACAGCACCTCCTACTGGAGAGTTGATATGTCTCCAGCACCTCCTACTGGAGAGTTGATGTATCTACAGCACCTCCTACTGGAGAGTTGATCTATCTACAGCACCTCCTACTGGAGAGTTGATGTATCTACAGCACCTCCTACTGGAGAGTTGATGTATCTACAGCACCTCCTACTGGAGAGTTGATATATCTACAGCACCTCCTACTGGAGAGTTGATGTATCTACAGCACCTCCTACTGGAGAGTTGATGTATCTACAGCACCTCCTACTGGAGAGTTGATGTATCTACAGCACCTCCTACTGGAGAGTTGATGTATCTACAGCACCTCCTACTGGAGAGTTGATGTATCTACAGCACCACCTACTGGAGAGTTGATCTGTCTACAGCACCACCTACTGGAGAGTTGATCTGTCTACAGCACCACCTACTGGAGAGTTGATCTGTCTACAGCACCACCTACTGGAGAGTTGATCTGTCTACAGCACCACCTACTGGAGAGTTGATCTGTCTACAGCACCACCTACTGGAGAGTTGATCTGTCTACAGCACCTCCTACTGGAGAGTTGATCTATCTACAGCACCTCCTACTGGAGAGTTGATCTGTCTACAGCACCTCCTACTGGAGAGTTGATCTATCTACAGCACCTCCTACTGGAGAGTTGATCTGGCTACAGCACCTTCTACTGGAGAGTTGATCTGTCTACAGCACCTCCTACTGGAGAGTTGATCGATCTACAGCACCTCCTACTGGAGAGTTGATCTATCTACAGCACCTCCTACTGGAGAGTTGATCTATCTACAGCACCTCCTACTGGAGAGTTGATCTATCTACAGCACCTCCTACTGGAGAGTTGATCTCTCTACAGCACCTCCTACTGGAGAGTTGATCTATCTACAGCACCTCCTACTGGAGAGTTGATCTATCTACAGCACCTCCTAGAGGAGAGTTGATCTATCTACAGCACCTCCTACAGGAGAGTTGATCTATCTACAGCACCTCCTACAGGAGAGTTGATCTATCTACAGCACCTCCTACTGGAGAGTTGATGTATCTACAGCACCTCCTACTGGAGAGTTGATGTATCTACAGCACCTCCTACTGGACAGTTGATCTGTCTACAGCACCTCCTACTGGAGAGTTGATGTATCTACAGCACCTCCTACTGGAGAGTTGATCTGTCTACAGCACCTCCTACTGGAGAGTTGATGTATCTACAGCACCTCCTACTGGAGAGTTGATCTGTCTACAGCACCTCCTACTGGAGAGTTGATCTATCTACAGCACCTCCTACTGGAGAGTTGATCTATCTACAGCACCTCCTACTGGAGAGTTGATGTATCTACAGCACCTCCTACTGGAGAGTTGATCTATCTACAGCACCTCCTACTGGAGAGTTGATGTATCTACAGCACCTCCTACTGGAGAGTTGATCTATCTACAGCACCTCCTACTGGAGAGTTGATCTATCTACAGCGCCTCCTACTGGAGAGTTGATCTATCTACAGCACCTCCTACTGGAGAGTTGATCTATTGACAAAACTTACATAGTCATCAACAGCTACTGTTTCACTTCAACCCAGAATTAAACTGACATTAGACAATACAAATAGGACCAGGGTTTCAAACCGGGTTCAGGTGGAATTATATGTCATATAAAGGAGGGAGGAGGAGAGGAGGAGGGAGGAGGAGAGGAGAGGAAAGAGAGAAAGGAGAGAGACATTAGACAATACAAATAGGACCAGGGTTTCAAACTGGTTTCAGATGGAATTATATGGCATATAAAGCGGGCATGTTCTAGACCGCCTGCACAGGGAGGAGGAGAGGAGGAGGAGGAGGAGAGGAGAGGAGGATATGAGAGAGGAGGAGAGGAGGGAAGAGAGGAGAGGAGGATATGAGAGAGGAGGAGAGGAGGGAAGAGGAGAGGAGAGAGGAGGAGATGAGAGGAGGAGAGGAGATGAGAGGGGAGGAAGAGAGGAGAGGAGGATATGAGAGAGGAGGAGAGGAGGGAAGAGGAGAGGAGAGAGGAGGAGATGAGAGGAGGAGAGGAGATGAGAGGGGAGGAGAGGAGGAGATGAGAGAGGAGGAGAGGAGGAGAGGAGAGAGGAGGAGTGGTTTCTGTAACTATAAGGTAATCATATAAAACGGGCAGGTTCTAGATCGCCTGCACAGGTCGTCGCAGGTCTGTGGAGATCTTCAATACGGCTGTAATAATGTGAGCAGAATCTCAAACGGCGTTGATGACTTGCAGCATGTACTTTTGTAATTTTTTGTATTTATTTTTTATTTTACCCCCTTTTCTCTCCAATTTCGTGGTATCCAATTGTTAGTAATTACTATCTTGTCTCATCGCTACAACTCCCGTACGGGCTCGGGAGAGACGAAGGTCGAAAGCCATGCGTCCTCCGAAACACAACCCAACCAAGCCGCACTGCTTCTTAACACAGCGCGCCTCCAACCCGGAAGCCAGCCGCACCAATGTGTCGGAGGAAACACCGTGCACCTGGCCCCCTCGGTTAGCGCGCACTGCGCCCGGCCCGCCACAGAAGTCGCTGGTGCGCGATGAGACAAGGATATCCCTACAGGCCAAACCCTCCCTAACCCGGACGACGCTAGGCCAATTGTGCGTTGCCCCACGGACCTCCCGGTCGCGGCCGGCTGCGACAGAGCCTGGGCGCGTAAGGGTGGGAGGGCCAAAAGACCAGAGGTGACAGAACGAAGTGCTCAGGTTGGGGTGTAGGGTTTGAGCCTGAAGGTAAAGGAGAGGCAGATACCCCACGCTGCTTTGTAGGAAAAGCATCCGGGGTCTTGATGATGATGTGACCTTCGACTGGAACCTAGTGGAGTGTGCGGAGGAGCGGGGGTGACATGGGAGAACTGGTTGAACACCAGGACGTCTGGATAAGGTCTAGTTCCCCTCCTCAAACCGTCCCTCAAACAGCCCTAGGGTAAGACAGGAGGAGAGGAGAGAGGAGGAGAGGAGAGAGGAGGAGATGAGAGAGGAGGAGCGGGTGACATGGGAGAACTGGTTGAACACCAGGAAGGTCTGGATGAGGTCTCGTTCCCCTCCTCAAACCGTCCCTCAAACAGCCCGAGGGCAAGACAAGGACGAATGTCAGGTGGTTGCCAGGGTAACTGTTTTGCATGGCAGGGGGTGTTCCTGTCATAGCGTGTGTGTGTGTGTGTGTGTGTGTGTGTGTGTGTGTGTGTGTGTGTGTGTGTGTGTGTGTGTGTGTGTGTGTGTGTGTGTGTGTGTGTGTGTGTCCCAACCCAAACTCAGTCCCCCCCCCAACCCAAACTCAGTCCCCCCCCAACCCAAACTCAGTCCCCCCCAACCCAAACTCAGTCCCCCCCCAACCCAAACTCAGTCTCCCCCCCAACCCAAACTCAGTCCCCCCCCCCCCAACCCAAACTCAGTCCCCCGTCCCAACCCAAACTCGGTCCCCCCCAACCCAAACTCAGTCCCCCTCAACCCAAACTCAGTCCCCCCCAACCCAAACTCAGTCCCCCCCAACCCAAACTCAGTCCCCCCCCCAACCCAAACTCAGTCCCCCCCAACCCAAACTCAGTCCCCCCCCAACCCAAACTCAGTCCCCCCCAACCCAAACTCAGTCCCCCCCCCCAACCCAAACTCAGTCTGCCCCCCAACCCAAACTCAGTCCCCCCCCCTCAACCCAAACTCAGTCCCCCCCCAACCCAAACTCGGTCCCCCCCAACCGAAACTCAGTCCCCCTCAACCCAAACTCAGTCCCCCCCAACCCAAACTCAGTCCCCCCCAACCCAAACTCAGTCCCCCCCCAACCCAAACTCAGTCCCCCCCAACCCAAACTCAGTCCCCCAACCCAAACTCAGTCCCCCCTCAACCCAAACTCAGTCCCCCCCAACCCAAACTCAGTCCCCCTCCCCCAACCCAAACTCAGTCCCCCCCCAACCCAAACTCAGTCCCCCCCAACCCAAACTCAGTCCCCCCCAACCCAAACTCAGTCCCCCCCCCAACCCAAACTCAGTCCCCCCCAACCCAAACTCAGTCCCCCCCCCAACCCAAACTCAGTCCCCCCCAACCCAAACTCAGTCCCCCCCAACCCAAACTCAGTCCCCCCCCCCAACCCAAACTCAGTCCCCCCCAACCCAAACTCAGTCCCCCCCAACCCAAACTCAGTCCCCCTCCCCCAACCCAAACTCGGTCCCCCCCAACCCAAACTCGGTCCCCCCCAACCCAAACTCAGTCCCCCTCAACCCAAACTCAGTCCCCCCCAACCCAAACTCAGTCCCCCCCAACCCAAACTCAGTCCCCCTCCCCCAACCCAAACTCGGTCCCCCCCAACCCAAACTCAGTCCCCTCAACCCAAACTCAGTTCCCTCCAACCCAAACTCAGTCTCCCCCAAACCAAACTTAGTCCCCCCCAACCCAAACTCAGTCCCCCTCAACCCAAACTCAGTCCCCCCCAACCCAAACTCAGTCCCCCCAACCCAAACTCAGTCCCCCCAACCCAAACTCAGTCCCCCCCAACCCAAACTCAGTCCCCCCTCAACCCAAACTCAGTCCCCCTCCCCCAACCCAAACTCAGTCCCCCTCCCCCAACCCAAACTCAGTCCCCCCCAACCCAAACTCAGTCCCCCCCAACCCAAACTCAGTCCCCCTCCCCCAACCCAAACTTTTTTATTTATTATTTGTATTATTATTATTATTTTTTTTTTTTTTTTAACGCAGGGAACCCCACGTTCTGGCTTTTTTGCGCAATGACGCACCTGGCCTCTCCGCTGCCTATCAGCTACTTCCTTACTTGTTCGTATTGAAAATGTACGCAGCTTTGAATGCTTTTATGAGTGGTATGATTTCTAGTTAACCTATTGCAGATCTGGACTAACGAATCCACCTACCACTATGAATGGTGGATAGAGGGCAGGATAGACAGACTGGTGGTCTGTATTGACCTGTTGGTATTGCGAAAGTCAGCGGGGGGAAAAGCGTAGTGGATAAGGGAAGAACCCAAAACACCTTGATATATTAGAGATGTAATGGAAGTAGATGAGGACATGTGGCAAGGATGGAAGAATATGTAGTAAAACCAGCAAAAAGAGTGAACGTAAACCAGGGGGGAAAAAACACACAACCCTCTCCAAAGAAAAAAATATATATTTAAAAATAAATTAGACGATCCTCCCCTATTTTATAGTAGCGCGGGCTACAATGCAATACCCCGTAGGCTAGCTAGCTGTTGTGCAATTATTATAGTGTGTCTATTTGTATAAGTTTAGTCTCTGGTTTAGTCAAAAGGTTCTGGTCAAAAACGGTCTACTTGTGCGTATGCGGAACCTTTTGAGATGAGACGTGATTTCAGTCCGGACGAATATCCACAGCGCCACTGTAAACATGGCAGACATTCCGAGTGATGCGCCACAGCGTGAGTTTGTTTTAAGTTTATTATGAACAACACGCCAGACACCACGTTTATTGTATGTTTTTTTAGCCTCTTATAATGTTACTGTTAGATGTTCGTGAATGTCAAGTTTGTTTTCGTCGTTAACGAAGAATAGTTTGTCTGAAAGTTAGCTGTTAGCCGGTTAGCATAGCTGCCGGTCATAAGTCAAGGGACACACTTTTTCTCACCGCACTTCGATACAAAGTGATTTTCGCCGCTAACCTTTAATCTCGGTCTCATAACCTACGTTAATTATCCTAACCTGCTACGAAAAACTTAATTTCGGTGTCGGAAGTGCCGTGAAAATGGTTTCCCGTAAGACAACAGAGGGCGCAGTTAGCTAGCCAGCTGAGTTTACAAACCAGTTTGACAGATCAATTTAGCAGTCTTTTTATAATGGCAGTGTAAGCCAATCAGCTCATTTGTTGGTCAATGCTTATGTGCCATTTTCATAATGGCTGCTTGTAGCTAGCTAACATTCAGGACGAAAAACAGCAGTTTTGCTCATTTTTTAAGTAATCGTTCAAATCTTCTCAGTTTTAATAGTTGGGATAATGGGAACAAATCGGATTATTTACAACGCATTTCCCATCCCGGGATTGATACCTCGTACAGGCTACATGGGTGTCTTAAATCTACACCGGAAGCCTGTCTGACCATAGTGCAGGTGGTCGGGTTGGATCGGCTGGCTACTCTCTAGGATAAACTGTGTGGTCCCGTGTGGCTCAGTTGGTAGAGCATGGCACTTGCAACGCCAGGGTTGTGGGTTCAATTCCCACGGGGGGACCAGGGTTCAATTCCCACGGGGGGACCAGGATGAATATGTATGAACTTTCCAATTTGTAAGTCGCTCTGGATAAGAGCTTCTGCTAAATGACTTAAATGTAAATGTAAAAATAAACTGTATCACATGACCTGTCGAAAACATAGCAGGCCAATAAACTATAATATCTTTGTTTAGTGGATCTCTGTTTTAATTTATACAGTCACATGCAGATTAGTGGACAAAGAAGCAAGCATTTTTTACATATTCAATTTGGGCACTTAGTTTTTTAATTTCATTTTTTACATTTGGTGATATTATCTGATTGGCCATGTGGTTGTTTTGATGTATTGACTGATTGGTTGTATTGGTTGTCAGACTGCCCCGGTACGGCCAGTGAGCAGGCAGGGAAGACGTCAGCATGTCAGGGTTGTCCCAACCAGAACCTCTGTTCCTCTGGAGCCACTAAAGCACCAGACCCAGGTAAAGACTCAGTCAGTCTGTCTCTGTTCTGTAGACCCTGACCTTGATCTGGTGAATAACAGCACTACTGATTAGTCTGCTGCAACTCCTTGTTTTCAATGTGTGTTTAATGCCTTTATCTCTCTCTCTCTCTCCCTCTTTCACCCTCACTCACCCTGTCTCTCTCTCTCTCCCTCTCTCACCCTCTCACCCTCTCTCTCTCTCTCTCTCTCTCTCTCTCTCTCTCTCTCTCTCTCTCTCTCTCTCTCTCTCTCTCTCTCTCTCTCTCTCTCTCTCTCTCTCTCTCTCTCTCTCTCTCTCTCTCTCTCTCTCTCTCTCTCTGCAGCCATAGAGGAGATAGCAGAGAAGATGTTAACAGTGAAACATAAGATCTTGGTCCTGTCAGGGAAAGGAGGAGTAGGGAAGAGTACGTTCAGCGCACATCTGGCCCACGCACTGGCTAGTGACGCCACTAAAGAAGTAACACTTCAACATCTCTCTCCCTCTCTGTTCTCCACTCGTTCCTTTGGTCTCTCTCTCTACCTTCCCCCTCTCTCCCCCTCTTTCTGCCTTTTCTCTCTCTCGTCCTCTCTCTCGTCCTCCCTCTCTCTCTCTCGTCCTCCCCCTCTCTCTCTCTCGTCCTCCCTCTCTCTCTCTCTCGTCCTCCCTCTCTCTCTCTCGTCCTCCCTCTCTCTCTCTCGTCCTCCCTCTCTCTCTCTCTCGTCCTCCCTCTCTCTCTCTCTCTCGTCCTCCCTCTCTCTCTCTCTCTCTCTCTCGTCCTCCCTCTCTCTCTCTCTCGTCCTCCCTCTCTCTCTCTCTCGTCCTCCCTCTCTCTCTCTCTCTCCCGTCCCTCTCTCTCTCTCCCGTCCCTTTCTCTCTCTCGTCCCTCTGTCTCTCTCTCTCTCTCTTCCCCCTCTCTCTCTCTCTCTTCCCCCTCTCTTTGCCTTCCCACTCTCTCCCCCTCTCTCTGCCTTCCCCCTCTCTATTGCTGTTCTCTACTCGTTTGTTTGGTCTCTCTCTCTGCCTTCCCCCTCTCTATCTCTGTTCTCTCTCTCTTCTTGTGAGAAGGTCACGCAGATAGCTGACGACAGTTGGTGTGATCAGACAGACGCTATGCTTCTTCTTCCTCTGTGTGATCAGACCACGTCGTACCATTTAAAACACATCATATCACAGGTTTTCATTCAACCGTCAATGAAATACCAAGCTGAATGAAACACATTCACTGTCTCTACCTGGTGAAGGCTGAGGGTGTGTAGCAGGGGGACACTCTCACTGCCTCTACCTGGTGAAGGCTGAGGGGGGAGGAGGGGGAGGGGAGGAGGGCTGAGTGATGCCCCTTAGCTTCTATCTAGGTTTGTTACTTCAGAGGGAGAGCAACGTCAGAGGTCTGCACTTTTGGTATGAACCTGATCTCAGTGTTTTTGTCTCCCCCTGGTGGTCACAAATGGAACAGTGCCTCAGGCTGGAAGCTCACTTTTTTTTAAATGTAACTTTTATTTTACAGGACATGTAGGATAATGGATTTTTACCTTGTCAGCTCAGGGATTCGATCTCGCAACCTTTCAGTTACTAGTCCAACGCTCTAACCACTAGGCTACCTGTCACCCCACTGCTGTAGCTCGACTCAGTGCTGCCTCTCTGTGGCCAGATGAGGGTATGACGGCTGGATAACGTTTTAGCACACTGGCTAAGTGATACACACTAACTCTGCTGTGTGTTGACTAGAGAACACGTTCCTCACCCTAACTTCCGTGTGTGTGTGTGTGTGTGTGTGTGTGTGTGTGTGTGTTTTCCAGGTTGCTCTCCTAGATGTGGACATCTGTGGTCCGTCCATCCCGAGGATTATGGGTCTGGAGGGAGAACAGGTAGGTAGCAGGATAGTCTGTCTCCTAGATGTGTCCATCCAGGATCGTGGGTCTGGAGGGAGAACAGGTAGGTAGCATGATAGTCTGTCTCCTAGATGTGTCCATCCAGGATCATGGGTCTGGAAGGAGAACAGGTAGGTAGCAGGATAGTCTGTCTCCTAGATGTGTCCATCCCCAGGATTATGGGTCTGGAGGGAGAACAGGTAGGTAGCAGGATAGTCTGTCTCCTAGATGTGTCCATCCCCAGGATTATGGGTCTGGAGGGAGAACAGGTAGGTAGCAGGATAGTTTAGTTTGGTCAACCTGAGTGTTTGATACCTTTTTCAATATGATGCACACTACCGTTCAAAAGTCACTTAGAAATGTCCTTGTTTTTTTTAAAGAAACCCCTTTTTTTTGTCCATTAAAATAACATCAAATTGATCAGAAATACAGTGTCGACATTGTGTTCTCTGTTTAGTGAGTCCTCCAGATCAGAGGCAGTAGGGACGACCAGGGATGTTCTCTGTTTAGTGAGTCCGTCAGGTCAGAGGCAGTAGGGATGACCAGGGATGTTCTCTGTTTAGTGAGTCCGTCAGGTCAGAGGCAGTAGGGATGACCAGGGATGTTCTCTGTTTAGTGAGTCCGTCAGGTCAGAGGCAGTAGGGATGACCAGGGATGTTCTCTGTTTAGTGAGTCCTCCAGATCAGAGGCAGTAGGGATGACCAGGGATGTTCTCTGTTTAGTGAGTCCTCCAGATCAGAGGCAGTAGGGATGACCAGGGATGTTCTCTGTTTAGTGAGTCCTCCAGATCAGAGGCAGTAGGGATGACCAGGGATGTTCTCTGTTTAGTGAGTCCGTCAGGTCAGAGGCAGTAGGGATGACCAGGGATGTTCTCTGTTTAGTGAGTCCTCCAGATCAGAGGCAGTAGGGATGACCAGGGATGTTCTCTGTTTAGTGAGTCCGTCAGGTCAGAGGCAGTAGGGATGACCAGGGATGTTCTCTGTTTAGTGAGTCCGTCAGGTCAGAGGCAGTAGGGATGACCAGGGATGTTCTCTGTTTAGTGAGTCCTCCAGATCAGAGGCAGTAGGGATGACCAGGGATGTTCTCTGTTTAGTGAGTCCTCCAGATCAGAGGCAGTAGGGATGACCAGGGATGTTCTCTGTTTAGTGAGTCCTCCAGATCAGAGGCAGTAGGGATGACCAGGGATGTTCTCTGTTTAGTGAGTCCTCCAGATCAGAGGCAGTGGGGATGACCAGGGATGTTCTCTGTTTAGTGAGTCCTCCAGATCAGAGGCAGTAGGGATGACCAGGGATGTTCTCTGTTTAGTGAGTCCTCCAGATCAGAGGCAGTGGGGATGACCAGGGATGTTCTCTGTTTAGTGAGTCCTCCAGATCAGAGGCAGTAGGGATGACCAGGGATGTTCTCTGTTTAGTGAGTCCTCCAGATCAGAGGCAGTGGGGATGACCAGGGATGTTCTCTGTTTAGTGAGTCCTCCAGATCAGAGGCAGTAGGGATGACCAGGGATGTTCTCTGTTTAGTGAGTCCGTCAGGTCAGAGGCAGTAGGGATGACCAGGGATGTTCTCTGTTTAGTGAGTCCTCCAGATCAGATGCAGTAGGGATGACCAGGGATGTTCTCTGTTTAGTGAGTCCGTCAGGTCAGAGGCAGTAGGGAAGACCAGGGATGTTCTCTGTTTAGTGAGTCCGTCAGGTCAGAGGCAGTGGGGAAGACCAGGGATGTTCTCTGTTTAGTGAGTCCGTCAGGTCAGAGGCAGTGGGGACGACCAGGGATGTTCTCTGTTTAGTGAGTCCGTCAGATCAGAGGCAGTGGGGAAGACCAGGGATGTTCTCTGTTTAGTGAGTCCGTCAGATCAGAGGCAGTAGGGATGACCAGGGATGTTCTCTGTTTAGTGAGTCCGTCAGGTCAGAGGCAGTGGGGATGACCAGGGATGTTCTCTGTGTAGTGAGTCCACCAGATCAGAGGCAGTAGGGAAGACCAGGGATGTTCTCTGTTTAGTGAGTCCGTCAGGTCAGAGGCAGTAGGGATGACCAGGGATGTTCTCTGTGTAGTGAGTCCGTCAGGTCAGAGACAGTAGGGAAGACCAGGGATGTTCTCTGTTTAGTGAGTCCTCCAGATCAGAGGCAGTAGGGAAGACCAGGGATGTTCTCTGTTTAGTGAGTCCGTCAGGTCAGAGGCAGTAGGGACGACCAGGGATGTTCTCTGTTTAGTGAGTCCTCCAGATCAGAGGCAGTAGGGATGACCAGGGATGTTCTCTGTTTAGTGAGTCCTCCAGATCAGAGGCAGTGGGGAAGACCAGGGATGTTCTCTGTTTAGTGAGTCCTCCAGATCAGAGGCAGTAGGGATGACCAGGGATGTTCTCTGTTTAGTGAGTCCGCCAGATCAGAGGCAGTAGGGAAGACCAGGGATGTTCTCTGTGTAGTGAGTCCTCCAGATCAGAGGCAGTAGGGAAGACCAGGGATGTTCTCTGTTTAGTGAGTCCTCCAGATCAGAGGCAGTGGGGATGACCAGGGATGTTCTCTGTTTAGTGAGTCCTCCAGATCAGAGGCAGTAGGGATGACCAGGGATGTTCTCTGTTTAGTGAGTCCGTCAGGTCAGAGGCAGTAGGGATGACCAGGGATGTTCTCTGTTTAGTGAGTCCGTCAGGTCAGAGGCAGTGGGGATGACCAGGGATGTTCTCTGTTTAGTGAGTCCTCCAGATCAGAGGCAGTGGGGATGACCAGGGATGTTCTCTGTTTAGTGAGTCCTCCAGATCAGAGGCAGTAGGGATGACCAGGGATGTTCTCTGTTTAGTGAGTCCTCCAGATCAGAGGCAGTAGGGACGACCAGGGATGTTCTCTGTTTAGTGAGTCCGTCAGGTCAGAGGCAGTGGGGACGACCAGGGATGTTCTCTGTTTAGTGAGTCCGTCAGGTCAGAGGCAGTGGGGAAGACCAGGGATGTTCTCTGTTTAGTGAGTCCGTCAGGTCAGAGGCAGTGGGGAAGACCAGGGATGTTCTCTGTTTAGTGAGTCCGTCAGGTCAGAGGCAGTGGGGACGACCAGGGATGTTCTCTGTTTAGTGAGTCCGTCAGATCAGAGGCAGTGGGGAAGACCAGGGATGTTCTCTGTTTAGTGAGTCCGTCAGATCAGAGGCAGTAGGGAAGACCAGGGATGTTCTCTGTTTAGTGAGTCCGTCAGGTCAGAGGCAGTAGGGACGACCAGGGATGTTCTCTGTTTAGTGAGTCCGTCAGGTCAGAGGCAGTAGGGATGACCAGGGATGTTCTCTGTTTAGTGAGTCCGTCAGGTCAGAGGCAGTAGGGATGACCAGGGATGTTCTCTGTTTAGTGAGTCCTCCAGATCAGAGGCAGTGGGGAAGACCAGGGATGTTCTCTGTTTAGTGAGTCCGTCAGGTCAGAGGCAGTGGGGAAGACCAGGGATGTTCTCTGTTTAGTGAGTCCGTCAGGTCAGAGGCAGTAGGGATGACCAGGGATGTTCTCTGTTTAGTGAGTCCTCCAGATCAGAGGCAGTGGGGAAGACCAGGGATGTTCTCTGTTTAGTGAGTCCGTCAGGTCAGAGGCAGTGGGGAAGACCAGGGATGTTCTCTGTTTAGTGAGTCCGTCAGGTCAGAGGCAGTAGGGATGACCAGGGATGTTCTCTGTTTAGTGAGTCCTCCAGATCAGAGGCAGTGGGGAAGACCAGGGATGTTCTCTGTTTAGTGAGTCCGTCAGGTCAGAGGCAGTGGGGAAGACCAGGGATGTTCTCTGTTTAGTGAGTCCGTCAGGTCAGAGGCAGTAGGGATGACCAGGGATGTTCTCTGTTTAGTGAGTCCTCCAGATCAGAGGCAGTGGGGAAGACCAGGGATGTTCTCTGTTTAGTGAGTCCGTCAGGTCAGAGGCAGTAGGGAAGACCAGGGATGTTCTCTGTTTAGTGAGTCCTCCAGATCAGAGGCAGTGGGGAAGACCAGGGATGTTCTCTGTTTAGTGAGTCCTCCAGATCAGAGGCAGTGGGGAAGACCAGGGATGTTCTCTGTTTAGTGAGTCCGTCAGGTCAGAGGCAGTGGGGAAGACCAGGGATGTTCTCTGTTTAGTGAGTCCGTCAGGTCAGAGGCAGTGGGGAAGACCAGGGATGTTCTCTGTTTAGTGAGTCCGTCAGGTCAGAGGCAGTAGGGATGACCAGGGATGTTCTCTGTTTAGTGAG
This sequence comes from Salvelinus alpinus, assembly GCF_045679555.1. Lineage (NCBI taxonomy): Eukaryota > Metazoa > Chordata > Actinopteri > Salmoniformes > Salmonidae > Salvelinus > Salvelinus alpinus. Next base: position 5,566,290 of record NC_092086.1, on the reverse strand, counting down.
TCCGCCAGATCAGAGGCAGTGGGGAAGACCAGGGATGTTCTCTGTTTAGTGAGTCCGTCAGGTCAGAGGCAGTAGGGAAGACCAGGGATGTTCTCTGTTTAGTGAGTCCTCCAGATCAGAGGCAGTAGGGAAGACCAGGGATGTTCTCTGTTTAGTGAGTCCTCCAGATCAGAGGCAGTAGGGAAGACCAGGGATGTTCTCTGTTTAGTGAGTCCGTCAGGTCAGAGGCAGTGGGGAAGACCAGGGATGTTCTCTGTTTAGTGAGTCCGTCAGGTCAGAGGCAGTAGGGATGACCAGGGATGTTCTCTGTTTAGTGAGTCCTCCAGATCAGAGGCAGTGGGGAAGACCAGGGATGTTCTCTGTTTAGTGAGTCCGTCAGGTCAGAGGCAGTGGGGAAGACCAGGGATGTTCTCTGTTTAGTGAGTCCGTCAGGTCAGAGGCAGTAGGGATGACCAGGGATGTTCTCTGTTTAGTGAGTCCTCCAGATCAGAGGCAGTGGGGAAGACCAGGGATGTTCTCTGTTTAGTGAGTCCGTCAGGTCAGAGGCAGTAGGGAAGACCAGGGATGTTCTCTGTTTAGTGAGTCCTCCAGATCAGAGGCAGTGGGGAAGACCAGGGATGTTCTCTGTTTAGTGAGTCCTCCAGATCAGAGGCAGTGGGGAAGACCAGGGATGTTCTCTGTTTAGTGAGTCCGTCAGGTCAGAGGCAGTGGGGAAGACCAGGGATGTTCTCTGTTTAGTGAGTCCGTCAGGTCAGAGGCAGTAGGGATGACCAGGGATGTTCTCTGTTTAGTGAGTCCTCCAGATCAGAGGCAGTGGGGAAGACCAGGGATGTTCTCTGTTTAGTGAGTCCGTCAGGTCAGAGGCAGTGGGGAAGACCAGGGATGTTCTCTGTTTAGTGAGTCCGTCAGGTCAGAGGCAGTAGGGATGACCAGGGATGTTCTCTGTTTAGTGAGTCCGCCAGATCAGAGGCAGTGGGGAAGACCAGGGATGTTCTCTGTTTAGTGAGTCCGTCAGGTCAGAGGCAGTAGGGAAGACCAGGGATGTTCTCTGTTTAGTGAGTCCTCCAGATCAGAGGCAGTAGGGAAGACCAGGGATGTTCTCTGTTTAGTGAGTCCTCCAGATCAGAGGCAGTGGGGAAGACCAGGGATGTTCTCTGTTTAGTGAGTCCGTCAGGTCAGAGGCAGTAGGGATGACCAGGGATGTTCTCTGTTTAGTGAGTCCGTCAGGTCAGAGGCAGTAGGGATGACCAGGGATGTTCTCTGTTTAGTGAGTCCTCCAGATCAGAGGCAGTGGGGATGACCAGGGATGTTCTCTGTTTAGTGAGTCCTCCAGATCAGAGGCAGTAGGGATGACCAGGGATGTTCTCTGTTTAGTGAGTCCGTCAGGTCAGAGGCAGTGGGGATGACCAGGGATGTTCTCTGTTTAGTGAGTCCTCCAGATCAGAGGCAGTGGGGATGACCAGGGATGTTCTCTGTTTAGTGAGTCCTCCAGATCAGAGGCAGTAGGGATGACCAGGGATGTTCTCTGTTTAGTGAGTCCTCCAGATCAGAGGCAGTAGGGACGACCAGGGATGTTCTCTGTTTAGTGAGTCCGTCAGGTCAGAGGCAGTGGGGACGACCAGGGATGTTCTCTGTTTAGTGAGTCCGTCAGGTCAGAGGCAGTGGGGAAGACCAGGGATGTTCTCTGTTTAGTGAGTCCGTCAGGTCAGAGGCAGTGGGGACGACCAGGGATGTTCTCTGTTTAGTGAGTCCGTCAGATCAGAGGCAGTGGGGAAGACCAGGGATGTTCTCTGTTTAGTGAGTCCGTCAGATCAGAGGCAGTAGGGAAGACCAGGGATGTTCTCTGTTTAGTGAGTCCGTCAGGTCAGAGGCAGTAGGGACGACCAGGGATGTTCTCTGTTTAGTGAGTCCGTCAGGTCAGAGGCAGTAGGGATGACCAGGGATGTTCTCTGTTTAGTGAGTCCGTCAGGTCAGAGGCAGTAGGGATGACCAGGGATGTTCTCTGTTTAGTGAGTCCTCCAGATCAGAGGCAGTGGGGAAGACCAGGGATGTTCTCTGTTTAGTGAGTCCGTCAGGTCAGAGGCAGTGGGGAAGACCAGGGATGTTCTCTGTTTAGTGAGTCCGTCAGGTCAGAGGCAGTAGGGATGACCAGGGATGTTCTCAGTTTAGTGAGTCCTCCAGATCAGAGGCAGTGGGGAAGACCAGGGATGTTCTCTGTTTAGTGAGTCCGTCAGGTCAGAGGCAGTGGGGAAGACCAGGGATGTTCTCTGTTTAGTGAGTCCGTCAGGTCAGAGGCAGTAGGGAAGACCAGGGATGTTCTCTGTTTAGTGAGTCCTCCAGATCAGAGGCAGTGGGGAAGACCAGGGATGTTCTCTGTTTAGTGAGTCCGTCAGGTCAGAGGCAGTGGGGACGACCAGGGATGTTCTCTGTTTAGTGAGTCCGTCAGATCAGAGGCAGTAGGGAAGACCAGGGATGTTCTCTGTTTAGTGAGTCCGTCAGATCAGAGGCAGTAGGGATGACCAGGGATGTTCTCTGTTTAGTGAGTCCGTCAGGTCAGAGGCAGTGGGGATGACCAGGGATGTTCTCTGTGTAGTGAGTCCACCAGATCAGAGGCAGTAGGGAAGACCAGGGATGTTCTCTGTTTAGTGAGTCCGTCAGGTCAGAGGCAGTAGGGATGACCAGGGATGTTCTCTGTGTAGTGAGTCCGTCAGGTCAGAGGCAGTAGGGAAGACCAGGGATGTTCTCTGTTTAGTGAGTCCTCCAGATCAGAGGCAGTAGGGAAGACCAGGGATGTTCTCTGTTTAGTGAGTCCGTCAGGTCAGAGGCAGTAGGGACGACCAGGGATGTTCTCTGTTTAGTGAGTCCTCCAGATCAGAGGCAGTAGGGATGACCAGGGATGTTCTCTGTTTAGTGAGTCCTCCAGATCAGAGGCAGTGGGGAAGACCAGGGATGTTCTCTGTTTAGTGAGTCCTCCAGATCAGAGGCAGTAGGGATGACCAGGGATGTTCTCTGTTTAGTGAGTCCGCCAGATCAGAGGCAGTAGGGAAGACCAGGGATGTTCTCTGTGTAGTGAGTCCTCCAGATCAGAGGCAGTAGGGAAGACCAGGGATGTTCTCTGTTTAGTGAGTCCTCCAGATCAGAGGCAGTGGGGATGACCAGGGATGTTCTCTGTTTAGTGAGTCCTCCAGATCAGAGGCAGTAGGGATGACCAGGGATGTTCTCTGTTTAGTGAGTCCGTCAGGTCAGAGGCAGTAGGGATGACCAGGGATGTTCTCTGTTTAGTGAGTCCGTCAGGTCAGAGGCAGTGGGGATGACCAGGGATGTTCTCTGTTTAGTGAGTCCTCCAGATCAGAGGCAGTGGGGATGACCAGGGATGTTCTCTGTTTAGTGAGTCCTCCAGATCAGAGGCAGTAGGGATGACCAGGGATGTTCTCTGTTTAGTGAGTCCTCCAGATCAGAGGCAGTGGGGATGACCAGGGATGTTCTCTGTTTAGTGAGTCCTCCAGATCAGAGGCAGTAGGGACGACCAGGGATGTTCTCTGTTTAGTGAGTCCGTCAGGTCAGAGGCAGTGGGGACGACCAGGGATGTTCTCTGTTTAGTGAGTCCGTCAGGTCAGAGGCAGTGGGGAAGACCAGGGATGTTCTCTGTTTAGTGAGTCCGTCAGGTCAGAGGCAGTGGGGAAGACCAGGGATGTTCTCTGTTTAGTGAGTCCGTCAGGTCAGAGGCAGTGGGGACGACCAGGGATGTTCTCTGTTTAGTGAGTCCGTCAGATCAGAGGCAGTGGGGAAGACCAGGGATGTTCTCTGTTTAGTGAGTCCGTCAGATCAGAGGCAGTAGGGAAGACCAGGGATGTTCTCTGTTTAGTGAGTCCGTCAGGTCAGAGGCAGTAGGGACGACCAGGGATGTTCTCTGTTTAGTGAGTCCGTCAGGTCAGAGGCAGTAGGGATGACCAGGGATGTTCTCTGTTTAGTGAGTCCGTCAGGTCAGAGGCAGTAGGGATGACCAGGGATGTTCTCTGTTTAGTGAGTCCTCCAGATCAGAGGCAGTGGGGAAGACCAGGGATGTTCTCTGTTTAGTGAGTCCGTCAGGTCAGAGGCAGTGGGGAAGACCAGGGATGTTCTCTGTTTAGTGAGTCCGTCAGGTCAGAGGCAGTAGGGATGACCAGGGATGTTCTCTGTTTAGTGAGTCCTCCAGATCAGAGGCAGTGGGGAAGACCAGGGATGTTCTCTGTTTAGTGAGTCCGTCAGGTCAGAGGCAGTGGGGAAGACCAGGGATGTTCTCTGTTTAGTGAGTCCGTCAGGTCAGAGGCAGTAGGGATGACCAGGGATGTTCTCTGTTTAGTGAGTCCTCCAGATCAGAGGCAGTGGGGAAGACCAGGGATGTTCTCTGTTTAGTGAGTCCGTCAGGTCAGAGGCAGTAGGGAAGACCAGGGATGTTCTCTGTTTAGTGAGTCCTCCAGATCAGAGGCAGTGGGGAAGACCAGGGATGTTCTCTGTTTAGTGAGTCCTCCAGATCAGAGGCAGTGGGGAAGACCAGGGATGTTCTCTGTTTAGTGAGTCCGTCAGGTCAGAGGCAGTGGGGAAGACCAGGGATGTTCTCTGTTTAGTGAGTCCGTCAGGTCAGAGGCAGTAGGGATGACCAGGGATGTTCTCTGTTTAGTGAGTCCTCCAGATCAGAGGCAGTGGGGAAGACCAGGGATGTTCTCTGTTTAGTGAGTCCGTCAGGTCAGAGGCAGTGGGGAAGACCAGGGATGTTCTCTGTTTAGTGAGTCCGTCAGGTCAGAGGCAGTAGGGATGACCAGGGATGTTCTCTGTTTAGTGAGTCCGCCAGATCAGAGGCAGTGGGGAAGACCAGGGATGTTCTCTGTTTAGTGAGTCCGTCAGGTCAGAGGCAGTAGGGAAGACCAGGGATGTTCTCTGTTTAGTGAGTCCTCCAGATCAGAGGCAGTGGGGAAGACCAGGGATGTTCTCTGTTTAGTGAGTCCTCCAGATCAGAGGCAGTGGGGAAGACCAGGGATGTTCTCTGTTTAGTGAGTCCGTCAGGTCAGAGGCAGTAGGGATGACCAGGGATGTTCTCTGTTTAGTGAGTCCGTCAGGTCAGAGGCAGTAGGGATGACCAGGGATGTTCTCTGTTTAGTGAGTCCTCCAGATCAGAGGCAGTGGGGATGACCAGGGATGTTCTCTGTTTAGTGAGTCCTCCAGATCAGAGGCAGTAGGGATGACCAGGGATGTTCTCTGTTTAGTGAGTCCGTCAGGTCAGAGGCAGTGGGGATGACCAGGGATGTTCTCTGTTTAGTGAGTCCTCCAGATCAGAGGCAGTGGGGATGACCAGGGATGTTCTCTGTTTAGTGAGTCCTCCAGATCAGAGGCAGTAGGGATGACCAGGGATGTTCTCTGTTTAGTGAGTCCTCCAGATCAGAGGCAGTAGGGACGACCAGGGATGTTCTCTGTTTAGTGAGTCCGTCAGGTCAGAGGCAGTGGGGACGACCAGGGATGTTCTCTGTTTAGTGAGTCCGTCAGGTCAGAGGCAGTAGGGATGACCAGGGATGTTCTCTGTTTAGTGAGTCCGTCAGGTCAGAGGCAGTAGGGATGACCAGGGATGTTCTCTGTTTAGTGAGTCCTCCAGATCAGAGGCAGTGGGGAAGACCAGGGATGTTCTCTGTTTAGTGAGTCCGTCAGGTCAGAGGCAGTGGGGAAGACCAGGGATGTTCTCTGTTTAGTGAGTCCGTCAGGTCAGAGGCAGTAGGGATGACCAGGGATGTTCTCAGTTTAGTGAGTCCTCCAGATCAGAGGCAGTGGGGAAGACCAGGGATGTTCTCTGTTTAGTGAGTCCGTCAGGTCAGAGGCAGTAGGGATGACCAGGGATGTTCTCAGTTTAGTGAGTCCTCCAGATCAGAGGCAGTGGGGAAGACCAGGGATGTTCTCTGTTTAGTGAGTCCGTCAGGTCAGAGGCAGTGGGGAAGACCAGGGATGTTCTCTGTTTAGTGAGTCCGTCAGGTCAGAGGCAGTAGGGAAGACCAGGGATGTTCTCTGTTTAGTGAGTCCTCCAGATCAGAGGCAGTGGGGAAGACCAGGGATGTTCTCTGTTTAGTGAGTCCTCCAGATCAGAGGCAGTGGGGAAGACCAGGGACGTTCTCTGTTTAGTGAGTCCGTCAGGTCAGAGGCAGTAGGGATGACCAGGGATGTTCTCTGTTTAGTGAGTCCTCCAGATCAGAGGCAGTGGGGAAGACCAGGGATGTTCTCTGTTTAGTGAGTCCGTCAGGTCAGAGGCAGTGGGGAAGACCAGGGATGTTCTCTGTTTAGTGAGTCCGTCAGGTCAGAGGCAGTAGGGATGACCAGGGATGTTCTCTGTTTAGTGAGTCCTCCAGATCAGAGGCAGTGGGGAAGACCAGGGATGTTCTCTGTTTAGTGAGTCCGTCAGGTCAGAGGCAGTGGGGAAGACCAGGGATGTTCTCTGTTTAGTGAGTCCGTCAGGTCAGAGGCAGTAGGGAAGACCAGGGATGTTCTCTGTTTAGTGAGTCCTCCAGATCAGAGGCAGTAGGGATGACCAGGGATGTTCTCTGTTTAGTGAGTCCTCCAGATCAGAGGCAGTAGGGATGACCAGGGATGTTCTCTGTTTAGTGAGTCCTCCAGATCAGAGGCAGTGGGGAAGACCAGGGATGTTCTCTGTTTAGTGAGTCCTCCAGATCAGAGGCAGTGGGGATGACCAGGGATGTTCTCTGTTTAGTGAGTCCGCCAGATCAGAGGCAGTAGGGAAGACCAGGGATGTTCTCTGTGTAGTGAGTCCTCCAGATCAGAGGCAGTAGGGAAGACCAGGGATGTTCTCTGTTTAGTGAGTCCTCCAGATCAGAGGCAGTGGGGATGACCAGGGATGTTCTCTGTTTAGTGAGTCCTCCAGATCAGAGGCAGTAGGGATGACCAGGGATGTTCTCTGTTTAGTGAGTCCGTCAGGTCAGAGGCAGTGGGGATGACCAGGGATGTTCTCTGTTTAGTGAGTCCTCCAGATCAGAGGCAGTAGGGAAGACCAGGGATGTTCTCTGTTTAGTGAGTCCTCCAGATCAGAGGCAGTAGGGACGACCAGGGATGTTCTCTGTTTAGTGAGTCCTCCAGATCAGAGGCAGTAGGGACGACCAGGGATGTTCTCTGTTTAGTGAGTCCACCAGATCAGAGGCAGTAGGGACGACCAGGGATGTTCTCTGTTTAGTGAGTCCGTCAGGTCAGAGGCAGTAGGGATGACCAGGGATGTTCTCTGTTTAGTGAGTCCTCCAGATCAGAGGCAGTAGGGATGACCAGGGATGTTCTCTGTTTAGTGAGTCCTCCAGATCAGAGGCAGTAGGGATGACCAGGGATGTTCTCTGTTTAGTGAGTCCTCCAGATCAGAGGCAGTGGGGAAGACCAGGGATGTTCTCGGTTTAGTGAGTCCTCCAGATCAGAGGCAGTAGGGATGACCAGGGATGTTCTCTGTTTAGTGAGTCCGCCAGATCAGAGGCAGTAGGGAAGACCAGGGATGTTCTCTGTGTAGTGAGTCCTCCAGATCAGAGGCAGTAGGGAAGACCAGGGATGTTCTCTGTTTAGTGAGTCCTCCAGATCAGAGGCAGTGGGGATGACCAGGGATGTTCTCTGTTTAGTGAGTCCTCCAGATCAGAGGCAGTAGGGATGACCAGGGATGTTCTCTGTTTAGTGAGTCCGTCAGGTCAGAGGCAGTAGGGATGACCAGGGATGTTCTCTGTTTAGTGAGTCCGTCAGGTCAGAGGCAGTGGGGATGACCAGGGATGTTCTCTGTTTAGTGAGTCCTCCAGATCAGAGGCAGTGGGGATGACCAGGGATGTTCTCTGTTTAGTGAGTCCTCCAGATCAGAGGCAGTAGGGATGACCAGGGATGTTCTCTGTTTAGTGAGTCCTCCAGATCAGAGGCAGTAGGGACGACCAGGGATGTTCTCTGTTTAGTGAGTCCGTCAGGTCAGAGGCAGTGGGGAAGACCAGGGATGTTCTCTGTTTAGTGAGTCCGTCAGGTCAGAGGCAGTGGGGAAGACCAGGGATGTTCTCTGTTTAGTGAGTCCGTCAGGTCAGAGGCAGTGGGGACGACCAGGGATGTTCTCTGTTTAGTGAGTCCGTCAGATCAGAGGCAGTGGGGAAGACCAGGGATGTTCTCTGTTTAGTGAGTCCGTCAGATCAGAGGCAGTAGGGAAGACCAGGGATGTTCTCTGTTTAGTGAGTCCGTCAGGTCAGAGGCAGTAGGGACGACCAGGGATGTTCTCTGTTTAGTGAGTCCGTCAGGTCAGAGGCAGTAGGGATGACCAGGGATGTTCTCTGTTTAGTGAGTCCGTCAGGTCAGAGGCAGTAGGGATGACCAGGGATGTTCTCTGTTTAGTGAGTCCTCCAGATCAGAGGCAGTGGGGAAGACCAGGGATGTTCTCTGTTTAGTGAGTCCGTCAGGTCAGAGGCAGTGGGGAAGACCAGGGATGTTCTCTGTTTAGTGAGTCCGTCAGGTCAGAGGCAGTAGGGATGACCAGGGATGTTCTCTGTTTAGTGAGTCCTCCAGATCAGAGGCAGTGGGGAAGACCAGGGATGTTCTCTGTTTAGTGAGTCCGTCAGGTCAGAGGCAGTGGGGAAGACCAGGGATGTTCTCTGTTTAGTGAGTCCGTCAGGTCAGAGGCAGTAGGGAAGACCAGGGATGTTCTCTGTTTAGTGAGTCCTCCAGATCAGAGGCAGTGGGGAAGACCAGGGATGTTCTCTGTTTAGTGAGTCCTCCAGATCAGAGGCAGTGGGGAAGACCAGGGATGTTCTCTGTTTAGTGAGTCCGTCAGGTCAGAGGCAGTAGGGATGACCAGGGATGTTCTCTGTTTAGTGAGTCCGTCAGGTCAGAGGCAGTAGGGATGACCAGGGATGTTCTCTGTTTAGTGAGTCCTCCAGATCAGAGGCAGTGGGGATGACCAGGGATGTTCTCTGTTTAGTGAGTCCTCCAGATCAGAGGCAGTAGGGATGACCAGGGATGTTCTCTGTTTAGTGAGTCCGTCAGGTCAGAGGCAGTGGGGACGACCAGGGATGTTCTCTGTTTAGTGAGTCCTCCAGATCAGAGGCAGTGGGGATGACCAGGGATGTTCTCTGTTTAGTGAGTCCTCCAGATCAGAGGCAGTAGGGATGACCAGGGATGTTCTCTGTTTAGTGAGTCCTCCAGATCAGAGGCAGTAGGGACGACCAGGGATGTTCTCTGTTTAGTGAGTCCGTCAGGTCAGAGGCAGTGGGGACGACCAGGGATGTTCTCTGTTTAGTGAGTCCGTCAGGTCAGAGGCAGTGGGGAAGACCAGGGATGTTCTCTGTTTAGTGAGTCCGTCAGGTCAGAGGCAGTGGGGAAGACCAGGGATGTTCTCTGTTTAGTGAGTCCGTCAGGTCAGAGGCAGTGGGGACGACCAGGGATGTTCTCTGTTTAGTGAGTCCGTCAGATCAGAGGCAGTGGGGAAGACCAGGGATGTTCTCTGTTTAGTGAGTCCGTCAGATCAGAGGCAGTGGGGAAGACCAGGGATGTTCTCTGTTTAGTGAGTCCGTCAGGTCAGAGGCAGTAGGGACGACCAGGGATGTTCTCTGTTTAGTGAGTCCGTCAGGTCAGAGGCAGTAGGGATGACCAGGGATGTTCTCTGTTTAGTGAGTCCGTCAGGTCAGAGGCAGTAGGGATGACCAGGGATGTTCTCTGTTTAGTGAGTCCTCCAGATCAGAGGCAGTGGGGAAGACCAGGGATGTTCTCTGTTTAGTGAGTCCGTCAGGTCAGAGGCAGTGGGGAAGACCAGGGATGTTCTCTGTTTAGTGAGTCCGTCAGGTCAGAGGCAGTAGGGATGACCAGGGATGTTCTCTGTTTAGTGAGTCCTCCAGATCAGAGGCAGTGGGGAAGACCAGGGATGTTCTCTGTTTAGTGAGTCCGTCAGGTCAGAGGCAGTGGGGAAGACCAGGGATGTTCTCTGTTTAGTGAGTCTGTCAGGTCAGAGGCAGTAGGGAAGACCAGGGATGTTCTCTGTTTAGTGAGTCCTCCAGATCAGAGGCAGTGGGGAAGACCAGGGATGTTCTCTGTTTAGTGAGTCCTCCAGATCAGAGGCAGTGGGGAAGACCAGGGATGTTCTCTGTTTAGTGAGTCCGTCAGGTCAGAGGCAGTAGGGATGACCAGGGATGTTCTCTGTTTAGTGAGTCCTCCAGATCAGAGGCAGTGGGGAAGACCAGGGATGTTCTCTGTTTAGTGAGTCCGTCAGGTCAGAGGCAGTGGGGAAGACCAGGGATGTTCTCTGTTTAGTGAGTCCGTCAGGTCAGAGGCAGTAGGGATGACCAGGGATGTTCTCTGTTTAGTGAGTCCTCCAGATCAGAGGCAGTGGGGAAGACCAGGGATGTTCTCTGTTTAGTGAGTCCGTCAGGTCAGAGGCAGTGGGGAAGACCAGGGATGTTCTCTGTTTAGTGAGTCCGTCAGGTCAGAGGCAGTAGGGAAGACCAGGGATGTTCTCTGTTTAGTGAGTCCTCCAGATCAGAGGCAGTAGGGATGACCAGGGATGTTCTCTGTTTAGTGAGTCCTCCAGATCAGAGGCAGTAGGGATGACCAGGGATGTTCTCTGTTTAGTGAGTCCTCCAGATCAGAGGCAGTGGGGAAGACCAGGGATGTTCTCTGTTTAGTGAGTCCTCCAGATCAGAGGCAGTAGGGATGACCAGGGATGTTCTCTGTTTAGTGAGTCCGCCAGATCAGAGGCAGTAGGGAAGACCAGGGATGTTCTCTGTGTAGTGAGTCCTCCAGATCAGAGGCAGTAGGGAAGACCAGGGATGTTCTCTGTTTAGTGAGTCCTCCAGATCAGAGGCAGTAGGGATGACCAGGGATGTTCTCTGTTTAGTGAGTCCGTCAGGTCAGAGGCAGTGGGGATGACCAGGGATGTTCTCTGTGTAGTGAGTCCGTCAGGTCAGAGGCAGTAGGGATGACCAGGGATGTTCTCTGTTTAGTGAGTCCGTCAGGTCAGAGGCAGTGGGGATGACCAGGGATGTTCTCTGTGTAGTGAGTCCACCAGATCAGAGGCAGTAGGGAAGACCAGGGATGTTCTCTGTTTAGTGAGTCCGTCAGGTCAGAGGCAGTAGGGATGACCAGGGATGTTCTCTGTGTAGTGAGTCCGTCAGGTCAGAGGCAGTAGGGAAGACCAGGGATGTTCTCTGTGTAGTGAGTCCGTCAGGTCAGAGGCAGTAGGGACGACCAGGGATGTTCTCTGTTTAGTGAGTCCGTCAGGTCAGAGGCAGTAGGGATGACCAGGGATGTTCTCTGTTTAGTGAGTCCTCCAGATCAGAGGCAGTAGGGAAGACCAGGGATGTTCTCTGTTTAGTGAGTCCGTCAGGTCAGAGGCAGTAGGGACGACCAGGGATGTTCTCTGTTTAGTGAGTCCTCCAGATCAGAGGCAGTAGGGATGACCAGGGATGTTCTCTGTTTAGTGAGTCCTCCAGATCAGAGGCAGTGGGGAAGACCAGGGATGTTCTCTGTTTAGTGAGTCCGTCAGGTCAGAGGCAGTAGGGAAGACCAGGGATGTTCTCTGTTTAGTGAGTCCTCCAGATCAGAGGCAGTGGGGAAGACCAGGGATGTTCTCTGTTTAGTGAGTCCTCCAGATCAGAGGCAGTGGGGAAGACCAGGGATGTTCTCTGTTTAGTGAGTCCGTCAGGTCAGAGGCAGTAGGGATGACCAGGGATGTTCTCTGTTTAGTGAGTCCGTCAGGTCAGAGGCAGTAGGGATGACCAGGGATGTTCTCTGTTTAGTGAGTCCTCCAGATCAGAGGCAGTGGGGATGACCAGGGATGTTCTCTGTTTAGTGAGTCCTCCAGATCAGAGGCAGTAGGGATGACCAGGGATGTTCTCTGTTTAGTGAGTCCGTCAGGTCAGAGGCAGTGGGGACGACCAGGGATGTTCTCTGTTTAGTGAGTCCTCCAGATCAGAGGCAGTGGGGATGACCAGGGATGTTCTCTGTTTAGTGAGTCCTCCAGATCAGAGGCAGTAGGGATGACCAGGGATGTTCTCTGTTTAGTGAGTCCTCCAGATCAGAGGCAGTAGGGACGACCAGGGATGTTCTCTGTTTAGTGAGTCTGTCAGGTCAGAGGCAGTGGGGACGACCAGGGATGTTCTCTGTTTAGTGAGTCCGTCAGGTCAGAGGCAGTGGGGAAGACCAGGGATGTTCTCTGTTTAGTGAGTCCGTCAGGTCAGAGGCAGTGGGGAAGACCAGGGATGTTCTCTGTTTAGTGAGTCCGTCAGGTCAGAGGCAGTGGGGACGACCAGGGATGTTCTCTGTTTAGTGAGTCCGTCAGATCAGAGGCAGTGGGGAAGACCAGGGATGTTCTCTGTTTAGTGAGTCCGTCAGATCAGAGGCAGTGGGGAAGACCAGGGATGTTCTCTGTTTAGTGAGTCCGTCAGGTCAGAGGCAGTAGGGACGACCAGGGATGTTCTCTGTTTAGTGAGTCCGTCAGGTCAGAGGCAGTAGGGATGACCAGGGATGTTCTCTGTTTAGTGAGTCCGTCAGGTCAGAGGCAGTAGGGATGACCAGGGATGTTCTCTGTTTAGTGAGTCCTCCAGATCAGAGGCAGTGGGGAAGACCAGGGATGTTCTCTGTTTAGTGAGTCCGTCAGGTCAGAGGCAGTGGGGAAGACCAGGGATGTTCTCTGTTTAGTGAGTCCGTCAGGTCAGAGGCAGTAGGGATGACCAGGGATGTTCTCTGTTTAGTGAGTCCTCCAGATCAGAGGCAGTGGGGAAGACCAGGGATGTTCTCTGTTTAGTGAGTCCGTCAGGTCAGAGGCAGTGGGGAAGACCAGGGATGTTCTCTGTTTAGTGAGTCTGTCAGGTCAGAGGCAGTAGGGAAGACCAGGGATGTTCTCTGTTTAGTGAGTCCTCCAGATCAGAGGCAGTGGGGAAGACCAGGGATGTTCTCTGTTTAGTGAGTCCTCCAGATCAGAGGCAGTGGGGAAGACCAGGGATGTTCTCTGTTTAGTGAGTCCGTCAGGTCAGAGGCAGTAGGGATGACCAGGGATGTTCTCTGTTTAGTGAGTCCTCCAGATCAGAGGCAGTGGGGAAGACCAGGGATGTTCTCTGTTTAGTGAGTCCGTCAGGTCAGAGGCAGTGGGGAAGACCAGGGATGTTCTCTGTTTAGTGAGTCCGTCAGGTCAGAGGCAGTAGGGATGACCAGGGATGTTCTCTGTTTAGTGAGTCCTCCAGATCAGAGGCAGTGGGGAAGACCAGGGATGTTCTCTGTTTAGTGAGTCCGTCAGGTCAGAGGCAGTGGGGAAGACCAGGGATGTTCTCTGTTTAGTGAGTCCGTCAGGTCAGAGGCAGTAGGGAAGACCAGGGATGTTCTCTGTTTAGTGAGTCCTCCAGATCAGAGGCAGTAGGGATGACCAGGGATGTTCTCTGTTTAGTGAGTCCTCCAGATCAGAGGCAGTAGGGATGACCAGGGATGTTCTCTGTTTAGTGAGTCCTCCAGATCAGAGGCAGTGGGGAAGACCAGGGATGTTCTCTGTTTAGTGAGTCCTCCAGATCAGAGGCAGTAGGGATGACCAGGGATGTTCTCTGTTTAGTGAGTCCGCCAGATCAGAGGCAGTAGGGAAGACCAGGGATGTTCTCTGTGTAGTGAGTCCTCCAGATCAGAGGCAGTAGGGAAGACCAGGGATGTTCTCTGTTTAGTGAGTCCTCCAGATCAGAGGCAGTAGGGATGACCAGGGATGTTCTCTGTTTAGTGAGTCCGTCAGGTCAGAGGCAGTGGGGATGACCAGGGATGTTCTCTGTGTAGTGAGTCCGTCAGGTCAGAGGCAGTAGGGATGACCAGGGATGTTCTCTGTTTAGTGAGTCCGTCAGGTCAGAGGCAGTGGGGATGACCAGGGATGTTCTCTGTGTAGTGAGTCCACCAGATCAGAGGCAGTAGGGAAGACCAGGGATGTTCTCTGTTTAGTGAGTCCGTCAGGTCAGAGGCAGTAGGGATGACCAGGGATGTTCTCTGTGTAGTGAGTCCGTCAGGTCAGAGGCAGTAGGGAAGACCAGGGATGTTCTCTGTGTAGTGAGTCCGTCAGGTCAGAGGCAGTAGGGACGACCAGGGATGTTCTCTGTTTAGTGAGTCCGTCAGGTCAGAGGCAGTAGGGATGACCAGGGATGTTCTCTGTTTAGTGAGTCCTCCAGATCAGAGGCAGTAGGGAAGACCAGGGATGTTCTCTGTTTAGTGAGTCCGTCAGGTCAGAGGCAGTAGGGACGACCAGGGATGTTCTCTGTTTAGTGAGTCCTCCAGATCAGAGGCAGTAGGGATGACCAGGGATGTTCTCTGTTTAGTGAGTCCTCCAGATCAGAGGCAGTGGGGAAGACCAGGGATGTTCTCTGTTTAGTGAGTCCTCCAGATCAGAGGCAGTAGGGATGACCAGGGATGTTCTCTGTTTAGTGAGTCCGCCAGATCAGAGGCAGTAGGGAAGACCAGGGGTGTTCTCTGTGTAGTGAGTCCTCCAGATCAGAGGCAGTAGGGAAGACCAGGGATGTTCTCTGTTTAGTGAGTCCTCCAGATCAGAGGCAGTGGGGATGACCAGGGATGTTCTCTGTTTAGTGAGTCCTCCAGATCAGAGGCAGTAGGGATGACCAGGGATGTTCTCTGTTTAGTGAGTCCGCCAGATCAGAGGCAGTAGGGAAGACCAGGGATGTTCTCTGTGTAGTGAGTCCTCCAGATCAGAGGCAGTAGGGAAGACCAGGGATGTTCTCTGTTTAGTGAGTCCTCCAGATCAGAGGCAGTGGGGATGACCAGGGATGTTCTCTGTTTAGTGAGTCCTCCAGATCAGAGGCAGTAGGGATGACCAGGGATGTTCTCTGTTTAGTGAGTCCGTCAGGTCAGAGGCAGTAGGGATGACCAGGGATGTTCTCTGTTTAGTGAGTCCGTCAGGTCAGAGGCAGTGGGGATGACCAGGGATGTTCTCTGTTTAGTGAGTCCTCCAGATCAGAGGCAGTGGGGATGACCAGGGATGTTCTCTGTTTAGTGAGTCCTCCAGATCAGAGGCAGTAGGGATGACCAGGGATGTTCTCTGTTTAGTGAGTCCTCCAGATCAGAGGCAGTAGGGACGACCAGGGATGTTCTCTGTTTAGTGAGTCCGTCAGGTCAGAGGCAGTGGGGAAGACCAGGGATGTTCTCTGTTTAGTGAGTCCGTCAGGTCAGAGGCAGTGGGGACGACCAGGGATGTTCTCTGTTTAGTGAGTCCGTCAGATCAGAGGCAGTGGGGAAGACCAGGGATGTTCTCTGTTTAGTGAGTCCGTCAGATCAGAGGCAGTGGGGAAGACCAGGGATGTTCTCTGTTTAGTGAGTCCGTCAGATCAGAGGCAGTAGGGAAGACCAGGGATGTTCTCTGTTTAGTGAGTCCGTCAGGTCAGAGGCAGTAGGGACGACCAGGGATGTTCTCTGTTTAGTGAGTCCGTCAGGTCAGAGGCAGTAGGGATGACCAGGGATGTTCTCTGTTTAGTGAGTCCGTCAGGTCAGAGGCAGTAGGGATGACCAGGGATGTTCTCTGTTTAGTGAGTCCTCCAGATCAGAGGCAGTGGGGAAGACCAGGGATGTTCTCTGTTTAGTGAGTCCGTCAGAGGCAGTGGGGAAGACCAGGGATGTTCTCTGTTTAGTGAGTCCGTCAGGTCAGAGGCAGTAGGGATGACCAGGGATGTTCTCTGTTTAGTGAGTCCGTCAGGTCAGAGGCAGTGGGGATGACCAGGGATGTTCTCTGTGTAGTGAGTCCGTCAGGTCAGAGGCAGTGGGGATGACCAGGGATGTTCTCTGTGTAGTGAGTCCGTCAGGTCAGAGGCAGTGGGGATGACCAGGGATGTTCTCTGTGTAGTGAGTCCACCAGATCAGAGGCAGTAGGGAAGACCAGGGATGTTCTCTGTTTAGTGAGTCCGTCAGGTCAGAGGCAGTAGGGATGACCAGGGATGTTCTCTGTGTAGTGAGTCCGTCAGGTCAGAGGCAGTAGGGAAGACCAGGGATGTTCTCTGTGTAGTGAGTCCGTCAGGTCAGAGGCAGTAGGGACGACCAGGGATGTTCTCTGTTTAGTGAGTCCGTCAGGTCAGAGGCAGTAGGGACGACCAGGGATGTTCTCTGTTTAGTGAGTCCGTCAGGTCAGAGGCAGTAGGGATGACCAGGGATGTTCTCTGTTTAGTGAGTCCTCCAGGTCAGAGGCAGTAGGGAAGACCAGGGATGTTCTCTGTTTAGTGAGTCCGTCAGGTCAGAGGCAGTAGGGACGACCAGGGATGTTCTCTGTTTAGTGAGTCCTCCAGATCAGAGGCAGTAGGGACGACCAGGGATGTTCTCTGTTTAGTGAGTCCACCAGATCAGAGGCAGTAGGGACGACCAGGGATGTTCTCTGTTTAGTGAGTCCTCCAGATCAGAGGCAGTGGGGAAGACCAGGGATGTTCTCTGTTTAGTGAGTCCGTCAGGTCAGAGGCAGTAGGGATGACCAGGGATGTTCTCTGTTTAGTGAGTCCTCCAGATCAGAGGCAGTGGGGAAGACCAGGGATGTTCTCTGTTTAGTGAGTCCGTCAGGTCAGAGGCAGTGGGGAAGACCAGGGATGTTCTCTGTTTAGTGAGTCCGTCAGGTCAGAGGCAGTAGGGAAGACCAGGGATGTTCTCTGTTTAGTGAGTCCTCCAGATCAGAGGCAGTAGGGATGACCAGGGATGTTCTCTGTTTAGTGAGTCCTCCAGATCAGAGGCAGTAGGGATGACCAGGGATGTTCTCTGTTTAGTGAGTCCTCCAGATCAGAGGCAGTGGGGAAGACCAGGGATGTTCTCTGTTTAGTGAGTCCTCCAGATCAGAGGCAGTAGGGATGACCAGGGATGTTCTCTGTTTAGTGAGTCCGCCAGATCAGAGGCAGTAGGGAAGACCAGGGATGTTCTCTGTGTAGTGAGTCCTCCAGATCAGAGGCAGTAGGGAAGACCAGGGATGTTCTCTGTTTAGTGAGTCCTCCAGATCAGAGGCAGTAGGGATGACCAGGGATGTTCTCTGTTTAGTGAGTCCGTCAGGTCAGAGGCAGTGGGGATGACCAGGGATGTTCTCTGTGTAGTGAGTCCGTCAGGTCAGAGGCAGTAGGGAAGACCAGGGATGTTCTCTGTTTAGTGAGTCCTCCAGATCAGAGGCAGTAGGGACGACCAGGGATGTTCTCTGTTTAGTGAGTCCACCAGATCAGAGGCAGTAGGGACGACCAGGGATGTTCTCTGTTTAGTGAGTCCGTCAGGTCAGAGGCAGTAGGGACGACCAGGGATGTTCTCTGTTTAGTGAGTCCGTCAGGTCAGAGGCAGTAGGGATGACCAGGGATGTTCTCTGTTTAGTGAGTCCTCCAGATCAGAGGCAGTAGGGATGACCAGGGATGTTCTCTGTTTA
This sequence comes from Salvelinus alpinus, assembly GCF_045679555.1. NCBI lineage: Eukaryota > Metazoa > Chordata > Actinopteri > Salmoniformes > Salmonidae > Salvelinus > Salvelinus alpinus. The sequence goes on along the minus strand of NC_092086.1, from coordinate 5,548,916 downwards.
GTGAGTCCTCCAGATCAGAGGCAGTAGGGATGACCAGGGATGTTCTCTGTTTAGTGAGTCCTCCAGATCAGAGGCAGTGGGGAAGACCAGGGATGTTCTCTGTTTAGTGAGTCCTCCAGATCAGAGGCAGTAGGGATGACCAGGGATGTTCTCTGTTTAGTGAGTCCGCCAGATCAGAGGCAGTAGGGAAGACCAGGGATGTTCTCTGTGTAGTGAGTCCTCCAGATCAGAGGCAGTAGGGAAGACCAGGGATGTTCTCTGTTTAGTGAGTCCTCCAGATCAGAGGCATGACCAGGGATGTTCTCTGTTTAGTGAGTCCGTCAGGTCAGAGGCAGTGGGGATGACCAGGGATGTTCTCTGTGTAGTGAGTCCGTCAGGTCAGAGGCAGTGGGGATGACCAGGGATGTTCTCTGTTTAGTGAGTATGTCAGGTCAGAGGCAGTGGGGATGACCAGGGATGTTCTCTGTGTAGTGAGTCCACCAGATCAGAGGCAGTAGGGAAGACCAGGGATGTTCTCTGTTTAGTGAGTCCGTCAGGTCAGAGGCAGTAGGGAAGACCAGGGATGTTCTCTGTGTAGTGAGTCCGTCAGGTCAGAGGCAGTAGGGATGACCAGGGATGTTCTCTGTTTAGTGAGTCCGTCAGGTCAGAGGCAGTAGGGATGACCAGGGATGTTCTCTGTTTAGTGAGTCCTCCAGATCAGAGGCAGTAGGGATGACCAGGGATGTTCTCTGTTTAGTGAGTCCTCCAGATCAGAGGCAGTAGGGAAGACCAGGGATGTTCTCTGTTTAGTGAGTCCTCCAGATCAGAGGCAGTAGGGATGACCAGGGATGTTCTCTGTTTAGTGAGTCCTCCAGATCAGAGGCAGTAGGGATGACCAGGGATGTTCTCTGTTTAGTGAGTCCTCCAGATCAGAGGCAGTAGGGAAGACCAGGGATGTTCTCTGTTTAGTGAGTCCTCCAGATCAGAGGCAGTAGGGAAGACCAGGGATGTTCTCTGTTTAGTGAGTCCTCCAGATCAGAGGCAGTGGGGATGACCAGGGATGTTCTCTGTTTAGTGAGTCCTCCAGATCAGAGGCAGTAGGGATGACCAGGGATGTTCTCTGTTTAGTGAGTCCTCCAGATCAGAGGCAGTAGGGATGACCAGGGATGTTCTCTGTTTAGTGAGTCCTCCAGATCAGAGGCAGTAGGGAAGACCAGGGATGTTCTCTGTGTAGTGAGTCCGTCAGGTCAGAGGCAGTAGGGAAGACCAGGGATGTTCTCTGTTTAGTGAGTCCTCCAGATCAGAGGCAGTAGGGATGACCAGGGATGTTCTCTGTTTAGTGAGTCCGTCAGGTCAGAGGCAGTAGGGAAGACCAGGGATGTTCTCTGTTTAGTGAGTCCGTCAGGTCAGAGGCAGTAGGGATGACCAGGGATGTTCTCTGTTTAGTGAGTCCTCCAGATCAGAGGCAGTAGGGATGACCAGGGATGTTCTCTGTTTAGTGAGTCCTCCAGATCAGAGGCAGTAGGGAAGACCAGGGATGTTCTCTGTTTAGTGAGTCCTCCAGATCAGAGGCAGTAGGGATGACCAGGGATGTTCTCTGTTTAGTGAGTCCTCCAGATCAGAGGCAGTAGGGATGACCAGGGATGTTCTCTGTTTAGTGAGTCCTCCAGATCAGAGGCAGTAGGGAAGACCAGGGATGTTCTCTGTTTAGTGAGTCCTCCAGATCAGAGGCAGTAGGGAAGACCAGGGATGTTCTCTGTTTAGTGAGTCCTCCAGATCAGAGGCAGTGGGGATGACCAGGGATGTTCTCTGTTTAGTGAGTCCTCCAGATCAGAGGCAGTAGGGATGACCAGGGATGTTCTCTGTTTAGTGAGTCCTCCAGATCAGAGGCAGTAGGGATGACCAGGGATGTTCTCTGTTTAGTGAGTCCTCCAGATCAGAGGCAGTAGGGAAGACCAGGGATGTTCTCTGTTTAGTGAGTCCTCCAGATCAGAGGCAGTAGGGATGACCAGGGATGTTCTCTGTTTAGTGAGTCCGTCAGGTCAGAGGCAGTAGGGATGACCAGGGATGTTCTCTGTGTAGTGAGTCCTCCAGATCAGAGGCAGTAGGGACGACCAGGGATGTTCTCTGTTTAGTGAGTCCTCCAGATCAGAGGCAGTAGGGATGACCAGGGATGTTCTCTGTTTAGTGAGTCCTCCAGATCAGAGGCAGTAGGGACGACCAGGGATGTTCTCTGTTTAGTGAGTCCTCCAGATCAGAGGCAGTAGGGATGACCAGGGATGTTCTCTGTTTAGTGAGTCCTCCAGATCAGAGGTAGTAGGGACGACCAGGGATGTTCTCTGTTTAGTGAGTCCTCCAGATCAGAGGCAGTAGGGACGACCAGGGATGTTCTCTGTTTAGTGAGTCCGTCAGGTCAGAGGCAGTAGGGATGACCAGGGATGTTCTCTGTTTAGTGAGTCCTCCAGATCAGAGGCAGTAGGGACGACCAGGGATGTTCTCTGTTTAGTGAGTCCGTCAGGTCAGAGGCAGTAGGGATGACCAGGGATGTTCTCTGTTTAGTGAGTCCTCCAGATCAGAGGCAGTAGGGATGACCAGGGATGTTCTCTGTTTAGTGAGTCCGTCAGGTCAGAGGCAGTGGGGATGACCAGGGATGTTCTCTGTGTAGTGAGTCCGTCAGGTCAGAGGCAGTAGGGATGACCAGGGATGTTCTCTGTTTAGTGAGTCCGTCAGGTCAGAGGCAGTGGGGATGACCAGGGATGTTCTCTGTGTAGTGAGTCCACCAGATCAGAGGCAGTAGGGAAGACCAGGGATGTTCTCTGTTTAGTGAGTCCGTCAGGTCAGAGGCAGTAGGGATGACCAGGGATGTTCTCTGTGTAGTGAGTCCGTCAGGTCAGAGGCAGTAGGGAAGACCAGGGATGTTCTCTGTGTAGTGAGTCCGTCAGGTCAGAGGCAGTAGGGATGACCAGGGATGTTCTCTGTTTAGTGAGTCCTCCAGATCAGAGGCAGTGGGGAAGACCAGGGATGTTCTCTGTTTAGTGAGTCCGTCAGGTCAGAGGCAGTGGGGAAGACCAGGGATGTTCTCTGTTTAGTGAGTCCGTCAGGTCAGAGGCAGTAGGGATGACCAGGGATGTTCTCTGTTTAGTGAGTCCTCCAGATCAGAGGCAGTGGGGAAGACCAGGGATGTTCTCTGTTTAGTGAGTCCGTCAGGTCAGAGGCAGTGGGGAAGACCAGGGATGTTCTCTGTTTAGTGAGTCCGTCAGGTCAGAGGCAGTAGGGATGACCAGGGATGTTCTCTGTTTAGTGAGTCCTCCAGATCAGAGGCAGTGGGGAAGACCAGGGATGTTCTCTGTTTAGTGAGTCCGTCAGGTCAGAGGCAGTGGGGAAGACCAGGGATGTTCTCTGTTTAGTGAGTCCGTCAGGTCAGAGGCAGTAGGGAAGACCAGGGATGTTCTCTGTTTAGTGAGTCCTCCAGATCAGAGGCAGTGGGGAAGACCAGGGATGTTCTCTGTTTAGTGAGTCCTCCAGATCAGAGGCAGTGGGGAAGACCAGGGATGTTCTCTGTTTAGTGAGTCCGTCAGGTCAGAGGCAGTAGGGATGACCAGGGATGTTCTCTGTTTAGTGAGTCCGTCAGGTCAGAGGCAGTAGGGATGACCAGGGATGTTCTCTGTTTAGTGAGTCCTCCAGATCAGAGGCAGTGGGGATGACCAGGGATGTTCTCTGTTTAGTGAGTCCTCCAGATCAGAGGCAGTAGGGATGACCAGGGATGTTCTCTGTTTAGTGAGTCCGTCAGGTCAGAGGCAGTGGGGATGACCAGGGATGTTCTCTGTTTAGTGAGTCCTCCAGATCAGAGGCAGTGGGGATGACCAGGGATGTTCTCTGTTTAGTGAGTCCTCCAGATCAGAGGCAGTAGGGATGACCAGGGATGTTCTCTGTTTAGTGAGTCCTCCAGATCAGAGGCAGTAGGGACGACCAGGGATGTTCTCTGTTTAGTGAGTCCGTCAGGTCAGAGGCAGTGGGGACGACCAGGGATGTTCTCTGTTTAGTGAGTCCGTCAGGTCAGAGGCAGTGGGGAAGACCAGGGATGTTCTCTGTTTAGTGAGTCCGTCAGGTCAGAGGCAGTGGGGACGACCAGGGATGTTCTCTGTTTAGTGAGTCCGTCAGATCAGAGGCAGTGGGGAAGACCAGGGATGTTCTCTGTTTAGTGAGTCCGTCAGATCAGAGGCAGTGGGGAAGACCAGGGATGTTCTCTGTTTAGTGAGTCCGTCAGGTCAGAGGCAGTGGGGACGACCAGGGATGTTCTCTGTTTAGTGAGTCCGTCAGGTCAGAGGCAGTAGGGATGACCAGGGATGTTCTCTGTTTAGTGAGTCCGTCAGGTCAGAGGCAGTAGGGATGACCAGGGATGTTCTCTGTTTTGTGAGTCCTCCAGATCAGAGGCAGTGGGGAAGACCAGGGATGTTCTCTGTTTAGTGAGTCCGTCAGGTCAGAGGCAGTGGGGAAGACCAGGGATGTTCTCTGTTTAGTGAGTCCGTCAGGTCAGAGGCAGTAGGGATGACCAGGGATGTTCTCTGTTTAGTGAGTCCTCCAGATCAGAGGCAGTGGGGAAGACCAGGGATGTTCTCTGTTTAGTGAGTCCGTCAGGTCAGAGGCAGTGGGGAAGACCAGGGATGTTCTCTGTTTAGTGAGTCCGTCAGGTCAGAGGCAGTAGGGAAGACCAGGGATGTTCTCTGTTTAGTGAGTCCTCCAGATCAGAGGCAGTGGGGAAGACCAGGGATGTTCTCTGTTTAGTGAGTCCTCCAGATCAGAGGCAGTAGGGATGACCAGGGATGTTCTCTGTTTAGTGAGTCCTCCAGATCAGAGGCAGTGGGGAAGACCAGGGATGTTCTCTGTTTAGTGAGTCCGTCAGGTCAGAGGCAGTGGGGAAGACCAGGGATGTTCTCTGTTTAGTGAGTCCGTCAGGTCAGAGGCAGTAGGGATGACCAGGGATGTTCTCTGTTTAGTGAGTCCTCCAGATCAGAGGCAGTGGGGAAGACCAGGGATGTTCTCTGTTTAGTGAGTCCGTCAGGTCAGAGGCAGTGGGGAAGACCAGGGATGTTCTCTGTTTAGTGAGTCCGTCAGGTCAGAGGCAGTAGGGAAGACCAGGGATGTTCTCTGTTTAGTGAGTCCTCCAGATCAGAGGCAGTAGGGATGACCAGGGATGTTCTCTGTTTAGTGAGTCCTCCAGATCAGAGGCAGTAGGGATGACCAGGGATGTTCTCTGTTTAGTGAGTCCTCCAGATCAGAGGCAGTGGGGAAGACCAGGGATGTTCTCTGTTTAGTGAGTCCTCCAGATCAGAGGCAGTAGGGATGACCAGGGATGTTCTCTGTTTAGTGAGTCCGCCAGATCAGAGGCAGTAGGGAAGACCAGGGATGTTCTCTGTGTAGTGAGTCCTCCAGATCAGAGGCAGTAGGGAAGACCAGGGATGTTCTCTGTTTAGTGAGTCCTCCAGATCAGAGGCAGTAGGGATGACCAGGGATGTTCTCTGTTTAGTGAGTCCGTCAGGTCAGAGGCAGTGGGGATGACCAGGGATGTTCTCTGTGTAGTGAGTCCGTCAGGTCAGAGGCAGTAGGGATGACCAGGGATGTTCTCTGTTTAGTGAGTCCGTCAGGTCAGAGGCAGTGGGGATGACCAGGGATGTTCTCTGTGTAGTGAGTCCACCAGATCAGAGGCAGTAGGGAAGACCAGGGATGTTCTCTGTTTAGTGAGTCCGTCAGGTCAGAGGCAGTAGGGATGACCAGGGATGTTCTCTGTGTAGTGAGTCCGTCAGGTCAGAGGCAGTAGGGAAGACCAGGGATGTTCTCTGTGTAGTGAGTCCGTCAGGTCAGAGGCAGTAGGGATGACCAGGGATGTTCTCTGTTTAGTGAGTCCGTCAGGTCAGAGGCAGTAGGGATGACCAGGGATGTTCTCTGTTTAGTGAGTCCTCCAGATCAGAGGCAGTAGGGAAGACCAGGGATGTTCTCTGTTTAGTGAGTCCGTCAGGTCAGAGGCAGTAGGGACGACCAGGGATGTTCTCTGTTTAGTGAGTCCTCCAGATCAGAGGCAGTAGGGACGACCAGGGATGTTCTCTGTTTAGTGAGTCCACCAGATCAGAGGCAGTAGGGACGACCAGGGATGTTCTCTGTTTAGTGAGTCCGTCAGGTCAGAGGCAGTAGGGATGACCAGGGATGTTCTCTGTTTAGTGAGTCCTCCAGATCAGAGGCAGTAGGGATGACCAGGGATGTTCTCTGTTTAGTGAGTCCTCCAGATCAGAGGCAGTAGGGATGACCAGGGATGTTCTCTGTTTAGTGAGTCCTCCAGATCAGAGGCAGTAGGGAAGACCAGGGATGTTCTCTGTTTAGTGAGTCCTCCAGATCAGAGGCAGTAGGGATGACCAGGGATGTTCTCTGTTTAGTGAGTCCGCCAGATCAGAGGCAGTAGGGAAGACCAGGGATGTTCTCTGTGTAGTGAGTCCTCCAGATCAGAGGCAGTAGGGAAGACCAGGGATGTTCTCTGTTTAGTGAGTCCTCCAGATCAGAGGCAGTGGGGATGACCAGGGATGTTCTCTGTTTAGTGAGTCCTCCAGATCAGAGGCAGTAGGGATGACCAGGGATGTTCTCTGTTTAGTGAGTCCGTCAGGTCAGAGGCAGTAGGGATGACCAGGGATGTTCTCTGTTTAGTGAGTCCGTCAGGTCAGAGGCAGTGGGGATGACCAGGGATGTTCTCTGTTTAGTGAGTCCTCCAGATCAGAGGCAGTGGGGATGACCAGGGATGTTCTCTGTTTAGTGAGTCCTCCAGATCAGAGGCAGTAGGGATGACCAGGGATGTTCTCTGTTTAGTGAGTCCTCCAGATCAGAGGCAGTGGGGAAGACCAGGGATGTTCTCTGTTTAGTGAGTCCTCCAGATCAGAGGCAGTAGGGATGACCAGGGATGTTCTCTGTTTAGTGAGTCCGCCAGATCAGAGGCAGTAGGGAAGACCAGGGATGTTCTCTGTGTAGTGAGTCCTCCAGATCAGAGGCAGTAGGGAAGACCAGGGATGTTCTCTGTTTAGTGAGTCCTCCAGATCAGAGGCAGTGGGGATGACCAGGGATGTTCTCTGTTTAGTGAGTCCTCCAGATCAGAGGCAGTAGGGATGACCAGGGATGTTCTCTGTTTAGTGAGTCCGTCAGGTCAGAGGCAGTAGGGATGACCAGGGATGTTCTCTGTTTAGTGAGTCCGTCAGGTCAGAGGCAGTGGGGATGACCAGGGATGTTCTCTGTTTAGTGAGTCCTCCAGATCAGAGGCAGTGGGGATGACCAGGGATGTTCTCTGTTTAGTGAGTCCTCCAGATCAGAGGCAGTAGGGATGACCAGGGATGTTCTCTGTTTAGTGAGTCCTCCAGATCAGAGGCAGTAGGGACGACCAGGGATGTTCTCTGTTTAGTGAGTCCGTCAGGTCAGAGGCAGTGGGGATGACCAGGGATGTTCTCTGTTTAGTGAGTCCGTCAGGTCAGAGGCAGTGGGGAAGACCAGGGATGTTCTCTGTTTAGTGAGTCCGTCAGGTCAGAGGCAGTGGCGAAGACCAGGGATGTTCTCTGTTTAGTGAGTCCGTCAGGTCAGAGGCAGTGGGGACGACCAGGGATGTTCTCTGTTTAGTGAGTCCGTCAGATCAGAGGCAGTGGGGAAGACCAGGGATGTTCTCTGTTTAGTGAGTCCGTCAGATCAGAGGCAGTAGGGAAGACCAGGGATGTTCTCTGTTTAGTGAGTCCGTCAGGTCAGAGGCAGTAGGGACGACCAGGGATGTTCTCTGTTTAGTGAGTCCGTCAGATCAGAGGCAGTAGGGAAGACCAGGGATGTTCTCTGTTTAGTGAGTCCGTCAGGTCAGAGGCAGTAGGGATGACCAGGGATGTTCTCTGTTTAGTGAGTCCTCCAGATCAGAGGCAGTGGGGAAGACCAGGGATGTTCTCTGTTTAGTGAGTCCGTCAGGTCAGAGGCAGTGGGGAAGACCAGGGATGTTCTCTGTTTAGTGAGTCCGTCAGGTCAGAGGCAGTAGGGATGACCAGGGATGTTCTCTGTTTAGTGAGTCCTCCAGATCAGAGGCAGTGGGGAAGACCAGGGATGTTCTCTGTTTAGTGAGTCCGTCAGGTCAGAGGCAGTGGGGAAGACCAGGGATGTTCTCTGTTTAGTGAGTCCTCCAGATCAGAGGCAGTGGGGAAGACCAGGGATGTTCTCTGTTTAGTGAGTCCGTCAGAGGCAGTGGGGAAGACCAGGGATGTTCTCTGTTTAGTGAGTCCGTCAGGTCAGAGGCAGTAGGGATGACCAGGGATGTTCTCTGTTTAGTGAGTCCGTCAGGTCAGAGGCAGTGGGGATGACCAGGGATGTTCTCTGTGTAGTGAGTCCGTCAGGTCAGAGGCAGTGGGGATGACCAGGGATGTTCTCTGTGTAGTGAGTCCACCAGATCAGAGGCAGTAGGGAAGACCAGGGATGTTCTCTGTTTAGTGAGTCCGTCAGGTCAGAGGCAGTAGGGATGACCAGGGATGTTCTCTGTTTAGTGAGTCCTCCAGATCAGAGGCAGTGGGGAAGACCAGGGATGTTCTCTGTTTAGTGAGTCCGTCAGAGGCAGTAGGGAAGACCAGGGATGTTCTCTGTTTAGTGAGTCCGTCAGGTCAGAGGCAGTAGGGATGACCAGGGATGTTCTCTGTGTAGTGAGTCCGTCAGGTCAGAGGCAGTAGGGAAGACCAGGGATGTTCTCTGTGTAGTGAGTCCGTCAGGTCAGAGGCAGTAGGGATGACCAGGGATGTTCTCTGTTTAGTGAGTCCGTCAGGTCAGAGGCAGTAGGGACGACCAGGGATGTTCTCTGTTTAGTGAGTCCGTCAGGTCAGAGGCAGTAGGGATGACCAGGGATGTTCTCTGTTTAGTGAGTCCTCCAGGTCAGAGGCAGTAGGGAAGACCAGGGATGTTCTCTGTTTAGTGAGTCCGTCAGGTCAGAGGCAGTAGGGACGACCAGGGATGTTCTCTGTTTAGTGAGTCCTCCAGATCAGAGGCAGTAGGGACGACCAGGGATGTTCTCTGTTTAGTGAGTCCACCAGATCAGAGGCAGTAGGGACGACCAGGGATGTTCTCTGTTTAGTGAGTCCTCCAGATCAGAGGCAGTGGGGAAGACCAGGGATGTTCTCTGTTTAGTGAGTCCGTCAGGTCAGAGGCAGTAGGGATGACCAGGGATGTTCTCTGTTTAGTGAGTCCTCCAGATCAGAGGCAGTGGGGAAGACCAGGGATGTTCTCTGTTTAGTGAGTCCGTCAGGTCAGAGGCAGTGGGGAAGACCAGGGATGTTCTCTGTTTAGTGAGTCCGTCAGGTCAGAGGCAGTAGGGATGACCAGGGATGTTCTCTGTTTAGTGAGTCCTCCAGATCAGAGGCAGTGGGGAAGACCAGGGATGTTCTCTGTTTAGTGAGTCCGTCAGGTCAGAGGCAGTGGGGAAGACCAGGGATGTTCTCTGTTTAGTGAGTCCGTCAGGTCAGAGGCAGTAGGGAAGACCAGGGATGTTCTCTGTTTAGTGAGTCCTCCAGATCAGAGGCAGTAGGGATGACCAGGGATGTTCTCTGTTTAGTGAGTCCTCCAGATCAGAGGCAGTAGGGATGACCAGGGATGTTCTCTGTTTAGTGAGTCCTCCAGATCAGAGGCAGTGGGGAAGACCAGGGATGTTCTCTGTTTAGTGAGTCCTCCAGATCAGAGGCAGTAGGGATGACCAGGGATGTTCTCTGTTTAGTGAGTCCGCCAGATCAGAGGCAGTAGGGAAGACCAGGGATGTTCTCTGTGTAGTGAGTCCTCCAGATCAGAGGCAGTAGGGAAGACCAGGGATGTTCTCTGTTTAGTGAGTCCTCCAGATCAGAGGCAGTAGGGATGACCAGGGATGTTCTCTGTTTAGTGAGTCCGTCAGGTCAGAGGCAGTGGGGATGACCAGGGATGTTCTCTGTGTAGTGAGTCCGTCAGGTCAGAGGCAGTAGGGAAGACCAGGGATGTTCTCTGTTTAGTGAGTCCTCCAGATCAGAGGCAGTAGGGACGACCAGGGATGTTCTCTGTTTAGTGAGTCCACCAGATCAGAGGCAGTAGGGACGACCAGGGATGTTCTCTGTTTAGTGAGTCCGTCAGGTCAGAGGCAGTAGGGACGACCAGGGATGTTCTCTGTTTAGTGAGTCCGTCAGGTCAGAGGCAGTAGGGATGACCAGGGATGTTCTCTGTTTAGTGAGTCCTCCAGATCAGAGGCAGTAGGGATGACCAGGGATGTTCTCTGTTTAGTGAGTCCTCCAGATCAGAGGCAGTAGGGATGACCAGGGATGTTCTCTGTTTAGTGAGTCCTCCAGATCAGAGGCAGTGGGGAAGACCAGGGATGTTCTCTGTTTAGTGAGTCCTCCAGATCAGAGGCAGTAGGGATGACCAGGGATGTTCTCTGTTTAGTGAGTCCGCCAGATCAGAGGCAGTAGGGAAGACCAGGGATGTTCTCTGTGTAGTGAGTCCTCCAGATCAGAGGCAGTAGGGAAGACCAGGGATGTTCTCTGTTTAGTGAGTCCTCCAGATCAGAGGCAGTAGGGATGACCAGGGATGTTCTCTGTTTAGTGAGTCCGTCAGGTCAGAGGCAGTGGGGATGACCAGGGATGTTCTCTGTGTAGTGAGTCCACCAGATCAGAGGCAGTAGGGAAGACCAGGGATGTTCTCTGTTTAGTGAGTCCGTCAGGTCAGAGGCAGTAGGGATGACCAGGGATGTTCTCTGTGTAGTGAGTCCGTCAGGTCAGAGGCAGTAGGGAAGACCAGGGATGTTCTCTGTGTAGTGAGTCCGTCAGGTCAGAGGCAGTAGGGATGACCAGGGATGTTCTCTGTTTAGTGAGTCCGTCAGGTCAGAGGCAGTAGGGACGACCAGGGATGTTCTCTGTTTAGTGAGTCCGTCAGGTCAGAGGCAGTGGGGATGACCAGGGATGTTCTCTGTTTAGTGAGTCCTCCAGATCAGAGGCAGTAGGGAAGACCAGGGATGTTCTCTGTGTAGTGAGTCCGTCAGGTCAGAGGCAGTAGGGAAGACCAGGGATGTTCTCTGTTTAGTGAGTCCTCCAGATCAGAGGCAGTAGGGATGACCAGGGATGTTCTCTGTTTAGTGAGTCCGTCAGGTCAGAGGCAGTAGGGAAGACCAGGGATGTTCTCTGTTTAGTGAGTCCGTCAGGTCAGAGGCAGTAGGGATGACCAGGGATGTTCTCTGTTTAGTGAGTCCTCCAGATCAGAGGCAGTAGGGATGACCAGGGATGTTCTCTGTTTAGTGAGTCCTCCAGATCAGAGGCAGTAGGGAAGACCAGGGATGTTCTCTGTTTAGTGAGTCCTCCAGATCAGAGGCAGTAGGGATGACCAGGGATGTTCTCTGTTTAGTGAGTCCTCCAGATCAGAGGCAGTAGGGATGACCAGGGATGTTCTCTGTTTAGTGAGTCCTCCAGATCAGAGGCAGTAGGGAAGACCAGGGATGTTCTCTGTTTAGTGAGTCCTCCAGATCAGAGGCAGTAGGGAAGACCAGGGATGTTCTCTGTTTAGTGAGTCCGTCAGGTCAGAGGCAGTAGGGATGACCAGGGATGTTCTCTGTTTAGTGAGTCCTCCAGATCAGAGGCAGTGGGGAAGACCAGGGATGTTCTCTGTTTAGTGAGTCCGTCAGGTCAGAGGCAGTGGGGAAGACCAGGGATGTTCTCTGTTTAGTGAGTCCGTCAGGTCAGAGGCAGTAGGGAAGACCAGGGATGTTCTCTGTTTAGTGAGTCCTCCAGATCAGAGGCAGTAGGGATGACCAGGGATGTTCTCTGTTTAGTGAGTCCTCCAGATCAGAGGCAGTAGGGATGACCAGGGATGTTCTCTGTTTAGTGAGTCCTCCAGATCAGAGGCAGTGGGGAAGACCAGGGATGTTCTCTGTTTAGTGAGTCCTCCAGATCAGAGGCAGTAGGGATGACCAGGGATGTTCTCTGTTTAGTGAGTCCGCCAGATCAGAGGCAGTAGGGAAGACCAGGGATGTTCTCTGTGTAGTGAGTCCTCCAGATCAGAGGCAGTGGGGAAGACCAGGGATGTTCTCTGTTTAGTGAGTCCTCCAGATCAGAGGCAGTAGGGATGACCAGGGATGTTCTCTGTTTAGTGAGTCCGTCAGGTCAGAGGCAGTGGGGATGACCAGGGATGTTCTCTGTGTAGTGAGTCCGTCAGGTCAGAGGCAGTAGGGAAGACCAGGGATGTTCTCTGTTTAGTGAGTCCTCCAGATCAGAGGCAGTAGGGACGACCAGGGATGTTCTCTGTTTAGTGAGTCCACCAGATCAGAGGCAGTAGGGACGACCAGGGATGTTCTCTGTTTAGTGAGTCCGTCAGGTCAGAGGCAGTAGGGACGACCAGGGATGTTCTCTGTTTAGTGAGTCCGTCAGGTCAGAGGCAGTAGGGATGACCAGGGATGTTCTCTGTTTAGTGAGTCCTCCAGATCAGAGGCAGTAGGGATGACCAGGGATGTTCTCTGTTTAGTGAGTCCTCCAGATCAGAGGCAGTAGGGATGACCAGGGATGTTCTCTGTTTAGTGAGTCCTCCAGATCAAAGGCAGTGGGGAAGACCAGGGATGTTCTCTGTTTAGTGAGTCCTCCAGATCAGAGGCAGTAGGGATGACCAGGGATGTTCTCTGTTTAGTGAGTCCGCCAGATCAGAGGCAGTAGGGAAGACCAGGGATGTTCTCTGTGTAGTGAGTCCTCCAGATCAGAGGCAGTAGGGAAGACCAGGGATGTTCTCTGTTTAGTGAGTCCTCCAGATCAGAGGCAGTAGGGATGACCAGGGATGTTCTCTGTTTAGTGAGTCCGTCAGGTCAGAGGCAGTGGGGATGACCAGGGATGTTCTCTGTGTAGTGAGTCCGTCAGGTCAGAGGCAGTAGGGATGACCAGGGATGTTCTCTGTTTAGTGAGTCCGTCAGGTCAGAGGCAGTGGGGATGACCAGGGATGTTCTCTGTGTAGTGAGTCCACCAGATCAGAGGCAGTAGGGAAGACCAGGGATGTTCTCTGTTTAGTGAGTCCGTCAGGTCAGAGGCAGTAGGGATGACCAGGGATGTTCTCTGTGTAGTGAGTCCGTCAGGTCAGAGGCAGTAGGGAAGACCAGGGATGTTCTCTGTGTAGTGAGTCCGTCAGGTCAGAGGCAGTAGGGATGACCAGGGATGTTCTCTGTTTAGTGAGTCCGTCAGGTCAGAGGCAGTAGGGACGACCAGGGATGTTCTCTGTTTAGTGAGTCCGTCAGGTCAGAGGCAGTGGGGATGACCAGGGATGTTCTCTGTTTAGTGAGTCCTCCAGATCAGAGGCAGTAGGGAAGACCAGGGATGTTCTCTGTGTAGTGAGTCCGTCAGGTCAGAGGCAGTAGGGAAGACCAGGGATGTTCTCTGTTTAGTGAGTCCTCCAGATCAGACGCAGTAGGGATGACCAGGGATGTTCTCTGTTTAGTGAGTCCGTCAGGTCAGAGGCAGTAGGGAAGACCAGGGATGTTCTCTGTTTAGTGAGTCCGTCAGGTCAGAGGCAGTAGGGATGACCAGGGATGTTCTCTGTTTAGTGAGTCCTCCAGATCAGAGGCAGTAGGGAAGACCAGGGATGTTCTCTGTTTAGTGAGTCCTCCAGATCAGAGGCAGTAGGGATGACCAGGGATGTTCTCTGTTTAGTGAGTCCTCCAGATCAGAGGCAGTAGGGATGACCAGGGATGTTCTCTGTTTAGTGAGTCCTCCAGATCAGAGGCAGTAGGGAAGACCAGGGATGTTCTCTGTTTAGTGAGTCCTCCAGATCAGAGGCAGTAGGGAAGACCAGGGATGTTCTCTGTTTAGTGAGTCCTCCAGATCAGAGGCAGTGGGGATGACCAGGGATGTTCTCTGTTTAGTGAGTCCTCCAGATCAGAGGCAGTAGGGATGACCAGGGATGTTCTCTGTTTAGTGAGTCCTCCAGATCAGAGGCAGTAGGGATGACCAGGGATGTTCTCTGTTTAGTGAGTCCTCCAGATCAGAGGCAGTAGGGAAGACCAGGGATGTTCTCTGTTTAGTGAGTCCTCCAGATCAGAGGCAGTAGGGATGACCAGGGATGTTCTCTGTTTAGTGAGTCCGTCAGGTCAGAGGCAGTAGGGATGACCTGGGATGTTCTCTGTGTAGTGAGTCCTCCAGATCAGAGGCAGTAGGGACGACCAGGGATGTTCTCTGTTTAGTGAGTCCTCCAGATCAGAGGCAGTAGGGATGACCAGGGATGTTCTCTGTTTAGTGAGTCCTCCAGATCAGAGGCAGTAGGGACGACCAGGGATGTTCTCTGTTTAGTGAGTCCTCCAGATCAGAGGCAGTAGGGATGACCAGGGATGTTCTCTGTTTAGTGAGTCCTCCAGATCAGAGGTAGTAGGGACGACCAGGGATGTTCTCTGTTTAGTGAGTCCTCCAGATCAGAGGCAGTAGGGACGACCAGGGATGTTCTCTGTTTAGTGAGTCCGTCAGGTCAGAGGCAGTAGGGACGACCAGGGATGTTCTCTGTTTAGTGAGTCCTCCAGATCAGAGGCAGTAGGGAAGACCAGGGATGTTCTCTGTGTAGTGAGTCCGTCAGGTCAGAGGCAGTAGGGACGACCAGGGATGTTCTCTGTTTAGTGAGTCCGTCAGGTCAGAGGCAGTAGGGATGACCAGGGATGTTCTCTGTTTAGTGAGTCCGTCAGGTCAGAGGCAGTGGGGATGACCAGGGATGTTCTCTGTGTAGTGAGTCCACCAGATCAGAGGCAGTAGGGAAGACCAGGGATGTTCTCTGTTTAGTGAGTCCGTCAGGTCAGAGGCAGTAGGGATGACCAGGGATGTTCTCTGTGTAGTGAGTCCGTCAGGTCAGAGGCAGTAGGGAAGACCAGGGATGTTCTCTGTGTAGTGAGTCCGTCAGGTCAGAGGCAGTAGGGACGACCAGGGATGTTCTCTGTTTAGTGAGTCCGTCAGGTCAGAGGCAGTAGGGACGACCAGGGATGTTCTCTGTTTAGTGAGTCCGTCAGGTCAGAGGCAGTAGGGATGACCAGGGATGTTCTCTGTTTAGTGAGTCCTCCAGATCAGAGGCAGTAGGGAAGACCAGGGATGTTCTCTGTTTAGTGAGTCCGTCAGGTCAGAGGCAGTAGGGAAGACCAGGGATGTTCTCTGTTTAGTGAGTCCTCCAGATCAGAGGCAGTAGGGACGACCAGGGATGTTCTCTGTTTAGTGAGTCCACCAGATCAGAGGCAGTAGGGACGACCAGGGATGTTCTCTGTTTAGTGAGTCCGTCAGGTCAGAGGCAGTAGGGATGACCAGGGATGTTCTCTGTTTAGTGAGTCCTCCAGATCAGAGGCAGTAGGGATGACCAGGGATGTTCTCTGTTTAGTGAGTCCTCCAGATCAGAGGCAGTAGGGATGACCAGGGATGTTCTCTGTTTAGTGAGTCCTCCAGATCAGAGGCAGTGGGGAAGACCAGGGATGTTCTCTGTTTAGTGAGTCCTCCAGATCAGAGGCAGTAGGGATGACCAGGGATGTTCTCTGTGTAGTGAGTCCACCAGATCAGAGGCAGTAGGGAAGACCAGGGATGTTCTCTGTTTAGTGAGTCCGTCAGGTCAGAGGCAGTAGGGATGACCAGGGATGTTCTCTGTGTAGTGAGTCCTCCAGATCAGAGGTAGTAGGGACGACCAGGGATGTTCTCTGTTTAGTGAGTCCTCCAGATCAGAGGCAGTAGGGACGACCAGGGATGTTCTCTGTTTAGTGAGTCCGTCAGGTCAGAGGCAGTAGGGATGACCAGGGATGTTCTCTGTTTAGTGAGTCCTCCAGATCAGAGGCAGTAGGGACGACCAGGGATGTTCTCTGTTTAGTGAGTCCGTCAGGTCAGAGGCAGTAGGGATGACCAGGGATGTTCTCTGTTTAGTGAGTCCTCCAGATCAGAGGCAGTAGGGATGACCAGGGATGTTCTCTGTTTAGTGAGTCCGTCAGGTCAGAGGCAGTGGGGATGACCAGGGATGTTCTCTGTGTAGTGAGTCCGTCAGGTCAGAGGCAGTAGGGATGACCAGGGATGTTCTCTGTTTAGTGAGTCCGTCAGGTCAGAGGCAGTGGGGATGACCAGGGATGTTCTCTGTGTAGTGAGTCCACCAGATCAGAGGCAGTAGGGAAGACCAGGGATGTTCTCTGTTTAGTGAGTCCGTCAGGTCAGAGGCAGTAGGGATGACCAGGGATGTTCTCTGTGTAGTGAGTCCGTCAGGTCAGAGGCAGTAGGGAAGACCAGGGATGTTCTCTGTGTAGTGAGTCCGTCAGGTCAGAGGCAGTAGGGACGACCAGGGATGTTCTCTGTTTAGTGAGTCCGTCAGGTCAGAGGCAGTAGGGACGACCAGGGATGTTCTCTGTTTAGTGAGTCCTCCAGATCAGAGGCAGTAGGGACGACCAGGGATGTTCTCTGTTTAGTGAGTCCACCAGATCAGAGGCAGTAGGGACGACCAGGGATGTTCTCTGTTTAGTGAGTCCGTCAGGTCAGAGGCAGTAGGGATGACCAGGGATGTTCTCTGTTTAGTGAGTCCTCCAGATCAGAGGCAGTAGGGATGACCAGGGATGTTCTCTGTTTAGTGAGTCCTCCAGATCAGAGGCAGTAGGGATGACCAGGGATGTTCTCTGTTTAGTGAGTCCTCCAGATCAGAGGCAGTAGGGACGACCAGGGATGTTCTCTGTTTAGTGAGTCCTCCAGATCAGAGGCAGTAGGGACGACCAGGGATGTTCTCTGTTTAGTGAGTCCTCCAGATCAGAGGCAGTAGGGACGACCAGGGATGTTCTCTGTTTAGTGAGTCCTCCAGATCAGAGGCAGTAGGGACGACCAGGGATGTTCTCTGTTTAGTGAGTCCTCCAGATCAGAGGTAGTAGGGACGACCAGGGATGTTCTCTGTTTAGTGAGTCCTCCAGATCAGAGGCAGTAGGGACGACCAGGGATGTTCTCTGTTTAGTGAGTCCGTCAGGTCAGAGGCAGTAGGGATGACCAGGGATGTTCTCTGTTTAGTGAGTCCTCCAGATCAGAGGCAGTAGGGACGACCAGGGATGTTCTCTGTTTAGTGAGTCCGTCAGGTCAGAGGCAGTAGGGATGACCAGGGATGTTCTCTGTTTAGTGAGTCCTCCAGATCAGAGGCAGTAGGGATGACCAGGGATGTTCTCTGTTTAGTGAGTCCGTCAGGTCAGAGGCAGTGGGGATGACCAGGGATGTTCTCTGTGTAGTGAGTCCGTCAGGTCAGAGGCAGTAGGGATGACCAGGGATGTTCTCTGTTTAGTGAGTCCGTCAGGTCAGAGGCAGTGGGGATGACCAGGGATGTTCTCTGTGTAGTGAGTCCACCAGATCAGAGGCAGTAGGGAAGACCAGGGATGTTCTCTGTTTAGTGAGTCCGTCAGGTCAGAGGCAGTAGGGATGACCAGGGATGTTCTCTGTGTAGTGAGTCCGTCAGGTCAGAGGCAGTAGGGAAGACCAGGGATGTTCTCTGTGTAGTGAGTCCGTCAGGTCAGAGGCAGTAGGGACGACCAGGGATGTTCTCTGTTTAGTGAGTCCGTCAGGTCAGAGGCAGTAGGGACGACCAGGGATGTTCTCTGTTTAGTGAGTCCGTCAGGTCAGAGGCAGTAGGGACGACCAGGGATGTTCTCTGTTTAGTGAGTCCTCCAGATCAGAGGCAGTAGGGAAGACCAGGGATGTTCTCTGTTTAGTGAGTCCGTCAGGTCAGAGGCAGTAGGGAAGACCAGGGATGTTCTCTGTTTAGTGAGTCCTCCAGATCAGAGGCAGTAGGGACGACCAGGGATGTTCTCTGTTTAGTGAGTCCACCAGATCAGAGGCAGTAGGGACGACCAGGGATGTTCTCTGTTTAGTGAGTCCGTCAGGTCAGAGGCAGTAGGGATGACCAGGGATGTTCTCTGTTTAGTGAGTCCTCCAGATCAGAGGCAGTAGGGATGACCAGGGATGTTCTCTGTTTAGTGAGTCCACCAGATCAGAGGCAGTAGGGACGACCAGGGATGTTCTCTGTTTAGTGAGTCCGTCAGGTCAGAGGCAGTAGGGATGACCAGGGATGTTCTCTGTTTAGTGAGTCCTCCAGATCAGAGGCAGTAGGGATGACCAGGGATGTTCTCTGTTTAGTGAGTCCTCCAGATCAGAGGCAGTAGGGATGACCAGGGATGTTCTCTGTTTAGTGAGTCCTCCAGATCAGAGGCAGTGGGGAAGACCAGGGATGTTCTCTGTTTAGTGAGTCCTCCAGATCAGAGGCAGTAGGGATGACCAGGGATGTTCTCTGTTTAGTGAGTCCGCCAGATCAGAGGCAGTAGGGAAGACCAGGGATGTTCTCTGTGTAGTGAGTCCTCCAGATCAGAGGCAGTAGGGAAGACCAGGGATGTTCTCTGTTTAGTGAGTCCTCCAGATCAGAGGCAGTAGGGATGACCAGGGATGTTCTCTGTTTAGTGAGTCCGTCAGGTCAGAGGCAGTGGGGATGACCAGGGATGTTCTCTGTGTAGTGAGTCCGTCAGGTCAGAGGCAGTAGGGATGACCAGGGATGTTCTCTGTTTAGTGAGTCCGTCAGGTCAGAGGCAGTGGGGATGACCAGGGATGTTCTCTGTGTAGTGAGTCCACCAGATCAGAGGCAGTAGGGAAGACCAGGGATGTTCTCTGTTTAGTGAGTCCGTCAGGTCAGAGGCAGTAGGGACGACCAGGGATGTTCTCTGTGTAGTGAGTCCGTCAGGTCAGAGGCAGTAGGGAAGACCAGGGATGTTCTCTGTGTAGTGAGTCCGTCAGGTCAGAGGCAGTAGGGATGACCAGGGATGTTCTCTGTTTAGTGAGTCCGTCAGGTCAGAGGCAGTAGGGACGACCAGGGAT
Organism: Salvelinus alpinus; assembly: GCF_045679555.1. Lineage (NCBI taxonomy): Eukaryota > Metazoa > Chordata > Actinopteri > Salmoniformes > Salmonidae > Salvelinus > Salvelinus alpinus. The sequence continues at coordinate 5,530,077 of NC_092086.1, read as the reverse complement.
GTTCTCTGTTTAGTGAGTCCGTCAGGTCAGAGGCAGTGGGGATGACCAGGGATGTTCTCTGTTTAGTGAGTCCTCCAGATCAGAGGCAGTAGGGAAGACCAGGGATGTTCTCTGTGTAGTGAGTCCGTCAGGTCAGAGGCAGTAGGGAAGACCAGGGATGTTCTCTGTTTAGTGAGTCCTCCAGATCAGAGGCAGTAGGGATGACCAGGGATGTTCTCTGTGTAGTGAGTCCACCAGATCAGAGGCAGTAGGGAAGACCAGGGATGTTCTCTGTTTAGTGAGTCCGTCAGGTCAGAGGCAGTAGGGACGACCAGGGATGTTCTCTGTTTAGTGAGTCCTCCAGATCAGAGGTAGTAGGGACGACCAGGGATGTTCTCTGTTTAGTGAGTCCTCCAGATCAGAGGCAGTAGGGACGACCAGGGATGTTCTCTGTTTAGTGAGTCCGTCAGGTCAGAGGCAGTAGGGACGACCAGGGATGTTCTCTGTTTAGTGAGTCCTCCAGATCAGAGGCAGTAGGGAAGACCAGGGATGTTCTCTGTGTAGTGAGTCCGTCAGGTCAGAGGCAGTAGGGACGACCAGGGATGTTCTCTGTTTAGTGAGTCCGTCAGGTCAGAGGCAGTAGGGAAGACCAGGGATGTTCTCTGTTTAGTGAGTCCTCCAGATCAGAGGCAGTAGGGATGACCAGGGATGTTCTCTGTTTAGTGAGTCCACCAGATCAGAGGCAGTAGGGACGACCAGGGATGTTCTCTGTTTAGTGAGTCCGTCAGGTCAGAGGCAGTAGGGATGACCAGGGATGTTCTCTGTTTAGTGAGTCCTCCAGATCAGAGGCAGTAGGGATGACCAGGGATGTTCTCTGTTTAGTGAGTCCACCAGATCAGAGGCAGTAGGGACGACCAGGGATGTTCTCTGTTTAGTGAGTCCGTCAGGTCAGAGGCAGTAGGGATGACCAGGGATGTTCTCTGTTTAGTGAGTCCTCCAGATCAGAGGCAGTAGGGATGACCAGGGATGTTCTCTGTTTAGTGAGTCCTCCAGATCAGAGGCAGTAGGGATGACCAGGGATGTTCTCTGTTTAGTGAGTCCTCCAGATCAGAGGCAGTGGGGAAGACCAGGGATGTTCTCTGTTTAGTGAGTCCTCCAGATCAGAGGCAGTAGGGATGACCAGGGATGTTCTCTGTTTAGTGAGTCCGCCAGATCAGAGGCAGTAGGGAAGACCAGGGATGTTCTCTGTGTAGTGAGTCCTCCAGATCAGAGGCAGTAGGGAAGACCAGGGATGTTCTCTGTTTAGTGAGTCCTCCAGATCAGAGGCAGTAGGGATGACCAGGGATGTTCTCTGTTTAGTGAGTCCGTCAGGTCAGAGGCAGTGGGGATGACCAGGGATGTTCTCTGTGTAGTGAGTCCGTCAGGTCAGAGGCAGTAGGGATGACCAGGGATGTTCTCTGTTTAGTGAGTCCGTCAGGTCAGAGGCAGTGGGGATGACCAGGGATGTTCTCTGTGTAGTGAGTCCACCAGATCAGAGGCAGTAGGGAAGACCAGGGATGTTCTCTGTTTAGTGAGTCCGTCAGGTCAGAGGCAGTAGGGACGACCAGGGATGTTCTCTGTGTAGTGAGTCCGTCAGGTCAGAGGCAGTAGGGAAGACCAGGGATGTTCTCTGTGTAGTGAGTCCGTCAGGTCAGAGGCAGTAGGGATGACCAGGGATGTTCTCTGTTTAGTGAGTCCGTCAGGTCAGAGGCAGTAGGGACGACCAGGGATGTTCTCTGTTTAGTGAGTCCGTCAGGTCAGAGGCAGTGGGGATGACCAGGGATGTTCTCTGTTTAGTGAGTCCTCCAGATCAGAGGCAGTAGGGAAGACCAGGGATGTTCTCTGTGTAGTGAGTCCGTCAGGTCAGAGGCAGTAGGGAAGACCAGGGATGTTCTCTGTTTAGTGAGTCCTCCAGATCAGAGGCAGTAGGGATGACCAGGGATGTTCTCTGTGTAGTGAGTCCACCAGATCAGAGGCAGTAGGGAAGACCAGGGATGTTCTCTGTGTAGTGAGTCCTCCAGATCAGAGGCAGTAGGGAAGACCAGGGATGTTCTCTGTTTAGTGAGTCCTCCAGATCAGAGGCAGTAGGGATGACCAGGGATGTTCTCTGTTTAGTGAGTCCGTCAGGTCAGAGGCAGTGGGGATGACCAGGGATGTTCTCTGTGTAGTGAGTCCGTCAGGTCAGAGGCAGTAGGGATGACCAGGGATGTTCTCTGTTTAGTGAGTCCGTCAGGTCAGAGGCAGTGGGGATGACCAGGGATGTTCTCTGTGTAGTGAGTCCACCAGATCAGAGGCAGTAGGGAAGACCAGGGATGTTCTCTGTTTAGTGAGTCCGTCAGGTCAGAGGCAGTAGGGACGACCAGGGATGTTCTCTGTGTAGTGAGTCCGTCAGGTCAGAGGCAGTAGGGAAGACCAGGGATGTTCTCTGTGTAGTGAGTCCGTCAGGTCAGAGGCAGTAGGGATGACCAGGGATGTTCTCTGTTTAGTGAGTCCGTCAGGTCAGAGGCAGTAGGGACGACCAGGGATGTTCTCTGTTTAGTGAGTCCGTCAGGTCAGAGGCAGTGGGGATGACCAGGGATGTTCTCTGTTTAGTGAGTCCTCCAGATCAGAGGCAGTAGGGAAGACCAGGGATGTTCTCTGTGTAGTGAGTCCGTCAGGTCAGAGGCAGTAGGGAAGACCAGGGATGTTCTCTGTTTAGTGAGTCCTCCAGATCAGAGGCAGTAGGGATGACCAGGGATGTTCTCTGTGTAGTGAGTCCACCAGATCAGAGGCAGTAGGGAAGACCAGGGATGTTCTCTGTTTAGTGAGTCCGTCAGGTCAGAGGCAGTAGGGACGACCAGGGATGTTCTCTGTTTAGTGAGTCCTCCAGATCAGAGGTAGTAGGGACGACCAGGGATGTTCTCTGTTTAGTGAGTCCTCCAGATCAGAGGCAGTAGGGACGACCAGGGATGTTCTCTGTTTAGTGAGTCCGTCAGGTCAGAGGCAGTAGGGACGACCAGGGATGTTCTCTGTTTAGTGAGTCCTCCAGATCAGAGGCAGTAGGGAAGACCAGGGATGTTCTCTGTGTAGTGAGTCCGTCAGGTCAGAGGCAGTAGGGACGACCAGGGATGTTCTCTGTTTAGTGAGTCCGTCAGGTCAGAGGCAGTAGGGACGACCAGGGATGTTCTCTGTTTAGTGAGTCCGTCAGGTCAGAGGCAGTAGGGATGACCAGGGATGTTCTCTGTTTAGTGAGTCCTCCAGATCAGAGGCAGTAGGGATGACCAGGGATGTTCTCTGTTTAGTGAGTCCGTCAGGTCAGAGGCAGTGGGGATGACCAGGGATGTTCTCTGTGTAGTGAGTCCGTCAGGTCAGAGGCAGTAGGGACGACCAGGGATGTTCTCTGTTTAGTGAGTCCGTCAGGTCAGAGGCAGTGGGGATGACCAGGGATGTTCTCTGTGTAGTGAGTCCACCAGATCAGAGGCAGTAGGGAAGACCAGGGATGTTCTCTGTTTAGTGAGTCCGTCAGGTCAGAGGCAGTAGGGACGACCAGGGATGTTCTCTGTGTAGTGAGTCCGTCAGGTCAGAGGCAGTAGGGAAGACCAGGGATGTTCTCTGTGTAGTGAGTCCGTCAGGTCAGAGGCAGTAGGGACGACCAGGGATGTTCTCTGTTTAGTGAGTCCGTCAGGTCAGAGGCAGTAGGGACGACCAGGGATGTTCTCTGTTTAGTGAGTCCGTCAGGTCAGAGGCAGTAGGGATGACCAGGGATGTTCTCTGTTTAGTGAGTCCTCCAGATCAGAGGCAGTAGGGAAGACCAGGGATGTTCTCTGTTTAGTGAGTCCGTCAGGTCAGAGGCAGTAGGGAAGACCAGGGATGTTCTCTGTTTAGTGAGTCCTCCAGATCAGAGGCAGTAGGGACGACCAGGGATGTTCTCTGTTTAGTGAGTCCACCAGATCAGAGGCAGTAGGGACGACCAGGGATGTTCTCTGTTTAGTGAGTCCGTCAGGTCAGAGGCAGTAGGGATGACCAGGGATGTTCTCTGTTTAGTGAGTCCTCCAGATCAGAGGCAGTAGGGATGACCAGGGATGTTCTCTGTTTAGTGAGTCCTCCAGATCAGAGGCAGTGGGGAAGACCAGGGATGTTCTCTGTTTAGTGAGTCCTCCAGATCAGAGGCAGTAGGGATGACCAGGGATGTTCTCTGTGTAGTGAGTCCACCAGATCAGAGGCAGTAGGGAAGACCAGGGATGTTCTCTGTTTAGTGAGTCCGTCAGGTCAGAGGCAGTAGGGATGACCAGGGATGTTCTCTGTGTAGTGAGTCCTCCAGATCAGAGGTAGTAGGGACGACCAGGGATGTTCTCTGTTTAGTGAGTCCTCCAGATCAGAGGCAGTAGGGACGACCAGGGATGTTCTCTGTTTAGTGAGTCCGTCAGGTCAGAGGCAGTAGGGATGACCAGGGATGTTCTCTGTTTAGTGAGTCCTCCAGATCAGAGGCAGTAGGGACGACCAGGGATGTTCTCTGTTTAGTGAGTCCGTCAGGTCAGAGGCAGTAGGGATGACCAGGGATGTTCTCTGTTTAGTGAGTCCTCCAGATCAGAGGCAGTAGGGATGACCAGGGATGTTCTCTGTTTAGTGAGTCCGTCAGGTCAGAGGCAGTGGGGATGACCAGGGATGTTCTCTGTGTAGTGAGTCCGTCAGGTCAGAGGCAGTAGGGATGACCAGGGATGTTCTCTGTTTAGTGAGTCCGTCAGGTCAGAGGCAGTGGGGATGACCAGGGATGTTCTCTGTGTAGTGAGTCCACCAGATCAGAGGCAGTAGGGAAGACCAGGGATGTTCTCTGTTTAGTGAGTCCGTCAGGTCAGAGGCAGTAGGGATGACCAGGGATGTTCTCTGTGTAGTGAGTCCGTCAGGTCAGAGGCAGTAGGGAAGACCAGGGATGTTCTCTGTGTAGTGAGTCCGTCAGGTCAGAGGCAGTAGGGACGACCAGGGATGTTCTCTGTTTAGTGAGTCCGTCAGGTCAGAGGCAGTAGGGATGACCAGGGATGTTCTCTGTTTAGTGAGTCCTCCAGATCAGAGGCAGTAGGGATGACCAGGGATGTTCTCTGTTTAGTGAGTCCTCCAGATCAGAGGCAGTAGGGATGACCAGGGATGTTCTCTGTTTAGTGAGTCCTCCAGATCAGAGGCAGTAGGGACGACCAGGGATGTTCTCTGTTTAGTGAGTCCTCCAGATCAGAGGCAGTAGGGACGACCAGGGATGTTCTCTGTTTAGTGAGTCCTCCAGATCAGAGGCAGTAGGGACGACCAGGGATGTTCTCTGTTTAGTGAGTCCTCCAGATCAGAGGCAGTAGGGACGACCAGGGATGTTCTCTGTTTAGTGAGTCCTCCAGATCAGAGGCAGTAGGGACGACCAGGGATGTTCTCTGTTTAGTGAGTCCGTCAGGTCAGAGGCAGTAGGGATGACCAGGGATGTTCTCTGTTTAGTGAGTCCTCCAGATCAGAGGCAGTAGGGACGACCAGGGATGTTCTCTGTTTAGTGAGTCCGTCAGGTCAGAGGCAGTAGGGATGACCAGGGATGTTCTCTGTTTAGTGAGTCCTCCAGATCAGAGGCAGTAGGGATGACCAGGGATGTTCTCTGTTTAGTGAGTCCGTCAGGTCAGAGGCAGTGGGGATGACCAGGGATGTTCTCTGTGTAGTGAGTCCGTCAGGTCAGAGGCAGTAGGGATGACCAGGGATGTTCTCTGTTTAGTGAGTCCGTCAGGTCAGAGGCAGTGGGGATGACCAGGGATGTTCTCTGTGTAGTGAGTCCACCAGATCAGAGGCAGTAGGGAAGACCAGGGATGTTCTCTGTTTAGTGAGTCCGTCAGGTCAGAGGCAGTAGGGATGACCAGGGATGTTCTCTGTGTAGTGAGTCCGTCAGGTCAGAGGCAGTAGGGAAGACCAGGGATGTTCTCTGTGTAGTGAGTCCGTCAGGTCAGAGGCAGTAGGGACGACCAGGGATGTTCTCTGTTTAGTGAGTCCGTCAGGTCAGAGGCAGTAGGGACGACCAGGGATGTTCTCTGTTTAGTGAGTCCGTCAGGTCAGAGGCAGTAGGGACGACCAGGGATGTTCTCTGTTTAGTGAGTCCTCCAGATCAGAGGCAGTAGGGAAGACCAGGGATGTTCTCTGTTTAGTGAGTCCGTCAGGTCAGAGGCAGTAGGGAAGACCAGGGATGTTCTCTGTTTAGTGAGTCCTCCAGATCAGAGGCAGTAGGGACGACCAGGGATGTTCTCTGTTTAGTGAGTCCACCAGATCAGAGGCAGTAGGGACGACCAGGGATGTTCTCTGTTTAGTGAGTCCGTCAGGTCAGAGGCAGTAGGGATGACCAGGGATGTTCTCTGTTTAGTGAGTCCTCCAGATCAGAGGCAGTAGGGATGACCAGGGATGTTCTCTGTTTAGTGAGTCCTCCAGATCAGAGGCAGTAGGGATGACCAGGGATGTTCTCTGTTTAGTGAGTCCTCCAGATCAGAGGCAGTGGGGAAGACCAGGGATGTTCTCTGTTTAGTGAGTCCTCCAGATCAGAGGCAGTAGGGATGACCAGGGATGTTCTCTGTTTAGTGAGTCCGCCAGATCAGAGGCAGTAGGGAAGACCAGGGATGTTCTCTGTGTAGTGAGTCCTCCAGATCAGAGGCAGTAGGGAAGACCAGGGATGTTCTCTGTTTAGTGAGTCCTCCAGATCAGAGGCAGTAGGGATGACCAGGGATGTTCTCTGTTTAGTGAGTCCGTCAGGTCAGAGGCAGTGGGGATGACCAGGGATGTTCTCTGTGTAGTGAGTCCGTCAGGTCAGAGGCAGTAGGGATGACCAGGGATGTTCTCTGTTTAGTGAGTCCGTCAGGTCAGAGGCAGTGGGGATGACCAGGGATGTTCTCTGTGTAGTGAGTCCACCAGATCAGAGGCAGTAGGGAAGACCAGGGATGTTCTCTGTTTAGTGAGTCCGTCAGGTCAGAGGCAGTAGGGATGACCAGGGATGTTCTCTGTGTAGTGAGTCCGTCAGGTCAGAGGCAGTAGGGAAGACCAGGGATGTTCTCTGTGTAGTGAGTCCGTCAGGTCAGAGGCAGTAGGGATGACCAGGGATGTTCTCTGTTTAGTGAGTCCGTCAGGTCAGAGGCAGTAGGGACGACCAGGGATGTTCTCTGTTTAGTGAGTCCGTCAGGTCAGAGGCAGTGGGGATGACCAGGGATGTTCTCTGTTTAGTGAGTCCTCCAGATCAGAGGCAGTAGGGAAGACCAGGGATGTTCTCTGTGTAGTGAGTCCGTCAGGTCAGAGGCAGTAGGGAAGACCAGGGATGTTCTCTGTTTAGTGAGTCCTCCAGATCAGAGGCAGTAGGGATGACCAGGGATGTTCTCTGTTTAGTGAGTCCGTCAGGTCAGAGGCAGTAGGGAAGACCAGGGATGTTCTCTGTTTAGTGAGTCCGTCAGGTCAGAGGCAGTAGGGATGACCAGGGATGTTCTCTGTTTAGTGAGTCCTCCAGATCAGAGGCAGTAGGGATGACCAGGGATGTTCTCTGTTTAGTGAGTCCTCCAGATCAGAGGCAGTAGGGAAGACCAGGGATGTTCTCTGTTTAGTGAGTCCTCCAGATCAGAGGCAGTAGGGATGACCAGGGATGTTCTCTGTTTAGTGAGTCCTCCAGATCAGAGGCAGTAGGGATGACCAGGGATGTTCTCTGTTTAGTGAGTCCTCCAGATCAGAGGCAGTAGGGAAGACCAGGGATGTTCTCTGTTTAGTGAGTCCACCAGATCAGAGGCAGTAGGGAAGACCAGGGATGTTCTCTGTTTAGTGAGTCCTCCAGATCAGAGGCAGTGGGGATGACCAGGGATGTTCTCTGTTTAGTGAGTCCTCCAGATCAGAGGCAGTAGGGAAGACCAGGGATGTTCTCTGTTTAGTGAGTCCTCCAGATCAGAGGCAGTAGGGAAGACCAGGGATGTTCTCTGTTTAGTGAGTCCTCCAGATCAGAGGCAGTGGGGATGACCAGGGATGTTCTCTGTTTAGTGAGTCCTCCAGATCAGAGGCAGTAGGGATGACCAGGGATGTTCTCTGTTTAGTGAGTCCTCCAGATCAGAGGCAGTAGGGATGACCAGGGATGTTCTCTGTTTAGTGAGTCCTCCAGATCAGAGGCAGTAGGGAAGACCAGGGATGTTCTCTGTTTAGTGAGTCCTCCAGATCAGAGGCAGTAGGGATGACCAGGGATGTTCTCTGTTTAGTGAGTCCGTCAGGTCAGAGGCAGTAGGGATGACCAGGGATGTTCTCTGTGTAGTGAGTCCTCCAGATCAGAGGCAGTAGGGACGACCAGGGATGTTCTCTGTTTAGTGAGTCCTCCAGATCAGAGGCAGTAGGGATGACCAGGGATGTTCTCTGTTTAGTGAGTCCTCCAGATCAGAGGCAGTAGGGACGACCAGGGATGTTCTCTGTTTAGTGAGTCCTCCAGATCAGAGGCAGTAGGGATGACCAGGGATGTTCTCTGTTTAGTGAGTCCTCCAGATCAGAGGTAGTAGGGACGACCAGGGATGTTCTCTGTTTAGTGAGTCCTCCAGATCAGAGGCAGTAGGGACGACCAGGGATGTTCTCTGTTTAGTGAGTCCTCCAGATCAGAGGCAGTAGGGAAGACCAGGGATGTTCTCTGTTTAGTGAGTCCACCAGATCAGAGGCAGTAGGGAAGACCAGGGATGTTCTCTGTTTAGTGAGTCCTCCAGATCAGAGGCAGTGGGGATGACCAGGGATGTTCTCTGTTTAGTGAGTCCTCCAGATCAGAGGCAGTAGGGAAGACCAGGGATGTTCTCTGTTTAGTGAGTCCTCCAGATCAGAGGCAGTAGGGAAGACCAGGGATGTTCTCTGTTTAGTGAGTCCTCCAGATCAGAGGCAGTGGGGATGACCAGGGATGTTCTCTGTTTAGTGAGTCCTCCAGATCAGAGGCAGTAGGGATGACCAGGGATGTTCTCTGTTTAGTGAGTCCTCCAGATCAGAGGCAGTAGGGATGACCAGGGATGTTCTCTGTTTAGTGAGTCCTCCAGATCAGAGGCAGTAGGGAAGACCAGGGATGTTCTCTGTTTAGTGAGTCCTCCAGATCAGAGGCAGTAGGGATGACCAGGGATGTTCTCTGTTTAGTGAGTCCGTCAGGTCAGAGGCAGTAGGGATGACCAGGGATGTTCTCTGTGTAGTGAGTCCTCCAGATCAGAGGCAGTAGGGACGACCAGGGATGTTCTCTGTTTAGTGAGTCCTCCAGATCAGAGGCAGTAGGGATGACCAGGGATGTTCTCTGTTTAGTGAGTCCTCCAGATCAGAGGCAGTAGGGACGACCAGGGATGTTCTCTGTTTAGTGAGTCCTCCAGATCAGAGGCAGTAGGGATGACCAGGGATGTTCTCTGTTTAGTGAGTCCTCCAGATCAGAGGTAGTAGGGACGACCAGGGATGTTCTCTGTTTAGTGAGTCCTCCAGATCAGAGGCAGTAGGGACGACCAGGGATGTTCTCTGTTTAGTGAGTCCGTCAGGTCAGAGGCAGTAGGGATGACCAGGGATGTTCTCTGTTTAGTGAGTCCTCCAGATCAGAGGCAGTAGGGACGACCAGGGATGTTCTCTGTTTAGTGAGTCCGTCAGGTCAGAGGCAGTAGGGATGACCAGGGATGTTCTCTGTTTACTGAGTCCTCCAGATCAGAGGCAGTAGGGATGACCAGGGATGTTCTCTGTTTAGTGAGTCCTCCAGATCAGAGGCAGTAGGGACGACCAGGGATGTTCTCTGTTTAGTGAGTCCACCAGATCAGAGGCAGTAGGGACGACCAGGGATGTTCTCTGTTTAGTGAGTCCGTCAGGTCAGAGGCAGTAGGGATGACCAGGGATGTTCTCTGTTTAGTGAGTCCTCCAGATCAGAGGCAGTAGGGATGACCAGGGATGTTCTCTGTTTAGTGAGTCCTCCAGATCAGAGGCAGTAGGGATGACCAGGGATGTTCTCTGTTTAGTGAGTCCTCCAGATCAGAGGCAGTGGGGAAGACCAGGGATGTTCTCTGTTTAGTGAGTCCTCCAGATCAGAGGCAGTAGGGATGACCAGGGATGTTCTCTGTGTAGTGAGTCCACCAGATCAGAGGTAGTAGGGACGACCAGGGATGTTCTCTGTTTAGTGAGTCCTCCAGATCAGAGGCAGTAGGGACGACCAGGGATGTTCTCTGTTTAGTGAGTCCGTCAGGTCAGAGGCAGTAGGGATGACCAGGGATGTTCTCTGTTTAGTGAGTCCTCCAGATCAGAGGCAGTAGGGACGACCAGGGATGTTCTCTGTTTAGTGAGTCCGTCAGGTCAGAGGCAGTAGGGATGACCAGGGATGTTCTCTGTTTAGTGAGTCCTCCAGATCAGAGGCAGTAGGGATGACCAGGGATGTTCTCTGTTTAGTGAGTCCGTCAGGTCAGAGGCAGTGGGGATGACCAGGGATGTTCTCTGTGTAGTGAGTCCGTCAGGTCAGAGGCAGTAGGGATGACCAGGGATGTTCTCTGTTTAGTGAGTCCGTCAGGTCAGAGGCAGTGGGGATGACCAGGGATGTTCTCTGTGTAGTGAGTCCACCAGATCAGAGGCAGTAGGGAAGACCAGGGATGTTCTCTGTTTAGTGAGTCCGTCAGGTCAGAGGCAGTAGGGATGACCAGGGATGTTCTCTGTGTAGTGAGTCCGTCAGGTCAGAGGCAGTAGGGAAGACCAGGGATGTTCTCTGTGTAGTGAGTCCGTCAGGTCAGAGGCAGTAGGGACGACCAGGGATGTTCTCTGTTTAGTGAGTCCGTCAGGTCAGAGGCAGTAGGGATGACCAGGGATGTTCTCTGTTTAGTGAGTCCTCCAGATCAGAGGCAGTAGGGATGACCAGGGATGTTCTCTGTTTAGTGAGTCCTCCAGATCAGAGGCAGTAGGGATGACCAGGGATGTTCTCTGTTTAGTGAGTCCTCCAGATCAGAGGCAGTAGGGACGACCAGGGATGTTCTCTGTTTAGTGAGTCCTCCAGATCAGAGGCAGTAGGGACGACCAGGGATGTTCTCTGTTTAGTGAGTCCTCCAGATCAGAGGCAGTAGGGACGACCAGGGATGTTCTCTGTTTAGTGAGTCCTCCAGATCAGAGGCAGTAGGGACGACCAGGGATGTTCTCTGTTTAGTGAGTCCTCCAGATCAGAGGTAGTAGGGACGACCAGGGATGTTCTCTGTTTAGTGAGTCCTCCAGATCAGAGGCAGTAGGGACGACCAGGGATGTTCTCTGTTTAGTGAGTCCGTCAGGTCAGAGGCAGTAGGGATGACCAGGGATGTTCTCTGTTTAGTGAGTCCTCCAGATCAGAGGCAGTAGGGACGACCAGGGATGTTCTCTGTTTAGTGAGTCCGTCAGGTCAGAGGCAGTAGGGATGACCAGGGATGTTCTCTGTTTAGTGAGTCCTCCAGATCAGAGGCAGTAGGGATGACCAGGGATGTTCTCTGTTTAGTGAGTCCGTCAGGTCAGAGGCAGTGGGGATGACCAGGGATGTTCTCTGTGTAGTGAGTCCGTCAGGTCAGAGGCAGTAGGGATGACCAGGGATGTTCTCTGTTTAGTGAGTCCGTCAGGTCAGAGGCAGTGGGGATGACCAGGGATGTTCTCTGTGTAGTGAGTCCACCAGATCAGAGGCAGTAGGGAAGACCAGGGATGTTCTCTGTTTAGTGAGTCCGTCAGGTCAGAGGCAGTAGGGATGACCAGGGATGTTCTCTGTGTAGTGAGTCCGTCAGGTCAGAGGCAGTAGGGAAGACCAGGGATGTTCTCTGTGTAGTGAGTCCGTCAGGTCAGAGGCAGTAGGGACGACCAGGGATGTTCTCTGTTTAGTGAGTCCGTCAGGTCAGAGGCAGTAGGGACGACCAGGGATGTTCTCTGTTTAGTGAGTCCGTCAGGTCAGAGGCAGTAGGGACGACCAGGGATGTTCTCTGTTTAGTGAGTCCTCCAGATCAGAGGCAGTAGGGAAGACCAGGGATGTTCTCTGTTTAGTGAGTCCGTCAGGTCAGAGGCAGTAGGGAAGACCAGGGATGTTCTCTGTTTAGTGAGTCCTCCAGATCAGAGGCAGTAGGGACGACCAGGGATGTTCTCTGTTTAGTGAGTCCACCAGATCAGAGGCAGTAGGGACGACCAGGGATGTTCTCTGTTTAGTGAGTCCGTCAGGTCAGAGGCAGTAGGGATGACCAGGGATGTTCTCTGTTTAGTGAGTCCTCCAGATCAGAGGCAGTAGGGATGACCAGGGATGTTCTCTGTTTAGTGAGTCCTCCAGATCAGAGGCAGTAGGGATGACCAGGGATGTTCTCTGTTTAGTGAGTCCTCCAGATCAGAGGCAGTGGGGAAGACCAGGGATGTTCTCTGTTTAGTGAGTCCTCCAGATCAGAGGCAGTAGGGATGACCAGGGATGTTCTCTGTTTAGTGAGTCCGCCAGATCAGAGGCAGTAGGGAAGACCAGGGATGTTCTCTGTGTAGTGAGTCCTCCAGATCAGAGGCAGTAGGGAAGACCAGGGATGTTCTCTGTTTAGTGAGTCCTCCAGATCAGAGGCAGTAGGGATGACCAGGGATGTTCTCTGTTTAGTGAGTCCGTCAGGTCAGAGGCAGTGGGGATGACCAGGGATGTTCTCTGTGTAGTGAGTCCGTCAGGTCAGAGGCAGTAGGGATGACCAGGGATGTTCTCTGTTTAGTGAGTCCGTCAGGTCAGAGGCAGTGGGGATGACCAGGGATGTTCTCTGTGTAGTGAGTCCACCAGATCAGAGGCAGTAGGGAAGACCAGGGATGTTCTCTGTTTAGTGAGTCCGTCAGGTCAGAGGCAGTAGGGATGACCAGGGATGTTCTCTGTGTAGTGAGTCCGTCAGGTCAGAGGCAGTAGGGAAGACCAGGGATGTTCTCTGTGTAGTGAGTCCGTCAGGTCAGAGGCAGTAGGGATGACCAGGGATGTTCTCTGTTTAGTGAGTCCGTCAGGTCAGAGGCAGTAGGGACGACCAGGGATGTTCTCTGTTTAGTGAGTCCGTCAGGTCAGAGGCAGTGGGGATGACCAGGGATGTTCTCTGTTTAGTGAGTCCTCCAGATCAGAGGCAGTAGGGAAGACCAGGGATGTTCTCTGTGTAGTGAGTCCGTCAGGTCAGAGGCAGTAGGGAAGACCAGGGATGTTCTCTGTTTAGTGAGTCCTCCAGATCAGAGGCAGTAGGGATGACCAGGGATGTTCTCTGTTTAGTGAGTCCGTCAGGTCAGAGGCAGTAGGGAAGACCAGGGATGTTCTCTGTTTAGTGAGTCCGTCAGGTCAGAGGCAGTAGGGATGACCAGGGATGTTCTCTGTTTAGTGAGTCCTCCAGATCAGAGGCAGTAGGGATGACCAGGGATGTTCTCTGTTTAGTGAGTCCTCCAGATCAGAGGCAGTAGGGAAGACCAGGGATGTTCTCTGTTTAGTGAGTCCTCCAGATCAGAGGCAGTAGGGATGACCAGGGATGTTCTCTGTTTAGTGAGTCCTCCAGATCAGAGGCAGTAGGGATGACCAGGGATGTTCTCTGTTTAGTGAGTCCTCCAGATCAGAGGCAGTAGGGAAGACCAGGGATGTTCTCTGTTTAGTGAGTCCACCAGATCAGAGGCAGTAGGGAAGACCAGGGATGTTCTCTGTTTAGTGAGTCCTCCAGATCAGAGGCAGTGGGGATGACCAGGGATGTTCTCTGTTTAGTGAGTCCTCCAGATCAGAGGCAGTAGGGAAGACCAGGGATGTTCTCTGTTTAGTGAGTCCTCCAGATCAGAGGCAGTAGGGAAGACCAGGGATGTTCTCTGTTTAGTGAGTCCTCCAGATCAGAGGCAGTGGGGATGACCAGGGATGTTCTCTGTTTAGTGAGTCCTCCAGATCAGAGGCAGTAGGGATGACCAGGGATGTTCTCTGTTTAGTGAGTCCTCCAGATCAGAGGCAGTATGGATGACCAGGGATGTTCTCTGTTTAGTGAGTCCTCCAGATCAGAGGCAGTAGGGAAGACCAGGGATGTTCTCTGTTTAGTGAGTCCTCCAGATCAGAGGCAGTAGGGATGACCAGGGATGTTCTCTGTTTAGTGAGTCCGTCAGGTCAGAGGCAGTAGGGATGACCAGGGATGTTCTCTGTGTAGTGAGTCCTCCAGATCAGAGGCAGTAGGGACGACCAGGGATGTTCTCTGTTTAGTGAGTCCTCCAGATCAGAGGCAGTAGGGATGACCAGGGATGTTCTCTGTTTAGTGAGTCCTCCAGATCAGAGGCAGTAGGGACGACCAGGGATGTTCTCTGTTTAGTGAGTCCTCCAGATCAGAGGCAGTAGGGATGACCAGGGATGTTCTCTGTTTAGTGAGTCCTCCAGATCAGAGGTAGTAGGGACGACCAGGGATGTTCTCTGTTTAGTGAGTCCTCCAGATCAGAGGCAGTAGGGACGACCAGGGATGTTCTCTGTTTAGTGAGTCCGTCAGGTCAGAGGCAGTAGGGATGACCAGGGATGTTCTCTGTTTAGTGAGTCCTCCAGATCAGAGGCAGTAGGGACGACCAGGGATGTTCTCTGTGTAGTGAGTCCGTCAGGTCAGAGGCAGTAGGGATGACCAGGGATGTTCTCTGTTTAGTGAGTCCGTCAGGTCAGAGGCAGTGGGGATGACCAGGGATGTTCTCTGTGTAGTGAGTCCACCAGATCAGAGGCAGTAGGGAAGACCAGGGATGTTCTCTGTTTAGTGAGTCCGTCAGGTCAGAGGCAGTAGGGATGACCAGGGATGTTCTCTGTGTAGTGAGTCCGTCAGGTCAGAGGCAGTAGGGAAGACCAGGGATGTTCTCTGTGTAGTGAGTCCGTCAGGTCAGAGGCAGTAGGGATGACCAGGGATGTTCTCTGTTTAGTGAGTCCGTCAGGTCAGAGGCAGTAGGGACGACCAGGGATGTTCTCTGTTTAGTGAGTCCGTCAGGTCAGAGGCAGTGGGGATGACCAGGGATGTTCTCTGTTTAGTGAGTCCTCCAGATCAGAGGCAGTAGGGAAGACCAGGGATGTTCTCTGTGTAGTGAGTCCGTCAGGTCAGAGGCAGTAGGGAAGACCAGGGATGTTCTCTGTTTAGTGAGTCCTCCAGATCAGAGGCAGTAGGGATGACCAGGGATGTTCTCTGTTTAGTGAGTCCGCCAGATCAGAGGCAGTAGGGAAGACCAGGGATGTTCTCTGTGTAGTGAGTCCTCCAGATCAGAGGCAGTAGGGAAGACCAGGGATGTTCTCTGTTTAGTGAGTCCTCCAGATCAGAGGCAGTAGGGAAGACCAGGGATGTTCTCTGTTTAGTGAGTCCTCCAGATCAGAGGCAGTAGGGAAGACCAGGGATGTTCTCTGTTTAGTGAGTCCTCCAGATCAGAGGCAGTAGGGATGACCAGGGACGTTCTCTGTTTAGTGAGTCCTCCAGATCAGAGGCAGTAGGGAAGACCAGGGATGTTCTCTGTTTAGTGAGTCCTCCAGATCAGATGCAGTAGGGATGACCAGGGACGTTCTCTGTTTAGTGAGTCCTCCAGATCAGAGGCAGTAGGGATGACCAGGGATGTTCTCTGTTTAGTGAGTCCTCCAGATCAGAGGCAGTAGGGAAGACCAGGGATGTTCTCTGTTTAGTGAGTCCTCCAGATCAGAGGCAGTAGGGAAGACCAGGGATGTTCTCTGTTTAGTGAGTCCTCCAGATCAGATGCAGTAGGGATGACCAGGGACGTTCTCTGTTTAGTGAGTCCTCCAGATCAGAGGCAGTAGGGAAGACCAGGGATGTTCTCTGTTTAGTGAGTCCTCCAGATCAGAGGCAGTAGGGACGACCAGGGATGTTCTCTGTTTAGTGAGTCCGTCAGGTCAGAGGCAGTAGGGATGACCAGGGATGTTCTCTGTGTAGTGAGTCCTCCAGATCAGAGGCAGTAGGGATGACCAGGGATGTTCTCTGTTTAGTGAGTCCTCCAGATCAGAGGCAGTAGGGATGACCAGGGATGTTCTCTGTTTAGTGAGTCCTCCAGATCAGAGGCAGTAGGGAAGACCAGGGATGTTCTCTGTTTAGTGAGTCCTCCAGATCAGAGGCAGTGGGGATGACCAGGGATGTTCTCTGTTTAGTGAGTCCTCCAGATCAGAGGTAGTAGGGAAGACCAGGGATGTTCTCTGTTTAGTGAGTCCTCCAGATCAGAGGCAGTAGGGAAGACCAGGGATGTTCTCTGTTTAGTGAGTCCGTCAGGTCAGAGGCAGTAGGGATGACCAGGGATGTTCTCTGTTTAGTGAGTCCTCCAGATCAGAGGCAGTAGGGATGACCAGGGATGTTCTCTGTTTAGTGAGTCCTCCAGATCAGAGGTAGTAGGGACGACCAGGGATGTTCTCTGTTTAGTGAGTCCTCCAGATCAGAGGCAGTAGGGACGACCAGGGATGTTCTCTGTTTAGTGAGTCCGTCAGGTCAGAGGCAGTAGGGATGACCAGGGATGTTCTCTGTTTAGTGAGTCCTCCAGATCAGAGGCAGTAGGGACGACCAGGGATGTTCTCTGTTTAGTGAGTCCGTCAGGTCAGAGGCAGTAGGGATGACCAGGGATGTTCTCTGTTTAGTGAGTCCTCCAGATCAGAGGCAGTAGGGATGACCAGGGATGTTCTCTGTTTAGTGAGTCCGTCAGGTCAGAGGCAGTGGGGATGACCAGGGATGTTCTCTGTGTAGTGAGTCCGTCAGGTCAGAGGCAGTAGGGATGACCAGGGATGTTCTCTGTTTAGTGAGTCCGTCAGGTCAGAGGCAGTGGGGATGACCAGGGATGTTCTCTGTGTAGTGAGTCCACCAGATCAGAGGCAGTAGGGAAGACCAGGGATGTTCTCTGTTTAGTGAGTCCGTCAGGTCAGAGGCAGTAGGGATGACCAGGGATGTTCTCTGTGTAGTGAGTCCGTCAGGTCAGAGGCAGTAGGGAAGACCAGGGATGTTCTCTGTGTAGTGAGTCCGTCAGGTCAGAGGCAGTAGGGACGACCAGGGATGTTCTCTGTTTAGTGAGTCCGTCAGGTCAGAGGCAGTAGGGACGACCAGGGATGTTCTCTGTTTAGTGAGTCCGTCAGGTCAGAGGCAGTAGGGAAGACCAGGGATGTTCTCTGTTTAGTGAGTCCTCCAGATCAGAGGCAGTAGGGACGACCAGGGATGTTCTCTGTTTAGTGAGTCCGTCAGGTCAGAGGCAGTAGGGATGACCAGGGATGTTCTCTGTTTAGTGAGTCCTCCAGATCAGAGGCAGTAGGGATGACCAGGGATGTTCTCTGTTTAGTGAGTCCTCCAGATCAGAGGCAGTAGGGATGACCAGGGATGTTCTCTGTTTAGTGAGTCCTCCAGATCAGAGGCAGTAGGGAAGACCAGGGATGTTCTCTGTTTAGTGAGTCCTCCAGATCAGAGGCAGTAGGGATGACCAGGGATGTTCTCTGTTTAGTGAGTCCGTCAGGTCAGAGGCAGTAGGGATGACCAGGGATGTTCTCTGTGTAGTGAGTCCTCCAGATCAGAGGCAGTAGGGACGACCAGGGATGTTCTCTGTTTAGTGAGTCCTCCAGATCAGAGGCAGTAGGGATGACCAGGGATGTTCTCTGTTTAGTGAGTCCTCCAGATCAGAGGCAGTAGGGACGACCAGGGATGTTCTCTGTTTAGTGAGTCCTCCAGATCAGAGGCAGTAGGGACGACCAGGGATGTTCTCTGTTTAGTGAGTCCGTCAGGTCAGAGGCAGTAGGGATGACCAGGGATGTTCTCTGTTTAGTGAGTCCTCCAGATCAGAGGCAGTAGGGACGACCAGGGATGTTCTCTGTTTAGTGAGTCCGTCAGGTCAGAGGCAGTAGGGACGACCAGGGATGTTCTCTGTTTAGTGAGTCCTCCAGATCAGAGGCAGTAGGGATGACCAGGGATGTTCTCTGTTTAGTGAGTCCTCCAGATCAGAGGCAGTAGGGACGACCAGGGATGTTCTCTGTTTAGTGAGTCCTCCAGATCAGAGGCAGTGGGGATGACCAGGGATGTTCTCTGTTTAGTGAGTCCTCCAGATCAGAGGTAGTAGGGAAGACCAGGGATGTTCTCTGTTTAGTGAGTCCGTCAGGTCAGAGGCAGTGGGGATGACCAGGGATGTTCTCTGTGTAGTGAGTCCGTCAGGTCAGAGGCAGTAGGGATGACCAGGGATGTTCTCTGTTTAGTGAGTCCGTCAGGTCAGAGGCAGTGGGGATGACCAGGGATGTTCTCTGTGTAGTGAGTCCACCAGATCAGAGGCAGTAGGGAAGACCAGGGATGTTCTCTGTTTAGTGAGTCCGTCAGGTCAGAGGCAGTAGGGATGACCAGGGATGTTCTCTGTGTAGTGAGTCCGTCAGGTCAGAGGCAGTAGGGAAGACCAGGGATGTTCTCTGTGTAGTGAGTCCGTCAGGTCAGAGGCAGTAGGGATGACCAGGGATGTTCTCTGTTTAGTGAGTCCGTCAGGTCAGAGGCAGTAGGGACGACCAGGGATGTTCTCTGTTTAGTGAGTCCGTCAGGTCAGAGGCAGTGGGGATGACCAGGGATGTTCTCTGTTTAGTGAGTCCTCCAGATCAGAGGCAGTAGGGAAGACCAGGGATGTTCTCTGTGTAGTGAGTCCGTCAGGTCAGAGGCAGTAGGGAAGACCAGGGATGTTCTCTGTTTAGTGAGTCCTCCAGATCAGAGGCAGTAGGGATGACCAGGGATGTTCTCTGTTTAGTGAGTCCGCCAGATCAGAGGCAGTAGGGAAGACCAGGGATGTTCTCTGTGTAGTGAGTCCTCCAGATCAGAGGCAGTAGGGAAGACCAGGGATGTTCTCTGTTTAGTGAGTCCTCCAGATCAGAGGCAGTAGGGAAGACCAGGGATGTTCTCTGTTTAGTGAGTCCTCCAGATCAGAGGCAGTAGGGAAGACCAGGGATGTTCTCTGTTTAGTGAGTCCTCCAGATCAGAGGCAGTAGGGATGACCAGGGACGTTCTCTGTTTAGTGAGTCCTCCAGATCAGAGGCAGTAGGGAAGACCAGGGATGTTCTCTGTTTAGTGAGTCCTCCAGATCAGATGCAGTAGGGATGACCAGGGACGTTCTCTGTTTAGTGAGTCCTCCAGATCAGAGGCAGTAGGGATGACCAGGGATGTTCTCTGTTTAGTGAGTCCTCCAGATCAGAGGCAGTAGGGAAGACCAGGGATGTTCTCTGTTTAGTGAGTCCTCCAGATCAGAGGCAGTAGGGAAGACCAGGGATGTTCTCTGTTTAGTGAGTCCTCCAGATCAGATGCAGTAGGGATGACCAGGGACGTTCTCTGTTTAGTGAGTCCTCCAGATCAGAGGCAGTAGGGAAGACCAGGGATGTTCTCTGTTTAGTGAGTCCTCCAGATCAGAGGCAGTAGGGACGACCAGGGATGTTCTCTGTTTAGTGAGTCCGTCAGGTCAGAGGCAGTAGGGATGACCAGGGATGTTCTCTGTGTAGTGAGTCCTCCAGATCAGAGGCAGTAGGGATGACCAGGGATGTTCTCTGTTTAGTGAGTCCTCCAGATCAGAGGCAGTAGGGATGACCAGGGATGTTCTCTGTTTAGTGAGTCCTCCAGATCAGAGGCAGTAGGGAAGACCAGGGATGTTCTCTGTTTAGTGAGTCCTCCAGATCAGAGGCAGTAGGGAAGACCAGGGATGTTCTCTGTTTAGTGAGTCCTCCAGATCAGAGGCAGTAGGGAAGACCAGGGATGTTCTCTGTTTAGTGAGTCCGTCAGGTCAGAGGTAGTAGGGACGACCAGGGATGTTCTCTGTTTAGTGAGTCCTCCAGATCAGAGGTAGTAGGGACGACCAGGGATGTTCTCTGTTTAGTGAGTCCTCCAGATCAGAGGCAGTAGGGACAACCAGGGATGTTCTCTGTTTAGTGAGTCCGTCAGGTCAGAGGCAGTAGGGATGACCAGGGATGTTCTCTGTTTAGTGAGTCCTCCAGATCAGAGGCAGTAGGGACGACCAGGGATGTTCTCTGTTTAGTGAGTCCGTCAGGTCAGAGGCAGTAGGGATGACCAGGGATGTTCTCTGTTTAGTGAGTCCTCCAGATCAGAGGCAGTAGGGATGACCAGGGATGTTCTCTGTTTAGTGAGTCCTCCAGATCAGAGGCAGTAGGGACGACCAGGGATGTTCTCTGTTTAGTGAGTCCTCCAGATCAGAGGCAGTGGGGATGACCAGGGATGTTCTCTGTTTAGTGAGTCCTCCAGATCAGAGGTAGTAGGGAAGACCAGGGATGTTCTCTGTTTAGTGAGTCCTCCAGATCAGAGGCAGTAGGGAAGACCAGGGATGTTCTCTGTTTAGTGAGTCCGTCAGGTCAGAGGTAGTAGGGACGACCAGGGATGTTCTCTGTTTAGTGAGTCCTCCAGATCAGAGGCAGTAGGGATGACCAGGGATGTTCTCTGTTTAGTGAGTCCTCCAGATCAGAGGTAGTAGGGACGACCAGGGACGTTCTCTGTTTAGTGAGTCCTCCAGGTCAGAGGCAGTAGGGATGACCAGGGATGTTCTCTGTTTAGTGAGTCCTCCAGATCAGAGGCAGTAGGGATGACCAGGGATGTTCTCTGTTTAGTGAGTCCGTCAGGTCAGAGGCAGTAGGGAAGACCAGGGATGTTCTCTGTTTAGTGAGTCCGTCAGGTCAGAGGCAGTAGGGATGACCAGGGATGTTCTCTGTTTAGTGAGTCCTCCAGATCAGAGGCAGTAGGGAAGACCAGGGATGTTCTCTGTTTAGTGAGTCCTCCAGATCAGAGGCAGTGGGGACGACCAGGGATGTTCTCTGTTTAGTGAGTCCGTCAGGTCAGAGGCAGTAGGGATGACCAGGGATGTTCTCTGTTTAGTGAGTCCTCCAGATCAGAGGCAGTAGGGAAGACCAGGGATGTTCTCTGTTTAGTGAGTCCACCAGATCAGAGGCAGTAGGGATGACCAGGGATGTTCTCTGTTTAGTGAGTCCTCCAGATCAGAGGCAGTAGGGACGACCAGGGATGTTCTCTGTTTAGTGAGTCCTCCAGATCAGAGGCAGTGGGGATGACCAGGGACGTTCTCTGTTTAGTGAGTCCTCCAGATCAGAGGCAGTAGGGAAGACCAGGGATGTTCTCTGTTTAGTGAGTCCTCCAGATCAGAGGTAGTAGGGATGACCAGGGACGTTCTCTGTTTAGTGAGTCCTCCAGATCAGAGGCAGTAGGGAAGACCAGGGATGTTCTCTGTTTAGTGAGTCCTCCAGATCAGAGGCAGTGGGGATGACCAGGGATGTTCTCTGTTTAGTGAGTCCTCCAGATCAGATGCAGTAGGGATGACCAGGGATGTTCTCTGTTTAGTGAGTCCTCCAGATCAGAGGCAGTAGGGATGACCAGGGATGTTCTCTGTTTAGTGAGTCCTCCATATCAGAGGCAGTAGGGATGACCAGGGATGTTCTCTGTTTAGTGAGTCTGCCAGATCAGAGGCAGTAGGGATGACCAGGGATGTTCTCTGTTTAGTGAGTCCTCCAGATCAGAGGCAGTAGGGATGACCAGGGATGTTCTCTGTTTAGTGAGTCCTCCAGATCAGAGGCAGTAGGGACGACCGGGGATGTTCTCTTGATAAGTGTGTGAATTGGAACACGTTCTGCTAAGCATTCAGAATGTACCGAGTACTTCTGGGTATCGGGGGAAAATATAGGAAGTAAAAAGTACATCATTTTCTTTAGCAGTGTCGTAGAGTAAAAGTAGTCAAATATAAATAGTGAAGTACAGATACTCCCCCCCCCCCAAAACAACTTAATTAGTACTTTAAAGTATTTTTTACTTAACACCACTACACATTTGTGAATAAAAAGTAAAGTATGATCACATTTAAAATAAATACTGTTTTTCAAAGTATTTTTTACCGTTTTGTTTCAAAGCCGGTAAATCAAAAGTCAAAGAACTACGAATCCTAAATAAGCCTATTCCACCTTCCTGGTTGGGGCACGTCAAGAGCGAAAGGGAAAGATTCTTTTTTTTTTTAAACGCTGCGGACAGACATGACATTTTGATCTAATTTATACTGAACTACAATATAAAGGCAACATGTAAAGTGTTGGTCCCATGTTTCATGAGCTGAAATAAAACAACACAGAAACGCCCGTTGGACGCACTGCCGTATTCTCTGAAACGACGTCGGAGGCGACTTATGGTAGAGAAATGAACATTAAATGCTCTGGTGGACATTCCTGCAGTCAGCGTGCCAATTGCGCGCTCTCCCTCAAAACGTGAGACGTCTGTAACGATCCTGTTATAGTTTTATTCCGCTTCTTGACGTGTCACACCTTGTCTTGGTGGATGGATTATCTTGGTAAAGGAGAAATGGTCACTAACAGGGATGAAAACACATTTGAAGAGAAATAAGCTTTTTGTGCGGATGGAACATTTCTGGGATCTTTTATTTCAGCTCATGAAACACGGAACCAACACTTTTTACATGTCGTGTTTTTTATATATTTTTTCGGTGTAATAAAGTTGGCCTCTCTGTCTCTCCGTCTCTCTCTGTCTCTCTGTCTCTCTCTCCGTCTCTGTCTGTCTCTCTGTCTGTCTGTCTGTCTGTCTGTCTGTCTGTCTGTCTGTCTGTCTCTCTGTCTGTCTGTCTGTCTGTCTGTCTGTCTGTCTGTCTGTCTGTCTGTCTGTCTGTCTCTCTGTCTCTCTCTGTCTCTCTCTGTCTCTGTCTCTCTGTCTCTCTCTCTGTCTCTCTCTCCGTCTCTCTCCGTCTCTCTCCGTCTCTCTCTCCGTCTCTGTCTGTCTCTCTGTCTGTCTGTCTGTCTGTCTGTCTGTCTGTCTGTCTGTCTGTCTCTCTGTCTGTCTGTCTGTCTGT
>NC_092086.1:5489804-5504804 GCF_045679555.1 Salvelinus alpinus | reverse complement strand
TAACCTGTGTGTGTGTGTGTGTGTGTTCCAGTACGTAGAGGATAACCTGTGTGTGTGTGTGTGTGTGTGTGTTCCAGTACGTAGAGGATAACCTGTGTGTGTGTGTGTTCCAGTACGTAGAGGATAACCTGTGTGTGTGTTCCAGTACGTAGAGGATATCCTGTGTGTGTGTTCCAGTACGTAGAGGATAACCTGTGTGTGTGTGTGTGTGTGTTCCAGTACGTAGAGGATAACCTGTGTGTGTGTGTGTGTTCCAGTACGTAGAGGATAACCTCGCGGTCATGTCTATTGGCTTCCTACTCAGCAGTCCTGATGATGCTGTTATCTGGAGAGGACCCAAGAAGAACGGTGTGTGTGTGTGTGTGTGTGTGTGTGTGTGTGTGTGTGTGTGTGTGTGTGTGTGTGTGTGTGTGTGTGTGTGTGTGTGTGTGTGTGTGTGTGTGTGTGTGTGTGTGTGTGTGTGTGTGTGTGTGTGTGTGTGTGGCTGGCTGACACCTGACAGTGTCAACAGCCGCTGTCTGACCTCCAGGGGACTTCCTGGATAAATAAAAATTAAATGAATAAATTAAATTAATAGATTAAATTAAAGGCTATTATTATTATAAAAAATATAAATCAAGTGTGAATGATGATGATATGATGTGGACTTTCATTGGTTATTGTCTGTGAGGCTGTGCTCTGATTGGCTGTGGTGGTGCTGTACTTCCTGTCAGGGATGATCAAACAGTTCCTGCGTGATGTCGATTGGGGGGAACTGGATTACCTCATCGTGGACACGCCCCCTGGCACCTCTGACGAGCACCTGTCCATCGTCCAGTACCTTAGCTCCGCCCACATCGACGGGGCCGTCATCATCACCACCCCGCAGGTAACTACGGCGACTACGACTCGCTACGGCAATCAGGTAGCGACAGCATGTTTCTGTTGTAGCTACGGCAACCAGGTAGTTTATATATAACGGATATGTGTTTTGACCTTTGGTCTCGGGTTATGGCTGGTGGTCAGATCAATAAATGACTGACTGGCTGGTGGTCAGATCAATAAATGACTGACTGGCTGGTGGTCAGATCAATAAATGACTGTCTGGCTGGTGGTCTGATCAATAAATTACTGTCTGGCTGGTGGTCTGATCAATAAATTACTGTCTGGCTGGTGGTCAGATCAATAAATTACTGACTGTCTGGCTGGGGGTCAGATCAATAAATTACTGTCTGGCTGGGGGTCAGATCAATAAATTACTGTCTGGCTGGTGGTCAGATCAATAAATTACTGTCTGGCTGGTGGTCAGATCAATAAATTACTGACTGGCTGGTGGTCAGATCAATAAATGACTGTCTGGCTGGTGGTCAGATCAATAAATTACTGACTGGCTGGTGGTCAGATCAATAAATGACTGTCTGGCTGGTGGTCAGATCAATAAATGACTGTCTGGCTGGTGGTCAGATCAATAAATGACTGTCTGGCTGGTGGTCAGATCAATAAATGACTGTCTGGCTGGTGGTCAGATCAATAAATGACTGTCTGGCTGGTGGTCAGATCAATAAATGACTGTCTGGCTGGTGGTCTGATCAATAAATGACTGTCTGGCTGGTGGTCTGATCAATAAATTACTGTCTGGCTGGTGGTCTGATCAATAAATTACTGTCTGGCTGGTGGTCAGATCAATAAATTACTGACTGTCTGGCTGGGGGTCAGATCAATAAATTACTGTCTGGCTGGCTGGTGGTCAGATCAATAAATTACTGGCTGGCTGGTGGTCAGATCAATAAATTACTGTCTGGCTGGTGGTCAGATCAATAAATTACTGACTGTCTGGCTGGTGGTCAGATCAATAAATTACTGTCTGGCTGGTGGTCAGATCAATAAATTACTGTCTGGCTGGTGGTCAGATCAATAAATGACTGACTGGCTGGTGGTCAGATCAATAAATGACTGTCTGGCTGGTGTTCAGATCAATAAATTACTGACTGGCTGGTGGTCAGATCAATAAATGACTGTCTGGCTGGTGGTCAGATCAATAAATGACTGTCTGGCTGGTGGTCAGATCAATAAATGACTGTCTGGCTGGTGGTCAGATCAATAAATGACTGTCTGGCTGGTGGTCAGATCAATAAATGACTGTCTGGCTGGTGGTCAGATCAATAAATTACTGTCTGGCTGGTGGTCAGATCAATAAATTACTGTCTGGCTGGTGGTCTGATCAATAAATTACTGTCTGGCTGGTGGTCTGATCAATAAATTACTGTCTGGCTGGGGGTCAGATCAATAAATTACTGACTGTCTGGCTGGTGGTCAGATCAATAAATTACTGTCTGGCTGGTGGTCAGATCAATAAATTACGTGTCTGGCTGGTGGTCAGATCAATAAATTACTGTCTGGCTGGTGGTCAGATCAATAAATTACTGTCTGGCTGGTGGTCAGATCAATAAATTACTGTCTGGCTGGTGGTCAGATCAATAAATTACTGTCTGGCTGGTGGTCAGATCAATAAATTACTGTCTGGCTGGTGGTCAGATCAATAAATTACTGTCTGGCTGGTGGTCAGATCAATAAATTACTGTCTGGCTGGTGGTCAGATCAATAAATTACTGTCTGGCTGGTGGTCAGATCAATAAATTACTGTCTGGCTGGTGGTCAGATCAATAAATTACTGTCTGGCTGGTGGTCAGATCAATAAATTACTGACTGTCTGGCTGGGGGTCAGATCAATAAATTACTGTCTGGCTGGCTGGTGGTCAGATCAATAAATTACTGTCTGGCTGGTGGTCAGATCAATAAATTACTGTCTGGCTGGTGGTCAGATCAATAAATGACTGTCTGTCTGGCTGGGGGTCAGATCAATAAATTATAAATTACTAACTGTCTGGTTAGATGGGTGGTGGTTATGACAGGGTAGTTTAACCAGGACTTTAGCCTGTCTGGTTAGATGGGTGGTGGTTATGACAGGGTAGTTTAACCAGGACTTTAACCTGTCTGGTTAGATGGGTGGTGGTTATGACAGGGTAGTTTAACCAGGACTTTAGCCTGTCTGGTTAGATGGGTGGTGGTTATGACAGGGTAGTTTAACCAGGACTTTAGCCTGTCTGGTTAGATGGGTGGTGGTTATGACAGGGTAGTTTAACCAGGTCTTTAGCCTGTCTGGTTAGATGGGTGGTGGTTATGACAGGGTAGTTTAACCAGGACTTTAGCCTGTCTGGTTAGATGGGTGGTGGTTATGACAGGGTAGTTTAACCAGGACTTTAGCCTGTCTGGTTAGATGGGTGGTGGTTATGACAGGGTAGTTTAACCAGGACTTTAGCCTGTCTGGTTAGATGGGTGGGGGTTATGACAGGGTAGTTTAACCAGGACTTTAGCCTGTCTGGTTAGATGGGTGGTGGTTATGACAGGGTAGTTTAACCAGGACTTTAGCCTGTCTGGTTAGATGGGTGGTGGTTATGACAGGGTAGTTTAACCAGGACTTTAGCCTGTCTGGTTAGATGGGTGGTGGTTATGACAGGGTAGTTTAACCAGGACTTTAGCCTGTCTGGTTAGATGGGTGGTGGTTATGACAGGGTAGTTTAACCAGGACTTTAGCCTGTCTGGTTAGATGGGTGGTGGTTATGACAGGGTAGTTTAACCAGGACTGTCTGGTTAGATGGGTGGTGGTTATGACAGGGTAGTTTAACCAGGACTTTAGCCTGTCTGGTTAGATGGGTGGTGGTTATGACAGGGTAGTTTAACCAGGACTTTAGCCTGTCTGGTTAGATGGGTGGTGGTTATGACAGGGTAGTTTAACCAGGACTGTCTGGTTAGATGGGTGGTGGTTATGACAGGGTAGTTTAACCAGGACTGTCTGGTTAGATGGGTGGTGGTTATGACAGGGTAGTTTAACCAGGACTTTAGCCTGTCTGGTTAGATGGGTGGTGGTTATGACAGGGTAGTTTAACCAGGACTTTAGCCTGTCTGGTTAGATGGGTGGTGGTTATGACAGGGTAGTTTAACCAGGACTTTAGCCTGTCTGGTTAGATGGGTGGTGGTTATGACAGGGTAGTTTAACCAGGACTTTAACCTGTCTGGTTAGATGGGTGGTGGTTATGACAGGGTAGTTTAACCAGGACTTTAGCCTGTCTGGTTAGATGGGTGGTGGTTATGACAGGGTAGTTTAACCAGGACTGTCTGGTTAGATGGGTGGTGGTTATGACAGGGTAGTTTAACCAGGACTGTCTGGTTAGATGGGTGGTGGTTATGACAGGGTAGTTTAACCAGGACTTTAGCCTGTCTGGTTAGATGGGTGGTGGTTATGACAGGGTAGTTTAACCAGGACTTTAGCCTGTCTGGTTAGATGGGTGGTGGTTATGACAGGGTAGTTTAACCAGGACTTTAACCTGTCTGGTTAGATGGGTGGTGGTTATGACAGGGTAGTTTAACCAGGACTTTAGCCTGTCTGGTTAGATGGGTGGTGGTTATGACAGGGTAGTTTAACCAGGACTTTAGCCTGTCTGGTTAGATGGGTGGTGGTTATGACAGGGTAGTTTAACCAGGACTGTCTGGTTAGATGGGTGGTGGTTATGACAGGGTAGTTTAACCAGGACTGTCTGGTTAGATGGGTGGTGGTTATGACAGGGTAGTTTAACCAGGACTTTAGCCTGTCTGGTTAGATGGGTGGTGGTTATGACAGGGTAGTTTAACCAGGACTTTAGCCTGTCTGGTTAGATGGGTGGTGGTTATGACAGGGTAGTTTAACCAGGACTTTAGCCTGTCTGGTTAGATGGGTGGTGGTTATGACAGGGTAGTTTAACCAGGACTTTAGCCTGTCTGGTTAGATGGGTGGTGGTTATGACAGGGTAGTTTAACCAGGACTTTAGACTGTCTGGTTAGATGGGTGGGGTTACGACAGGGTAGTTTAACCAGGACTTTAGCCTGTCTGGTTAGATGGGTGGTGGTTATGACAGGGTAGTTTAACCAGGACTTTAGCCTGTCTGGTTAGATGGGTGGTGGTTATGACAGGGTAGTTTAACCAGGACTTTAGCCTGTCTGGTTAGATGGGTGGTGGTTATGACAGGGTAGTTTAACCAGGACTTTAGCCTGTCTGGTTAGATGGGTGGTGGTTATGACAGGGTAGTTTAACCAGGACTTTAGCCTGTCTGGTTAGATGGGTGGGGTTATGACAGGGTAGTTTAACCAGGACTTTAACCTGTCTGGTTAGATGGGTGGTGGTTATGACAGGGTAGTTTAACCAGGACTTTAGCCTGTCTGGTTAGATGGGTGGTGGTTATGACAGGGTAGTTTAACCAGGACTTTAGCCTGTCTGGTTAGATGGGTGGGGTTATGACAGGGTAGTTTAACCAGGACTTTAGCCTGTCTGGTTAGATGGGTGGTGGTTATGACAGGGTAGTTTAACCAGGACTTTAGCCTGTCTGGTTAGATGGGTGGTGGTTATGACAGGGTAGTTTAACCAGGACTTTAGCCTGTCTGGTTAGATGGGTGGTGGTTATGACAGGGTAGTTTAACCAGGACTTTAGCCTGTCTGGTTAGATGGGTGGTGGTTATGACAGGGTAGTTTAACCAGGACTTTAGCCTGTCTGGTTAGATGGGTGGGGTTATGACTCCTCCCTCCCTCTCTCTCACCCCTCCATGTCTCTGACCCCTCCTCCCTCCCTCTCTCTCACCCCTCCATCTCTCTCCCCCCTCATGTCTCTCCCCCCTCCTCCTCTCTCTCCCCCCCTCCCTCTCTCTCACCCCTCCATGTCTCTGACCCCTCCTCCCTCCCTCTCTCTCACCCCTCCATCTCTCTCACCCCTCCATCTCTCTCCCCCCTCATGTCTCTCCCCCTCCCTCTCTCTCCTCCCCCCTCCCTCTCTCTCACCCCTCCATGTCTCTCCCTCTCCCTCCTCCCTCCCTCTCTCTCCCCCCTCCTCCCTCTCCTCCCTCTCTCTCTCCCCCTCCTCCCCCCTCTCCCCCTCCAGGAGGTATCTCTTCAGGACGTTAGGAAGGAAATCAGGTTCTGTCAGAAGGTCCAGCTGCCCATCATAGGAGTGGTGGAGAACATGAGTGGGTTTGTCTGTCCCAAATGCAAGGTGAGAGTTATTTATATATATATATATACATATATATACACGTCACACACAATGTGTAACTTTCTCTCATAAAGACAGACATAATTCATTGGCATGATGTGTAACCCTCTCTCTCCCTCGTCTTTCTCCCCCATCTCTCTTTCCCTCCTCCCTCCTCTCTCTCATTCCCTCCTCCCCCCTCTCTCTCTCTTTCCCTCCTCCCCCCTCTCTCTCTCTTTCCCTCCTTCCCCCTCTCTCTCTCGCTTTCCCTCCTCCCCCCTCTCTCTCTCGCTTTCCCTCCTCCCTCCTCTCTCTCATTCCCTCCTCCCCCTCTCTCTCTCTTTCCCTCCTTCCCCCTCTCTCTCTCTTTCCCTCCTTCCCTCTCTCTCACTTTCCCCCCTTCCCTCTCTCTTTCCCTCTCTCTCTCTTTCCCTCCCCTCTCTCTCTCTTTCCCTCCCCTCTCTCTCTCTTTCCCTCCTCCCTTCTCTCTCTCTCTCTCCCCTAAAGAACACGTCCCAGATTTTCCCCCCCACCACGGGAGGAGCAGAGAGGATGTGTGAAGAGATGAACCTTACTCTGCTAGGACGAGTCCCACTGGACCCCAGAATAGGTACTGGACTACAGATAGCTGTGTTAGTACCAGTCCTACTGGACTACAGATAGCTGTGTTAGTACCAGTCCTACTGGACTACAGATAGCTGTGTTAGTACCAGTCCTACTGGACCCCAGGATAGATACTGGACTACAGATAGCTGTGTTAGTACCAGTCCTACTGGACTACAGATAGCTGTGTTAGTACCAGTCCTACTGGACCCCAGGATAGATACTGGACTACAGATAGCTGTGTTAGTACCAGTCCTACTGGACTACAGATAGCTGTGTTAGTACCAGTCCTACTGGACTACAGATAGCTGTGTTAGTACCAGTCCTACTGGACTACAGATAGCTGTGTTAGTACCAGTCCTACTGGACTACAGATAGCTGTGTTAGTACCAGTCCTACTGGACTACAGATAGCTGTGTTAGTACCAGTCCTACTGGACTACAGATAGCTGTGTTAGTACCAGTCCTACTGGACTACAGATAGCTGTGTTAGTACCAGTCCTACTGGACTACAGATAGCTGTGTTAGTACCAGTCCTACTGGACTACAGATAGCTGTGTTAGTACCAGTCCTACTGGACCCCAGGATAGATACTGGACTACAGATAGCTGTGTTAGTACCAGTCCCACTGGACTACAGATAGCTGTGTTAGTACCAGTCCTACTGGACCCCAGGATAGATACTGGACTACAGATAGCTGTGTTAGTACCAGTCCTACTGGACTACAGATAGCTGTGTTAGTACCAGTCCTACTGGACTACAGATAGCTGTGTTAGTACCAGTCCTACTGGACTACAGATAGCTGTGTTAGTACCAGTCCTACTGGACTACAGATAGCTGTGTTAGTACCAGTCCTACTGGACCCCAGGATAGATACTGGACTACAGATAGCTGTGTTAGTACCAGTCCTACTGGACTACAGATAGCTGTGTTAGTACCAGTCCTACTGGACCCCAGGATAGATACTGGACTACAGATAGCTGTGTTAGTACCAGTCCTACTGGACTACAGATAGCTGTGTTAGTACCAGTCCTACTGGACCCCAGGATAGATACTGGACTACAGATAGCTGTGTTAGTACCAGTCCTACTGGACTACAGATAGCTGTGTTAGTACCAGTCCTACTGGACCCCAGGATAGATACTGGACTACAGATAGCTGTGTTAGTACCAGTCCTACTGGACTACAGATAGCTGTGTTAGTACCAGTCCTACTGGACTACAGATAGCTGTGTTAGTACCAGTCCTACTGGACTACAGATAGCTGTGATAGTACCAGTCCTACTGGACTACAGATAGCTGTGTTAGTACCAGTCCTACTGGACTACAGATAGCTGTGTTAGTACCAGTCCTACTGGACCCCAGGATAGATACTGGACTACAGATAGCTGTGTTAGTACCAGTCCTACTGGACTACAGATAGCTGTGTTAGTACCAGTCCTACTGGACCCCAGGATAGATACTGGACTACAGATAGCTGTGTTAGTACCAGTCCTACTGGACTACAGATAGCTGTGTTAGTACCAGTCCTACTGGACTACAGATAGCTGTGTTAGTACCAGTCCTACTGGACCCCAGGATAGATACTGGACTACAGATAGCTGTGTTAGTACCAGTCCTACTGGACTACAGATAGCTGTGTTAGTACCAGTCCTACTGGACTACAGATAGCTGTGTTAGTACCAGTCCTACTGGACTACAGATAGCTGTGTTAGTACCAGTCCTACTGGACTACAGATAGCTGTGTTAGTACCAGTCCTACTGGACTACAGATAGCTGTGTTAGTACCAGTCCTACTGGACCCCAGGATAGATACTGGACTACAGATAGCTGTGTTAGTACCAGTCCCACTGGACTACAGATAGCTGTGTTAGTACCAGTCCTACTGGACCCCAGGATAGATACTGGACTACAGATAGCTGTGTTAGTACCAGTCCTACTGGACTACAGATAGCTGTGTTAGTACCAGTCCTACTGGACTACAGATAGCTGTGTTAGTACCAGTCCTACTGGACTACAGATAGCTGTGTTAGTACCAGTCCTACTGGACTACAGATAGCTGTGTTAGTACCAGTCCTACTGGACTACAGATAGCTGTGTTAGTACCAGTCCTACTGGACCCCAGGATAGATACTGGACTACAGATAGCTGTGTTAGTACCAGTCCTACTGGACTACAGATAGCTGTGTTAGTACCAGTCCTACTGGACCCCAGGATAGATACTGGACTACAGATAGCTGTGTTAGTACCAGTCCTACTGGACTACAGATAGCTGTGTTAGTACCAGTCCTACTGGACCCCAGGATAGATACTGGACTACAGATAGCTGTGTTAGTACCAGTCCTACTGGACTACAGATAGCTGTGTTAGTACCAGTCCTACTGGACTACAGATAGCTGTGTTAGTACCAGTCCTACTGGACTACAGATAGCTGTGATAGTACCAGTCCTACTGGACTACAGATAGCTGTGTTAGTACCAGTCCTACTGGACTACAGATAGCTGTGTTAGTACCAGTCCTACTGGACCCCAGGATAGATACTGGACTACAGATAGCTGTGTTAGTACCAGTCCTACTGGACTACAGATAGCTGTGTTAGTACCAGTCCTACTGGACCCCAGGATAGATACTGGACTACAGATAGCTGTGTTAGTACCAGTCCTACTGGACTACAGATAGCTGTGTTAGTACCAGTCCTACTGGACTACAGATAGCTGTGTTAGTACCAGTCCTACTGGACCCCAGGATAGATACTGGACTACAGATAGCTGTGTTAGTACCAGTCCTACTGGACTACAGATAGCTGTGTTAGTACCAGTCCTACTGGACCCCAGGATAGATACTGGACTACAGATAGCTGTGTTAGTACCAGTCCTACTGGACTACAGATAGCTGTGTTAGTACCAGTCCTACTGGACTACAGATAGCTGTGTTAGTACCAGTCCTACTGGACCCCAGGATAGATACTGGACTACAGATAGCTGTGTTAGTACCAGTCCTACTGGACTACAGATAGCTGTGTTAGTACCAGTCCTACTGGACTACAGATAGCTGTGTTAGTACCAGTCCTACTGGACTACAGATAGCTGTGTTAGTACCAGTCCTACTGGACCCCAGGATAGATACTGGACTACAGATAGCTGTGTTAGTACCAGTCCTACTGGACTACAGATAGCTGTGTTAGTACCAGTCCTACTGGACCCCAGGATAGATACTGGACTACAGATAGCTGTGTTAGTACCAGTCCTACTGGACCCCAGGATAGATACTGGACTACAGATAGCTGTGTTAGTACCAGTCCTACTGGACTACAGATAGCTGTGTTAGTACCAGTCCTACTGGACCCCAAGATAGATACTGGACTACAGATAGCTGTGTTAGTACCAGTCCTACTGGACTACAGATAGCTGTGTTAGTACCAGTCCTACTGGACTACAGATAGCTGTGTTAGTACCAGTCCTACTGGACTACAGATAGCTGTGTTAGTACCAGTCCTACTGGACTACAGATAGCTGTGTTAGTACCAGTCCTACTGGACTACAGATAGCTGTGTTAGTACCAGTCCTACTGGACTACAGATAGCTGTGTTAGTACCAGTCCTACTGGACTACAGATAGCTGTGTTAGTACCAGTCCTACTGGACTACAGATAGCTGTGTTAGTACCAGTCCTACTGGACTACAGATAGCTGTGTTAGTACCAGTCCTACTGGACTACAGATAGCTGTGTTAGTACCAGTCCTACTGGACCCCAGAATAGATACTGGACTACAGATAGCTGTGTTAGTACCAGTCCTACTGGACTACAGATAGCTGTGTTAGTACCAGTCCTACTGGACCCCAGGATAGATACTGGACTACAGATAGCTGTGTTAGTACCAGTCCTACTGGACTACAGATAGCTGTGTTAGTACCAGTCCTACTGGACCCCAGGATAGATACTGGACTACAGATAGCTGTGTTAGTACCAGTCCTACTGGACTACAGATAGCTGTGTTAGTACCAGTCCTACTGGACCCCAGGATAGATACTGGACTACAGATAGCTGTGTTAGTACCAGTCCTACTGGACTACAGATAGCTGTGTTAGTACCAGTCCTACTGGACTACAGATAGCTGTGTTAGTACCAGTCCTACTGGACTACAGATAGCTGTGTTAGTACCAGTCCTACTGGACCCCAGGATAGATACTGGACTGCAGATAGCTGTGTTAGTACCAGTCCTACTGGACTACAGATAGCTGTGTTAGTACCAGTCCTACTGGACCCCAGGATAGATACTGGACTACAGATAGCTGTGTTAGTACCAGTCCTACTGGACTACAGATAGCTGTGTTAGTACCAGTCCTACTGGACTACAGATAGCTGTGTTAGTACCAGTCCTACTGGACCCCAGGATAGATACTGGACTACAGATAGCTGTGTTAGTACCAGTCCTACTGGACTACAGATAGCTGTGTTAGTACCAGTCCTACTGGACTACAGATAGCTGTGTTAGTACCAGTCCTACTGGACCCCAGGATAGATACTGGACTACAGATAGCTGTGTTAGTACCAGTCCTACTGGACTACAGATAGCTGTGTTAGTACCAGTCCTACTGGACCCCAGGATAGATACTGGACTACAGATAGCTGTGTTAGTACCAGTCCTACTGGACTACAGATAGCTGTGTTAGTACCAGTCCTACTGGACCCCAGGATAGATACTGGACTACAGATAGCTGTGTTAGTACCAGTCCTACTGGACTACAGATAGCTGTGTTAGTACCAGTCCTACTGGACCCCAGGATAGATACTGGACTACAGATAGCTGTGTTAGTACCAGTCCTACTGGACTACAGATAGCTGTGTTAGTACCAGTCCTACTGGACCCCAGGATAGAGACTGGACTACAGATAGCTGTGTTAGTACCAGTCCTACTGGACTACAGATAGCTGTGTTAGTACCAGTCTTACTGGACTACAGATAGCTGTGTTAGTACCAGTCTTACTGGACTACAGATAGCTGTGTTAGTACCAGTCCTACTGGACTACAGATAGCTGTGTTAGTACCAGTCCTACTGGACTACAGATAGCTGTGTTAGTACCAGTCCTACTGGACTACAGATAGCTGTGTTAGTACCAGTCCTACTGGACCCCAGGATAGATACTGGACTACAGATAGCTGTGTTAGTACCAGTCCTACTGGACTACAGATAGCTGTGTTAGTACCAGTCCTACTGGACTACAGATAGCTGTGTTAGTACCAGTCCTACTGGACTACAGATAGCTGTGTTAGTACCAGTCCTACTGGACCCCAGGATAGATACTGGACTACAGATAGCTGTGTTAGTACCAGTCCTACTGGACTACAGATAGCTGTGTTAGTACCAGTCCTACTGGACCCCAGGATAGATACTGGACTACAGATAGCTGTGTTAGTACCAGTCCTACTGGACTACAGATAGCTGTGTTAGTACCAGTCCTACTGGACTACAGATAGCTGTGTTAGTACCAGTCCTACTGGACTACAGATAGCTGTGTTAGTACCAGTCCTACTGGACTACAGATAGCTGTGTTAGTACCAGTCCTACTGGACCCCAGGATAGATACTGGACTACAGATAGCTGTGTTAGTACCAGTCCTACTGGACTACAGATAGCTGTGTTAGTACCAGTCCTACTGTACCCCAGGATAGATACTGGACTACAGATAGCTGTGTTAGTACCAGTCCTACTGGACTACAGATAGCTGTGTTAGTACCAGTCCTACTGGACTACAGATAGCTGTGTTAGTACCAGTCCTACTGGACCCCAGGATAGATACTGGACTACAGATAGCTGTGTTAGTACCAGTCCTACTGGACTACAGATAGCTGTGTTAGTACCAGTCCTACTGTACCCCAGGATAGATACTGGACTACAGATAGCTGTGTTAGTACCAGTCCTACTGGACTACAGATAGCTGTGTTAGTACCAGTCCTACTGGACTACAGATAGCTGTGTTAGTACCAGTCCTACTGGACCCCAGGATAGATACTGGACTACAGATAGCTGTGTTAGTACCAGTCCTACTGGACTACAGATAGCTGTGTTAGTACCAGTCCTACTGGACCCCAGGATAGATACTGGACTACAGATAGCTGTGTTAGTACCAGTCCTACTGGACTACAGATAGCTGTGTTAGTACCAGTCCTACTGGACCCCAGGATAGATACTGGACTACAGATAGCTGTGTTAGTACCAGTCCTACTGGACTACAGATAGCTGTGTTAGTACCAGTCCTACTGGACTACAGATAGCTGTGTTAGTACCAGTCCTACTGGACTACAGATAGCTGTGTTAGTACCAGTCCTACTGGACTACAGATAGCTGTGTTAGTACCAGTCCTACTGGACCCCAGGATAGATACTGGACTACAGATAGCTGTGTTAGTACCAGTCCTACTGGACTACAGATAGCTGTGTTAGTACCAGTCCCACTGGACCCCAGGATAGATACTGGACTACAGATAGCTGTGTTAGTACCAGTCCTACTGGACTACAGATAGCTGTGTTAGTACCAGTCCTACTGGACTACAGATAGCTGTGTTAGTACCAGTCCTACTGGACCCCAGGATAGATACTGGACTACAGATAGCTGTGTTAGTACCAGTCCTACTGGACTACAGATAGCTGTGTTAGTACCAGTCCTACTGGACCCCAGGATAGATACTGGACTACAGATAGCTGTGTTAGTACCAGTCCTACTGGACTACAGATAGCTGTGTTAGTACCAGTCCTACTGGACCCCAGGATAGATACTGGACTACAGATAGCTGTGTTAGTACCAGTCCTACTGGACTACAGATAGCTGTGTTAGTACCAGTCCTACTGGACCCCAGGATAGATACTGGACTACAGATAGCTGTGTTAGTACCAGTCCTACTGGACTACAGATAGCTGTGTTAGTACCAGTCCTACTGGACTACAGATAGCTGTGTTAGTACCAGTCCTACTGGACTACAGATAGCTGTGTTAGTACCAGTCCTACTGGACTACAGATAGATACTGGACTACAGATAGCTGTGTTAGTACCAGTCCCTACTGGACTACAGATAGCTGTGTTAGTACCAGTCCTACTGGACTACAGATAGCTGTGTTAGTACCAGTCCTACTGGACCCCAGGATAGATACTGGACTACAGATAGCTGTGTTAGTACCAGTCCTACTGGACTACAGATAGCTGTGTTAGTACCAGTCCTACTGGACTACAGATAGCTGTGTTAGTACCAGTCCTACTGGACCCCAGGATAGATACTGGACTACAGATAGCTGTGTTAGTACCAGTCCTACTGGACTACAGATAGCTGTGTTAGTACCAGTCCTACTGGACCCCAGGATAGATACTGGACTACAGATAGCTGTGTTAGTACCAGTCCTACTGGACTACAGATAGCTGTGTTAGTACCAGTCCTACTGGACCCCAGGATAGATACTGGACTACAGATAGCTGTGTTAGTACCAGTCCTACTGGACTACAGATAGCTGTGTTAGTACCAGTCCTACTGGACTACAGATAGCTGTGTTAGTACCAGTCCTACTGGACCCCAGGATAGATACTGGACTACAGATAGCTGTGTTAGTACCAGTCCTACTGGACTACAGATAGCTGTGTTAGTACCAGTCCTACTGGACCCCAGGATAGATACTGGACTACAGATAGCTGTGTTAGTACCAGTCCTACTGGACTACAGATAGCTGTGTTAGTACCAGTCCTACTGGACTACAGATAGCTGTGTTAGTACCAGTCCTACTGGACCCCAGGATAGATACTGGACTACAGATAGCTGTGTTAGTACCAGTCCTACTGGACTACAGATAGCTGTGTTAGTACCAGTCCTACTGGACCCCAGGATAGATACTGGACTACAGATAGCTGTGTTAGTACCAGTCCTACTGGACTACAGATAGCTGTGTTAGTACCAGTCCTACTGGACTACAGATAGCTGTGTTAGTACCAGTCCTACTGGACTACAGATAGCTGTGTTAGTACCAGTCCTACTGGACCCCAGGATAGATACTGGACTACAGATAGCTGTGTTAGTACCAGTCCTACTGGACTACAGATAGCTGTGTTAGTACCAGTCCTACTGGACTACAGATAGCTGTGTTAGTACCAGTCCTACTGGACTACAGATAGCTGTGTTAGTACCAGTCCTACTGGACCCCAGGATAGATACTGGACTACAGATAGCTGTGTTAGTACCAGTCCCACTGGACCCCAGAATAGGTACTGGACTACAGATAGCTGTGTTAGTACCAGTCCTACTGGACTACAGATAGCTGTGTTAGTACCAGTCCTACTGGACTACAGATAGCTGTGTTAGTACCAGTCCTACTGGACTACAGA